>NC_092286.1:1357043-1957043 GCF_036320965.1 Panulirus ornatus
TGTGGTGTGAGGTGGTTTGATCGAGTAAGTAATGTAAGGGTAAGAGAGATGTGTGGAAATAAAAAGAGCGTGGCTGAGAGAGCTGAAGAGGGTGTTTTGAAATGGTTTGGGCACATGGAGAGAATGAGTGAGGAAAGACTGATCAAGAGGATATATGTGTCGGAGGTGGAGGGAACGAGGAGAAGTGGGAGACCAAATTGGAGGTGGAAAGATGGAGTGAAAAAGATTTTGTGTGATCAGGGCCTGAACATGCAGGAGGGTGAAAAGAGGGCAAGGAATAGAGTGAATTGGATCGATGTGGTATACCGGGGTTGACGTGCTGTCAGTGGATTGAATCAGGGCATGTGAAGCGTCTGGGGTAAACCATGGAAAGCTGTGTAGGTATGTATATTTGCGTGTGTGGACGTATGTATATACATGTGTATGGGGGTGGGTTGGGCCATTTCTTTCGTCTGTTTCCTTGCACTACCTCGCAAACGCGGGAGACAGCGACAAAGCAAAAAAAAAAATCTTTCTTTCTTTTTCTTTCAAACTATTTGCCATTTCCCGCATTAGCAAGGTAGCGTTAAGAACAGAGGACTGGGCCTCTGAGGGAATATCCTCACCTGGCCCCCTTCTCTGTTCCTTCTTTTGGAAAATTAAAAAAAAAAAGAGGGGAGGATTTCCAGCCCCCCGCTCCCTCCCCTTTTAGTCGCCTTCTAAGACACGCAGGGAATACGTGGGAAGTATTCTTTCTCCCCTATCCCCTGGGATAATATATATATATATTATTTACTTTATTTTGCTTTGTCGCTGTCTCCCGCGCCTGCGAGGTAGCGCAAGGAAACAGACGAAAGAAATGGCCTAACCCACCCCCACACACATGCACACATACACACGTCCACACACGCAAACATACACACCCACACATCCCAACGTACACACATATATACACACACAGACACACACATACACACATGCACACAATTCACACTGTCTGCCCCTAGTCATCCCCATCGCCACCCCGCCACACAATAATAAAAAAGATATCACAAAAATATTAAAGAAAAAAAAAAGTGAACTGAACTAACGACTATTTTCAAATTCACAAAACATTCAGTGACTAGTCTAACTTATATTGTCTTGAATGTCAAAGATTAGCAAATATGATACACAGCAATACTTAGTATTAACTGATACTCTATAAAAAACAGAATCCTTTCAGTAATGTTTCAAAGGATATTACCATTATGAAAAAATGTAAAGTATATGTAAGTGCCATAACTATGATGATGTAGACAGCACATATTAAGGAATGGGTGACTTAGGCCAAGTTGCCTAAAACCCTCACACCCACACCAAAGGTTTTCTAAGCAGCATTTCTGTACTGCTGTTCTTTCCTAATTAGTTTTTTCCAAATTTGGAGAAAGGTTTCATTTGCTCCCATCCATTCTCTAGCTGTCATATGTAATGTTTATTTATCTATGATGCTCATCCCCTCTAGGAACTCCCATCAAGGGAGGCACAGCAAAGGAGTCTCCACTTATCCCTGTCCTTTTATGCCTCCCTCAAGTACACCATTCCATGCATTCTTCCACCATATCTCTCCCATAAGTACTCTTCTACTCTATTTCAGCATGTCATAGTGGTTTTCCTCTCACAACAATCCCTTAAATTGTAATATCAACCACTCTCCTGGTAAACTCCCTGCCTTGCATTATTTCCACATGCCCTAACCATTTCAAAGTACTTTATTTCATCCACTCTACCACTCCACAATTCATTCCCTTTGCATTCCCTGCCATAACAAATCTCTCATACATCTCTTCATTTCTTTCTTCATACCATCTAGTCATACCACATGCTCCTCTCAAATAGCTCATTTCCACAGCCTGGATTCTTGACCTTTGTGACTCATTCCATGTCAATGTTTCGGCTGCATATGGCAGGGTTAGGAGGACTATAATGTCCCTTAATTCTTTCTTCACTTCCCTACTCACACCTCTACCATTCATTATTTCACTATGGGACTCAATGATTCTTCTCCCCTGTACTGCTCTCTCCTTTATATTTCCTTTCATATCACCAAACTTTATATTTCCTTTCATATTACCAAACTTTATATTTCCTTTCATATTACCAAACCTAATACAGCTCCCAAACACTAAATTTTGTCTCCTCTTCCAGTCTTTCTCTCCCCTCATATCCATAACACAGTTTAGTACACTTTTTTTCTCAATTTACATGGCTTCGCAAAATCTATATTTTCACTCTTTCCTTTCAAACACCATTACTTTCTTTTACTTGCATTTACCTTCAATAGCCCATGCTTATACACATCATATAACACAACAATCTGCAAGTCCTCTGTATTCTCATCAAAGAACTCAGTATAATCCACAAACATGCTTATCAATAGCCACCATACATCACCACACTCCAACTCTGCATCCCCTTTCACTAGTTTTGCTGTCATCTCTCTTATCACACAGCCCTACCTCACAACCACATGTATACTGAAACTGTCATTCAACTCTCCATCTGCTCTTAGACATGTATCTGCTCTTCTAGAGAAGGCTTCACACCATTTAACAATTGTCTCCCTATCACATGCACCTTAACACATCCCATAAAGCATTTCACTCAACTCCTGTCATGCACTTTCTCCAGACCCATAAAAGCAGCATGAATCTTCTTCCCTTTCACTAGATACTTTTACAAAGTCATTTTCACCACAAAAATCTGATCCACACATCCCCAACCTTTCCTAAAACCCACTTTCTCCCCATTTATTTTGAATTCAGTCACTCCTACCACTCTGTCAATCAACACTCTTGCTTGCACTTTTCCTGGTATACTTAACAGACTTATTCCCCTATAATTGCTACATAAATCCTTAGCACCTTTTCCTTGAAATATTGGTCTGCCAGACTGGGCCACATAACTTTTGCCTAAAGCAAAAAAATATTTGGCAATACTGTGGAAAACCATGGATACTCAGATCTTGATGCCAGGGTTGGTAAGATGGTATACTTAATTCTATCTGTGTAAACTCAAAACCATGGTTGGAAAAACTGTGGGATGCAAGAGACCTCTGCAGACTGCTCAACTAAATAGGCCAGTGATGAAACAATAGCCACAGGCCCTTGGGCATCTAATGCAGTCAGATGGGGGTTGTGTTTCTTCACTACTTATTTTCTGATTTTTTTTTCTGGCAATAAGATGCCTCTGGAAGGCATGCCATCCATCACTCCAAAGAAATAGTAATAGTGCCCAGAAATTTCTGTGTACTTAAATATGTCAAAGGCATGAAATCATACAGCAGGGTAATCTCACAGCAAATATCCACATACATTGAAGTTCCCTGATTTGATATGGAGGGTCCAAATCGGATGATGAAAATGTACTCATCTTTTTCAAAGAAGCAACTTTTGCATCAGACCTTACAAAATTCTTACACAACCCTTCACTGAATTCTGGTCTGCACACCCTGCCTGGTGTACTGAGGGTGTGTTGAAATGATCTGGACAAGAAGAGAGCATGAGTAAGGATAGGTTACCCAAAAAGATATACCAGTCACAAGGGGAGGAGACAAGGAGAAGAGGGAGACCAAACTGGAGATGGAGGGATGGTGTGAAAAAGATTTTCATGACTGGGGCCTGTACATGCAGGAGGGTGAAAAGCATGCAGAGATTAGAGTGAACTGGAATAATGTGGTATACAGGGGTGACATGCTGTCAGTGGACTGACTCAAGGTAAGTGAAGCTGCTAAGATAAACCATGGACAGGTCTGTGGGGCCTGGTTATGGATAGGGGGCTGTGGTTTTGGTGCAATGCACATAACAGCTAGAGAATAGATGTGAGTGTATGCAGCGTTTCTTTGTCTGTTCCAGGTGCTACCTTGCAAAAGTGGGAAATACCAGACATGTATGAAAGAAAGAGAAAAAAATGGCTACAGCTTTCTCACAATCCTTTCCTTCCAGTAATCTGTTAAAGGTCAGAGACTATCCCTAAGAAAAAAAAGTTCAACTTGAGAGACTGTTCATCAAGTGACAAAGGTTCCATAACTTTGGTACAAATCTGAAGTGATACCCAATGTAGTTATCCCCTTCGTGATTACTACTTAGTTCCCAATTCAGTGCATATTTCCTTAAATAGTGAATAGTAAGGTTTTATTTTGTTCCCTTACAGACTTTCTGGACAATCTATAACCAACTAATTATTTCTATTTCTAGAACTAAGCAAAAAATGGATAATCTAAGACCAATTAATCACAGGATTTTAATCCCATCTTGACCAATGACATCTTGACAAAATGTGCTGACTTGAATATTTCTCTGTGTAAAAACGCTGGTCTGGCAGGTTAAGGAAAAGCACGTTTTTTTTCATTAGTTATGAGGAATTTCCTTGAAAAAATTAGACTTATTGCATGAATGCATATAAGCAGTTTAACTTCCCTTCTCCAGCATGATGACAGGTGAAAAGAAAAATCTCAAGAAAGGATAAACCAGGTTCCCTTTGGAAAGGTGTTTAATGCCAACACTGACAAAATAGCAATCAAAGGAGTCATCCCACAGCGTCATCCATAGTGGCCACCACAGTTTACTCCAACATAAGTAGTCAAGACCATATTGATAAGGCAGCTAAATGCTGCAAACCTATATGATCACTGACTTCTTAATATTTCCAGACAGATATTACATGAGCCGAGTGATGCTTCTAGATGGTAATTTACACACAGAGTTTTGTGCCTCTACTTCAAGGGTATGCACTGAACATGAGTGGTGGCAGTGCACAATAATTTCTCCCTGCACTCAGTAATCCTCCTGCCATACTGATGGGAGCACATTTTTTGCGAGTTTTCTAAGAAGGAAACTGAGAAGCAGTATATTTCTAAGATTTTTAGGATAAACATTCTTCGGAAAATTTGTTAGGAACATTAGGTAGTAGATGGCAGGAACATTAAGTATTATCCTATGAAAACACTGTACTAGGATTGCACTCTGCCAGTGGCCTGTTAAGGGTGAGGCACTATATGCTAAGAAGCAGCACTGGAGTTCAACTGTCATGGAGACTCTTTTTCATGTCACCCCCTTGAGGGAGTTCCCAAAGGGAATGGGTATCAAAGATATGGATAAGGAAATCAAGCAGCTTGTCGCTAGCTCTAAACAACGAGGCAGATCATCCTGACTACTTGATGATGATCTGTCTTTGGATCATGTGGATAGGTTTTACATACACTTACTTTAACCAGCATTGAAAATTGACCTAGATAAGGTAAGATAATGGTTTGTCATAAAAGTGGAGGTAGTGTTGCCAATAATGGCCTGACCTTGACAATACTGCATCTGACTGGTATGGCTGGTAATTCTACAAACTTTTATAGCTTTGCTAGTGCAAAAATATCATCAATGAATCCCAGTGATTGTAACAAAAAATTACTCTAAGAAAAAACAATAATAATCAGTAATCAGTTTGTCAGTGTAAGTAAAATACATGATAACATATGCACAAAAGCAACTCAATTGACACTTAGACCTTACTCCTTCACATTTTACTGTGTTGTGCTGAAACATTTATAAAACTTATACACACCATTAGAGTAAAAGCAGATGAAATATATTTCTGATGCAATTTTTTTCATTGTTATATGAGTGTCTTTGAAAATGTAAGAATAAATACATTCTCTAAACACCTTGGAAAACACAAATATTGAATGCTGGAAAGGAAATCTTTGTGAGACGTTTAAGTTTATAAAACAACAGCCATCTTAGAAACCAGAACCAATCAATTACGGTAATGCCTTCTTAATACATCAAAGACTTTCTTATGGAGTGCCTCATGGATACAAACTAGGCTCCATGCTTTCCTTAACATAAAATATGAGACTCCTATTCCTGTCAACAACTCATATTAAGTTTCATTGTTTATAGCACTGCTGTCTGACTCTGAATCAAGTCTTGAGCACCTCATTGTTGTATTTGTGTTAGAGTCCAGATCTGGACACACTCCATACCTTGTTTCATATACAAAAGCTGTCTAATCTTTTGAGACTTCTTTCATGATATTCCACTGACACTTGCCAACAATATCATCACACTGAAAGAATGCTTTATAAAACTGTGTTCATGTAGCCAGAGAAAGCCAATCATAGCAGGGGAAAAGAAAGCTACAAGAATTTTACTTACCATGAAATCATGATTCTCCTTCAAAAATGTTCTCAAGAGGACTTAGAATTACAAATTGTCCTAAACAAGCTAATGGTGATATCTCAACAACCATGAAGACAACATGGTGATTCAAGAGTGACAGAATTGACTAATGTAATGATAAAAGCATAATAAAATAAGTACTGTCCATAGTTACCATAATCACTAGGGATATAACCCCTCTTGTTCTCCAATGTAGCCAACCACCATTTAGGGTCACTGCGGTCAACAATGAAGAGAAGGTCTCCTTCCTCAAAGGATAACTCACAGTCCTGTAATAGATCTTCATTGTAAACCAAAAAATTATCTATGTTTATGCTTGAGAGAAAATATTAATATTCTTTCTTTCATTCATATTTCTTTACCATCTCATGAGTAGGGAGAATCACAATAGATGACAGAGTCTTCGAGGAAAAAGATCCCAATGTGGCTCTTTCCTCTGATTCTTCTTTTAAAAAATAATACAGGAGGGTAGGATTTCTAGCCTCCCCACTATCATCCCTCTTAGTCACCTTCTACAACACAGATATATAGGAAGTATTCTAACTCCACTATTCCCATGGATAACATACAATAACAATATATACAGCACAAAGAAAAGACACAATAAGCTCTTCGTGGGCAAAAAACTTTGTATGATGATACAGAAGATGCCAAAGATGTGTACTAATCAAAATCAAAAACTAGAGCTCCAAAGCACCACTATGGACATCCTTGAGTGGATGACTGTCGCAATAGGATGCCGGAGAAGTCACCAATAAATAGCAAAAAATTTTCGTCAATCTGTTGACAATGTAAACACAACTTTGTCCTAAGTACACTTCATATCACCTATGCTATAAAGTTCCTTCTCAGATTAAACATGAATATAGACAGTGTAAAAATGAGAAATTTTTTTTGAAATCCATACAAACAGACTCAACAACTAGGAGCAAACCACTCGCATGAATACAGAAACTAAGATGATGTGGACAGATATGAGAGAAGGGCTCATGAAAACTGCCTTATCCAGACTGTCTCAGGGAGTGAGAAGTGGGAGACCAAATTGGAGGTGGAAGGATGGAGTGAAAAAGATTTTGAGCAATCGGGGCCTGAACATGCAGGAGGGTGAAAGGCATGCAAGGAATAGAATGAATTGGAACGATGTGGTACACTGAGTGCAACGTGATGTCAATGGATTGAACCAGGGCATGTGAAGCATCTGGGGTAAACCATGGAAAGTTTTGTGGGGCCTGGATGTGGAAAGGGAGCTGTGGTTTTGGTGCATTATACATGACAGCTAGAGACTGATTGTGAACAAATGTAGCCTTTCTTGTCTTTTACTAGCGCTGCCTCACACGCATTCCGGGGGAGGGGGTTGTCATTTCATGTGGTGGGGGGCGACGGAAATGAATAAAGGCAGCAAGTATGAATTATGTACATGTGTATATATATATATATATATATATTATATATATATATATATATATATATATATATATATATATATATATATATATATATATATATATATAGAACCTTCAGACACAATTGAAAATGTGAAGGAAAATAGTGAAATTGGAGAAAAATGTAGCTTAGACATTGAAGCTTATTGATACAGTGGTTAAATTGATGAGAACTGCTATTGACGTTTGTGTAAATAAATTATACATTTCCTTTTTTCCATAGCCAGAGGTTGAACCATTATGTGACATTCATTTTTTTCATTCATTTCAAGCTAGAAGTTTCAGTTTTCTAAATTGTTTCTTACATTTTTCATATGTATATATATGTATGTGTGTGTGTGTGTGTATATGTGCGTATGTATGTGTATGTGTGTGTATGTGTATAGGTATATATATATGTATATTATCCCTGGGGATAGGGGTGAAAGAATACTTCCCACGTATTCCTCGCGTGTCGTAGAAAGTGACTAGAGGGGACGGGAGCGGGGGGCCAGAAATCCTCCCCTCCTTGTATTAACTTTCTAAAATGGGAAACAGAAGAAGGAGTCACGCGGGGAGTGCTCATCCTCCTCGAAGACTCAGAGTGGGGTGCCTAAATGTGTGTGGATGTAACCAAGATGTGAAAAAAGGAGAGATAGGTAGTATGTTTGAGGAAAGGAACCTGGATGTTTTGGCTCTGAGTGAAACGAAGCTCAAGGGTAAAGGGGAAGAGTGGTTTGGGAATGTCTGGGGAGTAAAGTCAGGGGTTAGTGAGAGGACAAGAGCAAGGGAAGGAGAAGCAATACTCCTGAAACAGGAGTTGTGGGAGTATGTGATAGAGTGTAAGAAAGTAAATTCTCGATTAATATGGGTAAAACTGAAAGTTGATGGAGAGAGGTGGGTGATTATTGGTGCATATGCACCTGGGCATGAGAAGAAAGATCAAGAGAGGCAAGTGTTTTGGGAGCAGCTGAATGAGTGTGTTAGTGGTTTTGATGCACGAGACCGGGTTATAGTGATGGGTGATTTGAATGCAAAGGTGAGTAATGTGGCAGTTGAGGGAATAATTGGTATACATGGGGTGTTCAGTGTTGTAAATGGAAATGGTGAAGAGCTTGTAGATTTATGTGCTGAAAAAGGACTGATGATTGGGAATACCTGGTTTAAAAAGCGAGATATACATAAGTATACTTATGTAAGTAGGAGAGATGGCCAGAGAGCGTTATTGGATTACGTGTTAATTGACAGGCGTGCGAAAGAGAGACTTTTGGATGTTAATGTGCTGAGAGGTGCAACTGGAGGGATGTCTGATCATTATCTTGTGGAGGCTAAGGTGAAGATTTGTATGGGTTTTCAGAAAAGAAGAGTGAATGTTGGGGTGAAGAGGGTGGTGAGAGTAAGTGAGCTTGAGAAGGAGACCTGTGTGAGGAAGTACCAGGAGAGACTGAGTACAGAATGGAAAAAGGTGAGAACAATGGAAGCAAGGGGAGTGGGGAAGGAATGGGATGTATTCAGGGAATCAGTGATGGATTGCACAAAAGATGCTTGTGGCATGAGAAGAGTGGAAGGTGGGTTGATTAGAAAAGGTAGTGAGTGGTGGGATGAAGAAGTAAGAGTATTAGTGAAAGAGAAGAGAGAGGCATTTGGACGATTTTTGCAGGGAAAAAATGCAATTGAGTGGGAGATGTATAAAAGAAAGAGACAGGAGGTCAAGAGAAAGGTGCAAGAGGTGAAAAAAAGGGCAAATGAGAGTTGGGGTGAGAGAGTATCATTAAATTTTAGGGAGAATAAAAAGATGTTCTGGAAGGAGGTAAATAAAGTGCGTAAGACAAGGGAGCAAATGGGAACTTCAGTGAAGGGCGCAAATGGGGAGGTGATAACAAGTAGTGGTGATGTGAGAAGGAGATGGAGTGAGTATTTTGAAGGTTTGCTGAATGTGTTTGATGATAGAGTGGCAGATATAGGGTGTTTTGGTCGAGGTGGTGTGCAAAGTGAGAGGGTTAGGGAAAATGATTTGGTAAACAGAGAAGAGGTAGTGAAAGCTTTGCGGAAGATGAAAGCCGGCAAGGCAGCAGGTTTGGATGGTATTGCAGTGGAATTTATTAAAAAAGGGGGTGACTGTATTGTTGACTGGTTGGTAAGGTTATTTAATGTATGTATGACTCATGGTGAGGTGCCTGAGGATTGGCGGAATGCGTGCATAGTGCCATTGTACAAAGGCAAAGGGGATAAGAGTGAGTGCTCAAATTACAGAGGTATAAGTTTGTTGAGTATTCCTGGTAAATTATATGGGAGGGTATTGATTGAGAGGGTGAAGGCATGTACAGAGAATCAGATTGGGGAAGAGCAGTGTGGTTTCAGAAGTGGTAGAGGATGTGTGGATCAGGTGTTTGCTTTGAAGAATGTATGTGAGAAATACTTAGAAAAGCAAATGGATTTGTATGTAGCATTTATGGATCTGGAGAAGGCATATGATAGAGTTGATAGAGATGCTCTGTGGAAGGTATTAAGAATATATGGTGTGGGAGGAAAGTTGTTAGAAGCAGTGAAAAGTTTTTATCGAGGATGTAAGGCATGTGTACGTGTAGGAAGAGAGGAAAGTGATTGGTTTTCAGTGAATGTAGGTTTGCGGCAGGGGTGTGTGATGTCTCCATTGTTGTTTAATTTGTTTATGGATGGGGTTGTTAGGGAGGTAAATGCAAGAGTTTTGGAAAGAGGGGCAAGTATGAAGTCTGTTGGGGATGAGAGAGCTTGGGAAGTGAGTCAGTTGTTGTTCGCTGATGATACAGCGCTGGTGGCTGATTCATGTGAGAAACTGCAGAAGCTGGTGACTGAGTTTGGTAAAGTGTGTGGAAGAAGAAAGTTAAGAGTAAATGTGAATAAGAGCAAGGTTATTAGGTACAGTAGGGTTGAGGGTCAAGTCAATTGGGAGGTGAGTTTGAATGGAGAAAAACTGGAGGAAGTGAAGTGTTTTAGATATCTGGGAGTGGATCTGGCAGCGGATGGAACCATGGAAGCGGAAGTGGATCATAGGGTGGGGGAGAAAATTCTGGGAGCCTTGAAGAATGTGTGGAAGTCGAGAACATTATCTCGGAAAGCAAAAATGGGTATGTTTGAAGGAATAGTGGTTCCAACAATGTTGTATGGTTGCGAGGCGTGGGCTATGGATAGAGTTGTGCGCAGGAGGATGGATGTGCTGGAAATGATATGTTTGAGGACAATGTGTGGTGTGAGGTGGTTTGATCGAGTGAGTAACGTAAGGGTAAGAGAGATGTGTGGAAATAAAAAGAGCGTGGTTGAGAGAGCAGAAGAGGGTGTTTTGAAGTGGTTTGGGCACATGGAGAGGATGAGTGAGGAAAAATTGACCAAGAGGATATATGTGTCGGAGGTGGAGGGAGCAAGGAGAAGAGGGAGACCAAACTGGGGGTGGAAAGATGGAGTGAAAAAGATTTTGTGTGATCGGGGCCTGAACATGCAGGAGGGTGAAAGGAGGGCAAGGAATAGAGTGAATTGGAGCGATGTGGTATACCGGGGTTGACGTGCTGTCAGTGGATTGAATCAAGGCATGTAAAGCGTCTGAGGTAAACCATGGAAAGCTGTGTAGGTATGTATATTTGCGTGTGTGGACGTATGTATATACATGTGTATGGGGGGGGTTGGGCCATTTCTTTCGTCTGTTTCCTTGCGCTACCTCGCAAACGCGGGAGACAGCGACAAAGCATAAAAAAAAAATATATATATATATATATATATATTTTTCTTTCTTTTTCTTTCTTTCAAACTATTCGCCATTTCCCGCATTTGCGAGGTAGCGTTAAGAACAGAGGACTGGGCCTTAGAGGGAAAATCCTCACCTGGCCCCCTTCTCTGTTCCTTCTTTTGGAAAATTAAAAAAAAACGAGAGGGGAGGATTTCCAGCCACCCACTCCCTCCCCTTTTAGTCGCCTTCTACGACACGCAGGGAATACGTGGGAAGTATTATTCTCCCCATCCCCTCGCAACCATACAACATTGTTGGAACCACTATTCCTTCAAACGTACCCATTTTTGCTTTCCGAGATAATGTTCTCGACTTCCACACATTCTTCAAGGCTCCCAGAATTTTCTCCCCCACCCTATGATCCACTTCCGCTTCCATGGTTCCATCCGCTGCCAGATCCACTCCCAGATATCTAAAACACTTCACTTCCTCCAGTTTTTCTCCATTCAAACTCACCTCCCAATTGACTTGACCCTCAACCCTACTGTACCTAATAACCTTGCTCTTATTCACATTTACTCTTAACTTTCTTCTTTCACACACTTTACCAAACTCAGTCACCAGCTTCTGCAGTTTCTCACATGAATCAGCCACCAGCGCTGTATCATCAGCGAACAACAACTGACTCACTTCCCAAGCTCTCTCATCCCCAACAGACTTCATACTTGCCCCTCTTTCCAAAACTCTTGCATTCACCTCCCTAACAACCCCATCCATAAACAAATTAAACAACCATGGAGACATCACACACCCCTGCCGCAAACCTACATTCACTGAGAACCAATCACTTTCCTCTCTTCCTACACGTACACATGCCTTACATCCTCGATAAAAACTTTTCACTGCTTCTAACAACTTGCCTCCCACACCATATATTCTTAATACCTTCCACAGAGCATCTCTCTATATATATATATATTCCTATGAGTCCACGGGGAAAATGAAACATGAAAAGTTCCCAAGTGCACTTTCGTGTAATAATCACATCATCAGGGGAGACACAAGAGAGGAATATAACAGTCAGTTGATATACATCAAAGAGACGAAGCTAGGACGCCATTTGGTAAACATGTGATTGTCCAAAACATACAACGAGCGTTCATAAATATATCATTTTACAAATCTTATCAACAATAAAGTTATCTAATTTGTACAGACCATCACTAATATTAAGATTATAATTCTTTGTGTATTCAATAATAGAAGATTCAATGATATTTCTCTTGGTAATAGAGTTAGAGTTAACAACTGAGATGGTGTTACTCCAGTCAATACAATGATCATAGTTTTTAACATGATTAAACAAGGCATTTGATTCCTGTCCTGTTCTTATACTATATTTATGTTGCTTAAGTCTAACAGAAAGATCCTTACCAGTCTGACCAACATAAAATTTATCACAGTTTCCACAAGGAACTTTATAGATGCAACCAAGAGAATTTTCTGGTGAATTCCTGATTAAGATATTCTTTATAGTATTATTGTTGCTAAAGGCAACGTTTACATTAAAGGATTTAAGCAACATGGGAAGCAAAGTGAAATTATTATTAAAAGGGAGAACTAAAAGATTCTTGGTGTTAATGGGAGGTTTGGGCTCAACTCTATAAAATGATTTCTTTGCTAACTTAAGGGATTTATCAATGAAAGATCTAGGGTACTTTAACTCAGATCCAATAGAATATATCTTCTCAAACTCATCATCAATAAACTCTGGACTGCAAATACGTAATGCCCTTAGGAACATAGATTGAAATGATGATAATTTAACTCTGTCATGTTGAGATGAGTAATAATGGATATATGAACATACATTGGTGGGTTTTCTGTATATGCTAAACTTAAACTTGTTTCCTTGTCTATGGATCATGCAATCTAAAAATGGTAACATACCATTATTTTCATTTTCTACAGTAAATTTGATGGAAGGTACTAAATTGTTAAGTAAGGGGAGAAATATTTGTAAATTTTCATCTGTTGGCCAAACACAAAGAACATCATCTACATACCTAAACCAAATTGCATTAGAAGGTAAGATATCCTTTAGTAATTTTGTTTCAAAAAATTCCATATAAAGATTACTAAGTACAGGTGAAAGAGAGTTACCCATTGCCATACCAAATTTTTCAGCATAATAATCTCCATTAAATTGAAATACACAGTCTTTTATACACAATTTTATCAGTTCAATGAAATTAGACTTTGAAACAGGTAACTGAATATCATCCAAGACATCAAATAAATATTCTAAAAGGTCATCAACTGGAACTTTAGTGAAAAGTGAGGAAACATCAAAGCTAACTAGTTTGAAATCAAAATTAATGTTGATATTGTTTAGCTTGTTGACTAAATCTACATTGTTCATGACATTAGAATTTGATACCTTACCTACTAAAGGTAATTGGGAGGTGAGTTTGAATGGAGAAAAACTGGAGGAAGTGAAGTGTTTTAGATATCTGGGAGTGGATCTGTCAGCGGATGGAACCATGGAAGCGGAAGTGGATCATAGGGTGGGGGAGGGGGCGAAAATTTTGGGAGCCTTGAAAAATGTGTGGAAGTCGAGAACATTATCTCGGAAAGCAAAAATGGGTATGTTTGAAGGAATAGTGGTTCCAACAATGTTGTATGGTTGCGAGGCGTGGGCTATGGATAGAGATGTGCGCAGGAGGATGGATGTGCTGGAAATGAGATGTTTGAGGACAATGTGTGGTGTGAGGTGGTTTGAGCGAGTGAGTAACGTAAGGGTAAGAGAGATGTGTGGAAATAAAAAGAGCGTGGTTGAGAGAGCAGAAGAGGGTGTTTTGAAATGGTTTGGGCACATGGAGAGAATGAGTGAGGAAAGATTGACCAAGAGGATATATGTGTCGGAGGTGGAGGGAACGAGGAGAAGAGGGAGACCAAATTGGAGGTGGAAAGATGGAGTGAAAAAGATTTTGTGTGATCGGGGCCTGAACATGCAGGAGGGTGAAAGGAGGGCAAGGAATAGAGTGAATTGGAGCGATGTGGTATACAGGGGTTGACGTGCTGTCAGTGGATTGAATCAAGGCATGTGAAGCGTCTGGGGTAAACCATGGAAAGCTGTGTAGGTATGTATATTTGCGTGTGTGGACGTATGTACATGTGTATGGGGGGGGGGGTTGGGCCATTTCTTTCGTCTGTTTCCTTGCGCTACCTCGCAAACGCGGGAGACAGCGACAAAGTATAAAAAAAAAAAAAAAAAAAAAACCTACTAAAGGGCTTAATAAGGAAACTAACCATTTTGATAATTTATATGTGATGGAGCCTACTGAACTCACTATAGGTCTTGCTGGAAAATTTTGTTTAAGTGTTTTGATAAGTCCATACATATATGGCAATGAAGGGGACAAAGATGACAAATTTTTGATAAGAGAAATGTTACCTTTCAACAACAACTTCATTTCTTTATTGAAGTGAGAATTAACTGCTTCTAATGGATTTTTACTGAGTTTAAAATATGTTGTGTTATCATTTAGAAGATCATTCATTTTAGATAAATAGTTACTTTTGTCTAAAATCACAACAGTGTTACTTTTGTCTAAAATCACAACAGTGTGAAAATGAAAATAATGGTATGTTACCATTTTTAGATTGCATGATCCATAGACAAGGAAACAAGTTTAAGTATAGCATATACAGCAAACCCACCAATGTATGTTCATATATCCATTATTACTCATCTCAACATGAGAGAGTTAAATTATCATTTCAATCTATGTTCCTAAGGGCATTACATATTTGCAGTCCAGAGTTTATTGATGATGAGTTTGAGAAGATATATTCTATTGGATCTGAGTTAAAGTACCCTAGATCTTTCATTGATAAGTCCCTTAAGTTAGCAAAGAAATCATTTTATAGAGTCGAGCCCAAACCTCCCATTAACACCAAGAATCTTTTAGTTCTCCCTTTTAATATTAATTTCACTTTGCTTCCCATGCTGCTTAAATCCTTTAATGTAAATGTTGCCTTTAGAAACAATAATACTATAAAGAATATCTTAATCAGGAATTCACCAGAAAATTCTCTTGGTTGCATCTATAAAGTTCCTTGTGGAAACTGTGATAAATTTTATGTTGGTCAGACTGGTAAGGATCTTTCTGTTAGACTTAAGCAACATAAATATAGTATAAGAACGGGACAGGAATCAAATGCCTTGTTTAATCATGTTAAAAACTATGATCATTGTATTGACTGGAGTAACGCCATCTCAGTTGTTAACTCTATTACCAGGAGAAATATCATTGAATCATCTATTATTAAATACACAAAGAATTATAATCTTAATATTAGTGATGGTCTGTACAAATTAGATAACTTTATTGTTGATAAGATTTGTAAAATGATATATTTATGAACGCTCGTTGTATGTTTTGGACAATCACATGTTTACCAAATGGCGTCCTAGCTTCGTCTCTTCGATGTATATCAACTGACTGTTATATTCCTCTCTTGTGTCTCCCCTGATGATGTGATTATTACACAAAAGTGCACTTGGGAACTTTTCGTGTTTCATTTTCCCCGTGGACTAATAGGAATATCTTGATCACGCACAAAATTGTGATCCTTTCCAATATATGTATATACATATATATATATGGTGTGGGAGGCAAGTTGTTAGAACTTATTAGAAGCAGTGAAAAGTTTTTATCGAGGATGTAAGGCATGAGTACGTGTAGGAAGAGAGGAAAGTGATTGGTTCTCAGTGAACGTAGGTTTGCGGCAGGGGTGTGTGATGTCTCCATGGTTGCTTAATTTGTTTATGGATGGAGTTGTTAGGGAGGTGAATGCAAGAGTTTTGGAAAGAGGGGCAAGTATGAAGTCTGTTGTGGATGAGAGAGCTTGGGAAGTGAGTCAGTTGTTGTTCGCTGATGATACAGCGCTGGTGGCTGATTCATGTGAGAAACTGCAGAAGCTGGTGACTGAGTTTGGTTAAGTGTGTGAAAGAAGAAAGTTAAGAGTAAATGTGAATAAGAGGAAGGTTATTAGGTACAGTAGGGTTGAGGGTCAAGTCAATTGGGAGGTAAGTTTGAATGGAGAAAAACTGGAGGAAGTAAAGTGTTTTAGATATCTGGGAGTGGATCTGGCAGCGGATGGAACCATGGAAGCGGAAGTGAATAATAGGGTGGAGGAGGGGGCAAAAATCCTGGGAGCCTTGAAGAATGTGTGGAAGTCGAGAACATTATCTCAGAAAGCAAAAATGGGTATGTTTGAAGGAATAGTGGTTCCAACAATGTTGTATGGTTGTGAGGCGTGGGCTATGGATAGAGTTGTGCGCAGGAGGATGGATGTGCTGGAAATGAGATGTTTGAGGACAATGTGTGGTGTGAGGTGGTTTGATCGAGTAAGTAATGTAAGGGTAAGAGATTTTGTGTGATCAGGGCCTGAACATGCAGGAGGGTGAAAGGAGGGCAAGGAATAGAGTGAATTGGATCGATGTGGTATACTGGGGTTGACGTGCTGTCAGTGGATTGAATCAGGGCATGTGAAGCATCTGGGGTAAACCATGGAAAGTTGTGTGGGGCCTGGATGTGGAAAGGGAGCTGTGGTTTCGGGCATTATTGCGTGGCAGCTAGAGACTGAGTGTGAACGAATGGTGCCTTTGTTGTCTTTTCCTAGTGCTACCTCGCACACATGAGGGGGGAGGGGGATGGTATTCCATGTGTGGCGAGGTGGCGATGGGAGTGAATGGGGGCAGACAGTGTGAATTGTATGCATGGGTATATATATATGTGTCTGTGTATGTATATATATGTGTACATTGAGATGTATAGGTATGTATATTTCCGTGTGTGGACGTGTGTGAGTGTATACATTGTGTATGGGAGTGGGTTGGGCCATTTCTTTCGTCTGTTTCCTTGTGCTACCTCGCAAACGCGGGAGACAGCGACAAAGCAAAATAAATAAAATAAATAATATATTTATTATCCATGGGGATAATATATATATAAATATATATATATATATATATATATATATATATATATATATATATATATATATATATATATATATATATATATATATATATTTTCATTTTGCCTTGTTGCTGTCTCCCGCATTTGCGAGGTAGCGCACGGAAACAGACGAAAGAAATAGCCCAACCCACCCCCATACACATGTATATACACACACGTCCACACACGCATATATACATACCTATACATCTCAATGTACACATATATATACACACACAGACATATACATATATACACATGTACATAATTCATAGTCTGCCTTTATTTACTCCCATCGCCACCTCTCCACACATGGAATAACATCCCCTTCCCCCCTCATGTGTGCGAGGTAGCGCTAGGAAAAGACAACAAAGGCCCCATTCATTCACACTCAGTCTCTAGCTGTCAGGTAATAATACCCGAAACCACAGCTCCCTTTCCACATCCAGGCCCCATACAACTTTCCATGGTTTACCCCAGACGCTTCACATGCCCTGATTCAATCCATTGACAGCATTCGACCCCGGTATACCACATCGATCCAATTCACTCTATTCCTTGCCTGCCTTTCACCCTCCTGCATGTTCAGGCCCCGATCACTCAAAATCTTTTTCTCTCCATCTTTCCACCTCCAATTTGGTCACCCACTTCTCCTTGTTCCCTCCACCTCCGACACATATATCCTCTTGGTCAATCTTTCCTCACTCATTCTCTCCATGTGCCCAAACCATTTCAAAACACCCTCTTCTGCTCTCTCAACCACACTCTTTTTATTTCCACACATCTCTCTTACCCTTACATTACTTACTCGATCAAACCACCTCACACCACATATTGTCCTCAAACATCTCATTTCCAGTACATCCACCCTCCTGTGCACAACTCTATCCATAGCCCCCGCCTCGCAACCATACAAAATTGTTGGAAACACTATTCCTTCAAACATACCCATTTTTGCTTTCAGAGATGTTATTTATTTATAATGCTTTGTCGCTGTCTCCCGCCTTAGCGAGGTAGCGCAAGGAAACAGACGAAAGAATGGCCCAACCCGCCCACATACACATGTATATACATACACGTCCACACACGCAAATATACATACCTATACATCTCAATGTACACATATATATACACACACAGACATATACATATATACACATGTACATAATTCATACTGTCTGCCTTTATTTGTTCTCATCGCCACCTCGCCACACATGGAATAACAACAACCTCCCCCATCATGTGTGTGAGGTAGCGCTAGGAAAGGACACCAAAGGCCACATTCGTTCACACTCAATCTCTAGCTGTCATGTAATAATGCACCGAAACCACAGCTCTCTTTCCACATCCAGACCCCACACAACTTTTCATGGTTTACCCCAGACGCTTCACATGCCCTGGTTCAATCCATTAACAGCACGTCGACCCTGGTATACCACATCGTTCCAATTCACTCTATTCCTTGCACGCCTTTCACCCCCCTGCATGTTCAGGCCCCGATCACTCAAAATCTTTTTCACTCCATCTTTCCACCTCCAATTTGATCTCCCACTTCTCCTCGTTCCCTCCACCTCTGACATTTATATCCCCTTGGTCAATCTTTCCTCACTCATTCTCTCCATGTGCCCAAACCATTTCAAAACACCCTCTTCTGCTCTCTCAACAACAGTCTTTTTATTTCCACACATCTCTCTTACCCTTACATTACTTACTCGATCAAACATCCTCACCACAAATTGTCCTTAAACATCTCATTTCCAGCACATCCACCCTCCTGCGCACAACTCTATCCATAGCCCACGCCTCGCAACCATACAACATTGTTGGAACCACTATTCCTTCAAACATACCCATTTTTGCTTTCCGAGATAATGTTCTCGACTTCCAAACGTTCTTCAAGGCTCCCAGAATTTTCACCCCCTCCCCCACCCTATGATTCACCTCCGCTTCCATGGTTCCATCTGCTGCCAGATTCACTCCCAGATATCTAAAACATTTTACTTCCTCCAGTTTTACTCCATTCAAACTTACCTTCCAATTGACTTGACCCTCAACCCTACTGTATTTAATAACCTTGCTCTTATTCACATTTACTCTTAACTTTCTTCTTTCACACACTTTACCAAACTCAGTCACCAGCTTCTGCAGTTTCTTACATGAATCAGCCACCAGCGCTGTATCATCAGCGAACAACAACTGACTCACTTTCCAAGCTCTCTCATCCACAACAGACCGCACACTTGCCCCTCTTTCCAAAACTCTTGCATTCACCTCCCTAACAACCCCATCCATAAACAAATTAAACAACCATGGAGACATCACACACCCCTGCCGCAAAGCTACGTTCACTGAAAACCAATCACTTTCCTCTCTTCCTACACGTACACATGCCTTACATCCTTGATAAAAACATTTCACTGCTTCTAACAACTTGCCTCCCACACCATATATTCCTAAAACCTTCCACAGAGCATCTCTATCAACTCTATCATATGCCTTCTCCAGATCCATAAATGCTACATACAAATCCATTTGTTTTTCTAAGTATTTCTCACGTACATTCTTCAAAGCAAACACCTGATCCACACATCCTCTACCACTTCTGAAACCACACTGCTCTTCCCCAATCTGATGCTCTGTACATGCCTTCACCCTCTCAATCAATACCCTCCCATATAATTTCCCAGGAATACTCAACAAACTTATGCCTCTGTAATTTGAGCACTCACTCTTATCCCATTTGCCTTTGTACAATGGCACTATGTAAGCATTCCGCCAATCCTCAGGCACCTCACCATGAATCATACATACATTAAATAACCTTACCAACCAGTCAACAATACAGTCACCCCCTTTTTTGATAAATTCCACTGCAATACCATCCAAACCTGCTGCCTTGCCGGCTCTCATCTTCCG
Organism: Panulirus ornatus; assembly: GCF_036320965.1. Classification (NCBI taxonomy): domain Eukaryota; kingdom Metazoa; phylum Arthropoda; class Malacostraca; order Decapoda; family Palinuridae; genus Panulirus; species Panulirus ornatus. The sequence goes on from NC_092286.1 coordinate 1,377,301, forward strand.
TAAAGCTTTTACTACCTCTTCTCTATTCACCAAATCATTTTCCCCAACCCTCTCACTTTGCACACCACCTCGACCAAAACACCCTATATCTGCCACTCTATCATCAAACACATTCAACAAACCTTCAAAATACTCATTCCATCTCTTTCTCACATCACCACTACTTGTTATCACCTCCCCATTAGCCCCCTTCACTGAAGTTCCCATTTGCTCCCTTGTCTTACGCACTTTATTTACCTCCTTCCAAAACATCTTTTTATTCTCCCTAAAATTTAATGATACTCTCTCGCCCAACTCTCATTTGCCCTCTTTTTCACCTCTTGCACCTTTCTCTTGACCTCCTACCTCTTTCTTTTATACCTCTCCCACTCATTTGCATTTTTTCCTGCAAAAATCGTCCAAATGCCTCTCTCTTCTCTTTCACTAATAATCTTACTTCTTCATCCCACCACTCACTACCTTTTCTAATCAACCCACCTCCCACGCTTCTTATGCCACAAGCATCTTTTGCGCAAGCCATCACTGCTTCCCTAAATACATCCCATTCCTCCCCCACTCCCCTTACCTCCTTTGTTCTCACCTTTTTCCATTCTGTACTCAGTCTCTCCTGGTACTTCCTCACAAAAGTCTCCTTCCCAAGCTCACTTACTCTCACCACTCTCTTCACCCCAACATTCTCTCTTCTTTTCTGAAAACCCCCACAAATCTTCACCTTCGCCTCTACAAGATAATGATCAGACATCCCTCCAGTTGCACCTCTCAGCACATTAACATCCAAAAGTTTCTCTTTCGCGCGTCTATCAATTAACACGTAATCCAGTAACGCTCTCTGGCCATCTCTCCTACTTACATACGTATACTTATGTATATCTCGCTTTTTAAACCAGGTATTCCCAATCACCAGTCCTTTTTCAGCACGTAAATCTACAGGCTCTTCACCATTTCCATTTACAACACTGAACACTCCATGTATACCAATTATTCCCTCAACTTCCACATTACTCACCTTTGCATTCAAATCACCCATCACTATAACCTGGTCTTGTGCATCAAAACCACTAACACACTCATTCAGGTGCTCCCAAAACACTTGCCTCTCATGATCTTTCTTCTCATGCCCAGGTGCATATGCACCAATAATCACCCACCTCTCTCAATCTACTTTCAGTTTTACCCATATCAATCTAGAGTTTACTTTCTTACACTCTATCACATACTCCCACAACTCCTGATTCAGGAGTAGTGCTACTCCTTCCCTTGCTCTTGTCCTCTCACTAACCCCTGGCTTTACTCCCAAGACATTCCCAAACCACTCTTCCCCTTTACCCTTGAGCTTCGTTTCACTCAGAGCCAAAACATTCAGGTTCCTTTCCTCAAACATACTACCTATCTCTCCTTTTTTCTCATCTTGGTTACATCCACACACATTTAGACACCCCAATCTGAGCCTTCGAGGAGGATGAGCGCTCCTCGCGTGACTCCTTCTTCTGTTTCCCCTTTTAGAAAGTTAAAATACAAATATATATGTATATATATGCATATATATATATATATATATATATATATATATATCCTCGTACGTGTAGGAGGAGAGGAAAGTGATTGGTTCTCAGTGAATGTAGGTTTGCGGCAGGGGTGTGTGATGTCTCCATGGTTGTTTAATTTGTTTATGGATGGGGTTGTTAGGGAGGTGAATGCAAGAGTTTTGGAAAGAGGGGCAAGTATGAAGTCTGTTTGGGATGAGAGAGCTTGGGAAGTGAGTCAGTTGTTGTTCGCTGATGATACAGCGCTGGTGGCTGATTCATGTGAGAAACTGCAGAAGCTGGTGACTGAGTTTGGTAAAGTGTGTGAAAGAAGAAAGTTAAGAGTAAATGTTAATAAGAGCAAGGTTATTAGGTACAGTCGGGTTGAGGGTCAAGTCAATTGGGAGGTGAGTTTGAATGGAGAAAAACTGGAGAAAGTGAAGTGTTTTAGATATCTGGGAGTGGATCTGGCAGAGGATGGAAACATGGAAGCGGAAGTGGACCATAGGGTGGGGGAGGGGGCGAAAGTTCTGGGAGCCTTGAAGAATGTGTGGAAGTCGAGAACATTATCTCGGAAAGCAAAAATGGGTATGTTTGAAGGAATAGTGGTTCCAACAATGTTGTATGGTTGCGAGGCGTGGACTATGGATAGAGTTGTGCGCAGGAGGATGGATGTGCTGGAAATGAGATGTTTGAGGACAATGTGTGGTGTGAGGTGGTTTGATCGAGTGAGTAACGTAAGGGTAAGAGAGATGTGTGGAAATAAAAAGAGCGTGGTTGACAGAGCAGAAGAGGGTGTTTTGAAGTGGTTTGGGCACATGGAGAGAATGAGTGAGGAAAGATTGACCAAGAGGATATATGTGTCGGAGGTGGAGGGAACGAGGAGAAGAGGGAGACCAAATTGGAGGTGGAAAGATGGAGTGAAAAAGATTTTGTGTGATCGGGGCCTGAACATGCAGGAGGGTGAAAGGAGGGCAAGGAACAGAGTGAATTGGAGCGATGTGGCATACCGGGGTTGACGTGCTGTCAGTGGATTGAATCAAGGCATGTGAAGCGTCTGGGGTAAACCATGGAAAGCTGTGTAGGTATGTATATTTGCGTGTGTGGACGTATGTATATACATGTGTATGGGGGGGTTGGGCCATTTCTTTCGTCTGTTTCCTTGCGCTTCCTCGCAAACGCGGGAGACAGCGACAAAGTATAATAAAAAGAAAAAAAGAAAAAATATATATATATATATATATTTTTTTTTTTATACTTTGTCGCCGTCTCCCGCGTTTGCGAGGTAGCGCAAGGAAACAGACGAAAGAAATGGCCCAACCCACCCCCATACATATGTATATACATACGTCCACACACGCAAATATACATACCTACACAGCTTTCCATGGTTTACCCCAGACGCTTCACATGCCTTGATTCAATCCACTGACAGCACGTCAGTCCCGGTATACCACATCGTTCCAATTCACTCTGTTCCTTGCCCTCCTTTCACCCTCCTGCATGTTCAGGCCCCAATCACACAAAATCTTTTTCACTCCATCTTTCCACCTCCAATTTGGTCTCCCTCTTCTCCTTGTTCCCTCCACCTCCGACACATATATCCTCTTGGTCAATCTTTCCTCACTCATCCTCTCCATGTGCCCAAACCACTTCAAAACACCCTCTTCTGCTCTCTCAACCACGCTCTTTTTATTTCCACACATCTCTCTTACCCTTACGTTACTCACTCGATCAAACCACCTCACACCACACATTGTCCTCAAACATCTCATTTCCAGCACATCCATCCTCCTGCGCACAACTCTATCCATATATATATATATATATATATATATATATATATATATATATATATATATATATGCAAATGAGAGTTGGGTTGAGAGAGTATCATTAAATTTTAGGGAGAATAAAAAGATGTTTCGGAAGGAGGTAAATAAAGTGCGTAAGACAAGGGAGCAAATGGGAACTTCAGTGAAGGGGGATAATGGGGAGGTGATAACAAGTAGTGGTGATGTGAGAAGGAGATGGAGTGAGTATTTTGAAGGTTTGTTGAATGTGTTTGATGATAGAGTGGCAGATATAGGATGTTTTGGTCAAGGTGGTGTCCAAAGTGAGAGGGTTAGGGAAAATGATTTGGTAAACAGAGAAGAGGTAGTAAAAGCTTTGAGGAAGATGAAAGCCGGCAAGGCAGCAGGTTTGGATGGTATTGCAGTGGAATTTATTACAAAAGGGGGTGACTGTATTGTTCACTGGTTGGTACGGTTATTTACTGTATGTATGATTCATGGTGAGGTGCCTGAGGATTGGCGGAATGCTTGCATAGTGCCATTGTACAAAGGCAAAGGGGATAAGAGTGAGTGCTCAAATTACAGAAGTATGAGTTTGCTGAGTATTCCTGGTAAATTATATGGCAGGGTATTGATTGAGAGGGTGAAGGCATGTACAGAGCATCAGATTGGTGAAGAGCAGTGTGGTTTCAGACATGGTAGAGGATGTGTGGATCAGGTGTTTGCTTTGAAGAATGTATGTGAGAAATACTTAGAAAAGCAAATGTATTTGTACGTAGCATTTATGGATCTGGAGAAGGCGTATGATAGAGTTGATAGAGATGCTATGTGGAAGGTATTAAGAATATATGGTGTGGGAGGCAAGTTGTTAGAAGCAGTGAAAAGTTTTTATCAAGGATGTAAGGTATGTGTACGTGTAGGAAGAGAGGAAAGTGATTGGTTCTCAGTGAATGTAGGTTTGCGGCAGGGGTGTGTGATGTCTCCATGGTTGTTTAATTTGTTTATGGATGGGGTTGTTTGGGGGGTGAATGCAAGAGTTTTGGAAAGAGGGGCAAGTATGCAGTCTGTTGGGGATGAGAGAGCTTGGGAAGTGAGTCAGTTGTTGTTTGCTGATGATAGAGTGCTGGTGGCTGATTCATGTGAGAAACTGCAGAAGCTGGTGACTGAGTTTGGTAAAGTGTGTGAAAGAAGAAAGTTAAGAGTAAATGTGAATAAGAGCAAGGTTATTAGGTGCAGCAGGGTTGGGGGTCATGTCAATTGGGAGGTAAGTTTGAATGGAGAAAAACCGGAGGAAGTAGGGTGTTTTAGATATCTGGGAGTGGATCTGGCAGCGGATGGATCCATGGAAGCGGAAGTGGATCATAGGGTGGGGGAGGGGGCGAAAATTCTGGGAGCCTTGAAGAATGTTTGGAAGTCGAGAACATTATCTCGGAAAGCAAAAATGGGTATGTTTGGAAGAATAGTGGTTCTAACAATGTTGTATGGCTGCGAGGCATGGGCTATGGATAGAGTTCTGCGCAGGAGGGTGGATGTGCTGGAAATGTTTGAGGACAATATGTGGTGTGAGGTGGTTTGATCGAGTAAGTAATGTAAGGGTAAGAGAGATGTGTGGAAATAAAAAGAGTGTGGTTGAGAGAGCAGAAGAGGGTGTTTTGAAATGGTATGGTAACATGGAGAGAATGAGTGAGGAAAGATTGACCAAGAGGATATATGTGTCAGAGGTGGAGGGAACGAGAAGTGGGAGACCAAATTGGAGGTGGAAGGATGGAGTGAAAAAGATTTTGAGCGATCGGGGCCTGAACATACAGGAGGGTGAAAGGCATGCACGGAATAGAGTGAAATGGAACGATGAGGTATACTGGGGTCGACGTGCTGTCAATGGATTGAACCAGGGCATGTGAAGCGTCTGGGATAAACCATGGAAAGTTCTGTGGGGCCTGGATGTGGAAAGGGAGCTGTGGTTTTGGTGCATTATTACATGACAGCTAGGGACTGAGTGTGAACAAATGGGGCCTTTGTTGTCTTTTCCTAGCGCTACCTCGCACACATGAGGGGGGAGGGAGCTGTTATTCCATGTGTGGCAAGGTGGCAATGGGAATAAATAAAGGCAGACAGTATGAATTATGTACATGTGTATATATGTATATGTCTGTGTGTGTATATATATATGTGTACATTGAGATGTATAGGTATGTATATTTGCCTGTGTGGACGTGTATGTATATACATGTGTATGTGGGTGGGTTGGGCCATTCTTTCGTCTGTTTTCTTGTGCTACCTCGCTAACGCGGGAGACAGCTACAAAGCAAAATGAAAAATAAATAACTATATATATATATAAATATATATATATATATATATATATATATATATATATATATATATATATATATATATATATTTTTTTTTATTATACTTTGTCGCTGTCTCCCGCGTTTGCGAGGTAGCGCAAGGAAACAGACGAAAGAAATGGCCCAACCCCCCCCCCATACATATGTATATACATACGTCCACACACGCAAATATACATACCTACACAGCTTTCCATGGTTTACCCCAGACGCTTCACATGCCTTGATTCAATCCACTGACAGCACGTCAACCCCGGTATACCACATCGCTCCAATTTACTCTATTTCTTGCCCTCATTTCACCCTCCTGCATGTTCAGGCCCCGATCACACAAAATCTTTTTCACTCCATCTTTCCACCTCCAATTTGGTCTCCCTCTTCTCCTCGTTCCCTCCACCTCCGACACATATATCCTCTTGGTCAATCTTTCCTCACTCATTCTCTCCATGTGCCCAAACCACTTCAAAACACCCTCTTCTGCTCTCTCAACCACACTCTTTTTATTTCCACACATCTCTCTTACCCTTACGTTACTTACTCGATCAAACCACCTCACACCACACATTGTCCTCAAACATCTCATTTCCAGCACATCCATCCTCCTGCGCACAACTCTATCCATAGCCCACGCCTCGCAACCATACAACATTGTTGGAACCACTATTCCTTCAAACATACCCATTTTTGCTTTCCGAGATAATGTTCTCGACTTCCACACATTCTTCAGGGCCCCCAGAATTTTCGCCCCCTCCCCCACCCTATGATCCACTTCCGCTTCCATGGTTCCATCCGCTACCAGATCCACTCCCAGATATCTAAAACACTTCACTTCCTCCAGTTTTTCTCCATTCAAACTCACCTCCCAATTGACTTGACCCTCAACCCTACTGTACCTAATAACCTTGCTCTTATTCACATTTACTCTTAACTTTCTTCTTCCACACACTTTACTAAACTCAGTCACCAGCTTCTGCAGTTTCTCACATGAATCAGCCACCAGCGCTGTATCATCAGCGAACAACAACTGACTCACTTCCCGAGCTCTCTCATCCCCAACAGACTTCATACTTGCCCCTCTTTCCAAAACCCTTGCATTTACCTCCCTAACAACCCCATCCATAAACAAATTAAACAACCATGGAGACATCACACACCCCTGCCGCAAACCTACATTCACTGAGAACCAATCACTTTCCTCTCTTCCTACACGTACACATGCCTTACATCCTCGATAAAAACTTTTCACTGCTTCTAACAACTTTCCTCCCACACCATATATTCTTAATATCTTCCACAGAGCATCTCTATCAACTCTATCATATGCCTTCTCTAGATCCATAAATGCTACATACAAATCCATTTGCTTTTCTAAGTATTTCTCACATACATTCTTCAAAGCAAACACCTGATCCACACATCCTCTACCACTTCTGAAACCACACTGCTCTTCCCCAATCTGATGCTCTGCACATGCCTTCACCCTCTCAATCAATACCCTCCCATATAATTTACCAGGAATACTCAACAAACTTATACCTCTGTAATTTGAGCACTCACTCTTATCCCCTTTGCCTTTGTACAATGGCACTATGCACGCATTCCGCCAATCCTCAGGCACCTCACCATGAGTCATACATACATTAAATAACCTTACCAACCAGTCAACAATACAGTCACCCCCTTTTTCAATAAATTCCACTGCAATACCATCCAAACCTGCTGCCTTGCCGGCTTTCATCTTCCGCAAAGCTTTCACTACCTCTTCTCTGTTTACCAAATCATTTTCCCTAACCCTCTCACTTTGCACACCACCTCCACCAAAACACCCTATATCTGCCACTCTATCATCAAACACATTCAACAAACCTCCAAAATACTCACTCCATCTCCTTCTCACATCACCACTACTTGTTATCACCTCCCCATTTGCGCCCTTCACTGAAGTTCCCATTTGCTCCCTTGTCTTACGCACTTTATTTACCTCCTTCCAGAACATCTTTTTATTCTCCCTAAAATTTAATGATACTCTCTCACCCCAACTCTCATTAGCCCTTTTTTTCACCTCTTGCACCTTTCTCTTGACCTCCTGTCTCTTTCTTTTATACATCTCCCACTCAATTGCATTTTTTCCCTGCAAAAATCGTCCAAATGCCTCTCTCTTCTCTTTCACTAATACTCTTACTTCTTCATCCCACCACTCACTACCCTTTCTAATCAACCCACCTCCCACTCTTCTCATGCCACAAGCATCTTTTGCGCAATCCATCACTGATTCCCTAAATACATCCCATTTCTCCCCCACTCCCCTTACTTCCATTGTTCTCACCTTTTTCCATTCTGTACTCAGTCTCTCCTGGTACTTCCTCACACACACACATATATATATATATATATATATATATATATATATATATATATATATATATATATATATATACCTCGCAAACGCGGGAGACAGCGACAAAGCAAAAAAAAAAAAAAAAAAAAAAAAAAATATATATATATATATATATATATATAGATATATATATATATATATATATATATATATTTTTCGTTTTTTTGCTTTGTCGCTGTCTCCCGCGTTTGCGAGGTAGCGCAAGGAAACAGACGAAAGAAATGGCCCAACCCACCCCCGTACATATGCCTTGATTCAATCCACTGACAGCACGTCAACCCCGGTATACCACATCGCTCCAATTCACTCTATTCTTTGCCCTCCTTTCACCCTCCTGCATGTTCAGGCCCCGATCACACAAAATCATTTTCACTCCATCTTTCCACCTCCAATTTGGTCTCCCTCTTCTCCTCGTTCCCTCCACCTCCGACACATATATCCTCTTGGTCAATCTTTCCTCACTCATTCTCTCCATGTGACCAAACCATTTCAAAACACCCTCTTCTGCTCTCTCAACCACGCTCTTTTTATTTCCACACATCTCTCTTACCCTTACGTTACTTACTCGATCAAACCACCTCACACCACACATTGTCCTCAAACATCTCATTTCCAGCACATCCATCCTCCTGCGCACAACTCTATCCATAGCCCACACCTCGCAACCATACAACATTGTTGGAACCACTATTCCTTCAAACATACCCATTTTTGCTTTCCGAGATAATGTTCTCGACTTCCACACACTCTTCAAGGCTCCCAGAATTTTCGCCCCCTCCCCCACCCTATGATCCACTTCCGCTTCCATGGTTCCATCCGCTGCCAGATCCACTCCCAGATATCTAAAACACTTCACTTCCTCCAGTTTTTCTCCATTCAAACTCACCTCCCAATTGACTTGACCCTCAACCCTACTATACCTAATAACCTTGCTCTTATTCACATTTACTCTTAACTTTCTTCTTTCACACACTTTACCAAACTCAGTCACCAGCTTCTGCAGTTTCTCACATGAATCAGCCACCAGCGCTGTATCATCAGCGAACAACAACTGACTCACTTCCCAAGCTCTCTCATCCCCAACAGACTTCATACTTGCCCCTCTTTCCAAAACTCTTGCATTCACCTCCCTAACAACCCCATCCATAAGCAAATTAAACAACCATGGAGACATCACACACCCCTGCCGCAAACCTACATTCACTGAGAACCAATCACTTTCCTCTCTTCCTACACGTACACATGATTTACATCCTCGATAAAAACTTTTCACTGCTTGTAACAACCTGCCTCCCACACCATATATTCTTAATACCTTCCACAGAGCATCCCCATCAACTCTATCATATGCCTTCTCCAGATCCATAAATGCTACATACAAATCCATTTGCTTTTCTAAGTATTTCTCACATACATTCTTCAAAGCAAACACCTGATCCACACATCCTCTACCACTTCTGAAACCACACTGCTCTTCCCCAATCTGATGCTCTGTACATGCCTTCACCCTCTCAATCAATACCCTCCCATATAATTTACCAGGAATACTCAACAAACTTATACCTCTGTAATTTGAGCACTCACTCTTATCCCCTTTACCTTTGTACAATGGCACTATGCATGCATTCCGCCAATCCTCAGGCACCTCACCATGAGTCATACATACATTAAATAACCTTACCAACCAGTCAACAATACAGTCACCTCCTTTTTTAATAGATTCCACTGGAATACCATCTAAACCTGCTGCCTTGACGGCTTTCATCTTCCGCAAAGCTTTTACTACCTCTTCTCTGTTTACCAAATCATTTTCCCTAACCCTCTCACTTTGCACACCACCTCGACCAAAACACCCTATATACATACACATATATATACATATATATACATATATACATACATATACATATATATACATATACATATATATACATATATATACATATACATATACATATATATACATAAACAGATATATACATACATACACATGTACATAATTCATACTTGTTGCCTTCACTCATACCCGTCGCCACCCCACCACACATGAAATGACAACCGCCTCCCTTGCATGTGCGCAAGGTAGCACCAGGAAAAGAGAACAAAGGCCACATTCATTCACACTCAGTCTCTAGCTGTCATGTATAATGCACCGAAACCACAGATCCCTTTCCACATCCAGGCCCCAAAAAACTTTCCACAGTTTACCACAGACGCTTCACATGCCCTGGTTCAATCCATTGACAGCATGTCAACCCCCCTGTATACCACATGATTCCTATTCACTCTATTCCTTGCATGCCTCTCACCTTCCTGCATGTTCAGGCCCCGATCGCTCAAATTCTTTTTCACTACATCTTTCCACCTCCAATTTGGTCTCCCACTTCTCTTCGTTCCCTCCACCTCTGACACATATCCTCTTTGTCAACCTTTCCTCGCTCATTCTCTCCATGTGACCAAACCATTTCAAAACACCCTCTTCTGCTCTCTCAACCACACTCTTTTTATTACCACACATCTCTCTTACCCTTTCATTACTTACTTGATCAAACCACCTCACACCACATATTGTCCTCAAACATCTCATTTCCAGCACATCCACCCTCCTCCGCACTACTCTATCTACAGTCCATGCCTCGCAACCCTATAACATTGTTGAAACCACTATTCCTTCAAACATACCCATTTTTGCTTTCTGGGATAATGTTCTTGCTTTAAACACATTTTTAAATGCTCCCAGAACTTTTGCCCCCTCCCCCACCGTGTGACTCACTACTGCTTCCATGGTTCCACCCACTACCAAATCCACTCCCAGATATCTAAAACACCTCACTTCCTCCAGTTTTTCTCCATTCAAACTTACCTCCCAAGTAACTTATCCCTCAACCCTACTGTACCTAATAACCTTGCTCTTATTCACATTTACTCTCAGCTTTCCTCTTTCACACACTTTACCAAACTCAGTCACCAACTTCTGCAGATTCTCACACGAATCAGCAACCAGCACTGTATCATCAGCGAACAACATCTGACTCACTTCCCAAGCCCTCTCATCCACAACAGACTGCATACTTGCCCCTCTCTCTACAACTCTTGCATTTACCTCCCTAACAACCCCATCCATAAACAAATTAAACAACTATGGAGACATCACGCACCCCTGCCGCAAAATGACATTCAGTGAGAACCAATCACTTTCCTCTCTTCCTACTCGTACACATGCCTTACATCCTCGATAAAAATTTTCACTGCTTCTAAAAACTTGCCTCCCACACCATATATTTCTAATACCTTCCACAGAGCATCTCGCCTCCCACACCATATATTCTTAATACCTTCCACAGAGCATCTCTATCAACTCTATCATATGCCTTCTCCGGATCTATAAATGCTACAAATAAATCCATTTGCTTTTCTAAGTATTTCTCACATACATTCTTCAAAGCAAACATCTGATCCACACATCCTCTACCACTACTACATTTACTCTCAGCTTTCTTCTTTCACACATTTTACCAAACTCAGTCACCAGCTTCTGCACTTTCTCACATGAATCAGCCACCAGCACTCTATCATCAGCAAACAACAACTGACTCACTTCCCAAGCCCTCTCATCCACAACAGACTGCATACTTGCCCCTCTCTCTAAAACTCTTGCATTTACCTCCCTAACAACCCCATCCACAAATAAATCAAACAACCATGGAGACATCACGCACCCCTACCGCAAACAGACATTCAGTGAGAACCAATCACTTTCCTCTCTTCCTACTCGTACACATGCCTTACATCCTTGATAAAAACTTTTCACTGCTTCTAACAACTTGCCTCCCACACCATATATTCTTAATACCTTCCACAGAGCATCTCTATCAACTCTTATATGCTTTCTCCAGATCCATAAATGCTACAAATAAATCCATTTGCTTTTCTAAGTATTTCTCACATACATTCTTCAAAGTAAACTTCTGATCCACACATCCTCTACCACTTCTGAAACCACACTGCTCTTCCCCAGTCTGATGCTCTGTACATGCCTTCACCCTCTTTATCAATACCCTCCCAAATAATTTCCCAGGAATACTCAACAAACTTATACCTCTGTAATTTGAGCACTAACTTTTACCCCCTTTGCCTTTGTACAATGGCACTATACATACATTATGCCAATCCTCAGGCATCTCACCATGAGTTATACATACATCAAATATCCTTACCAACCAGTCAACAACACAGTCACCCCCTTTTTTAATAAATTCCAGTGCAATACCATCCAATCCCGCTGCCTTGCCAGCTTTCATCTTCTGCAAAGCTTTTGCTAACTCTGTTTACCAAATCATTCTCCCTAACCCTCTCACTTCGCACAATACCTCGATGAAAACACCCTATATCTGCCACTCTATCATCTAAGAAATTCAACAAACCTTCAAAATACTCACTCCATCTCCTTCTAATATCACTACTACTTGTCATCACCTCCCCATTTGTCCCCTTCACCGATGTTCCCTTTTGTTCTCTTGTCTTACGCACTTTATTTACCTCCTTCCAAAACATCTTTTTATTCTCCCTAAAATTTAATGATACTCTCTCACCCGAACTCTTATTTGCCCTCTTTTTCACCTCTTGCACTTTTCCCTTGACTCTCACCCCAACTCTTATTTGCCCTCTTTTTCACCTCTTGCACTTTTCCCTTGACCTCCTGCCTCTTTCTTTTATACATCTCCAAGTCATTTGCACTATTTCCCTGCAAAAATCGTCCAAATGCCTCGCTCTTCTCTTTCACTAATAATCTTACTTCTTCATCCCACCACTCACTACCCTTTTTAATCTGCCCACATCCCACGCTTCTCATGCCACAAGCATCTTCTGCGCAAGCCATCACTGCTTCCCTAAATACATCCCATTCCTCCCCCACTCCCCTTACCTCCTTTGTTCTCACCTTTTTCCATTCTGTACTCAATATCTCCTGGTACTTCCTCACACAAGTCTCCTTCCCAAGCTCACTTACTCTCACCACTCTTTTCATCCCAATATTCTCTCTTCTCTTTTGAAAACCTCTACAAATCTTCACCTTTGCCTCCACTAGATAATGATCAGACATCCCTCCAGTTGCACCTCTCAACACATTAACATCCAAAAGTCTCTCTCATTTGCACGCCTATCAATTAACACGTAATCCAATAACGCTCTCTGGCCATCTCTCCTACTTACATACCTACTTTTATGTATATATCTCTTTTTAAACCAGGTATTCCCAATCAACAGTCCTTTTTCAGCACATAAATCTACAAGCTCTTCACCATTTCCATTTACAACACTGAACACCCCATGTACACCAATTAGTCCCTCAATGGCCACATTACTCACCTTTGCATTCAAATCACCCATCACTATAACCCGGTCTCTTGCATCAAAACTACTAACACACTCACTCAGCTGCTCCCAAAACACTTGCCTCTCATGATCTTTCTTATGCCCAGGTGCATATGCACCAATAATCACCCATCTCTCTCCATCTACTTTCAGTTTTACCCATATCAATCTAAAGTTTACTTTCTTACACTCTATTACATACTCCCACCACTCCTGTTTCAGGAGTAGTGCTACTCCTTCCCTTGCTCTTGTCCTCTTCCCAACCCCTGACTTTAATCCCAAAACATTCCCAAACCACTCTTCCCCTTTACCCTTGAGCTTCATTTCACTCAGAACCAAAACATCCAGGTTCCTTTCCTCAAACATACTACCTATCTCTCCTTCTTTCTCATCTTGGTTACATCCACACGCATTTAGACACCCCAACTTGAACCTTCGAAGAGGATGAGCACTCCCCGCGTGACTCTGTCTTCTGTTTCCCCATTTAGAAAGCTGAAATACAAGGAGAGGAGGGTTTCTAGCCCCCCACTCCCGTCCCCTTTACTCGCCTTCTACGACATATCTATTTATTTATTCATTTATCTATTCATTAATTGGAAGGAGGAGTCATGACCCCTTCTGTTTCCCCATTTAGAAAGTAAAATACAAGGAGGGGAGGGTTTCTAACTCACCCTCTCCCGCCCCCTTTAGTCGCCTTCTTGTATACAAGGAGGGGAGGGTTTCTAACTCCCCTCTCCTGCCCCCTTTAGTCACCTTCTACGACATGTGGGGAATATGTGGGAAGTATTCTTTCTCCCCTATCCCTAGGCTGAGGTGGTGTGCAAAATGAGAGGGTCAGGGAGAATGGTTTGGTAAACAGAGAAGAGGTAGTGAAAGCTTTGTGAAAGATGAAAGCTAGCAAGGCAGCGGGTTTGGATGGTACTGCAGTGGAACTTATTAAAAAAGGGGGTGACTGTTTTGTTGACTGGTTGGTAAGGATATTAAATGTATGGTAAAGTGCCTGAGGATTGGCTGAATGCATTTATAGTGCCATTGTACAAAGGCAAAGAGGATAAAGGTGAGTGTTCAAATTACAGAGGTATAAGTTTGTTGAGTATTCCTGGGAAATTATATGGAAGAGTATTGATTCCGAGGGTCAAGGCATGTACAGAGCATCAGATTGGGGAGGAGCAGTGTGGTTTCAGAAGTGGTAGAGGATGTGTAGGTCAGGTGTTTGCTTCGAAGAATGTATGTGAGAAATTCTTTGAAAAACAGATGGATCTTTATGTAGCATTTATGGATATGGAGAAGGCATACGATAGGGTTGACAGAGATGCTTTGTGGAAGGTGTTAAGAGTATATGGTGTGGGAGATAAGTTGCTAGAAGCAGTGAAAAGTTTTTACCAATGATGTAAGGCATGTGTACAAGTAGGAAGAGAGGAAAGTGATTGGTTCCCAGGGAATGTCGGTTTGTGGCAAGGGTGCGTGATTTCTCCATTGTTGTTTGATTTGTTTACGGATAGGGTGGTTAGCGAGGTGAATGCAAAAGTTTTGGAGAGAGGGGCATTTATGCAGTCTGTTGTGGATGTGAGGGCTGGGGATGTGAGTCAGTTGTTGTTCGCTGATGATACAGTGTTGGTGGCTGATTCGGGTGAGAAACTGCAAAAGTTGGTGACTGAGTTTGGTAAAGTGTGTGAAAGAAGAAAGCTGAGAGTAAATGTGAATAAGAGGAAGGTTATTACGTTCAGTAATGCTGAGGGACAAGTTAATTGGGAGGAAGTTTGAATGGAGAAAAATTGGAGGAAGTGAAGTGTTTTAGATATTTGAGAGTGGGTTTAGCAGCAGATGGAACCATGGAAGTGGAAGTGAGTCATAGGGTGGGGGAGGCAGCAAAGGCTCTGGGAGCATTGAAGAATATGTGGAAGGTGAGAATGTTTGAAGAAATAGTGGTTCCAAAAATGTTATATGGTTGTGACACATGGGCTACAGATAGGGTTGCGCGGTGGAGGGTGGATGTGTTGGAAATTAAATGTTTGACGCCAATATGTGGTGTGAGGTGGTTTGATTGAGTAAGTAATGAAAGGGTAAGAAAAATGTGTGGTAATGAAAAGAATGTGGTTGAGAGAGCAGAGGAGGGTGTGTTGTAATAGTCTGGACACATGGAGAGAATGAGTGAGGGAAGATTGACCAAGAGGATATATGTGTCAGAGGTAGAGGGAAGAAGGGGAAGCGGGAGACCAAACTGGAGGTGGAAGGATGAAGTGAAACTGATTTTGAGCGATCGGGGCCTGAAGATATAGGAAGGTGAAAGGCGTGCAAGGAATGGAGTAAATTGGAACAATGTGGTATACTGGGGTCGTGCTGTCAATGAATTAAACAAGGGCATGTGAAGCATCTGGGGTAAACCACAGAAAGGTCTGTGGGACCTGGATGTGGAAAGGGAGCTGTGGTTTTGGTGCATTACACATGACAGCTAGAGACTATGAGTGTGAACAGATGTGGCCTTTTCTGTCTTCCTGGTGCTGCCTCACTGGGCCAGGTGTGTGTGTGTGTGTGTGTGTGTGTGTGTGTGGTGGGGTCGCAACAGGAATGGAGAAAGGCAGCAAGTATGGATATGTATGTGTGTATATATGTTTATGTATGTTTTTTTTTTTTTTTTTTGCTTTGTCGCTGTCTCCCGCGTTTGCAAGGTATCGCAAAGAAACAGATGAAAGAAATGGCCCAACCCACCCCCATACACATGTATATACATACACGTCCACACATGCAAATATACATACCTATACATCTCAATGTACACTTATATACACACACAGACATATACATATATACACATGTACATAATTCATACTGTCTGCCCTTATTCATTCCCGTCGCCACCCCGCCACACATGAAATGACAAACCCCTCCCCCCACATGTGCGCAAGGTAGCACTAGGAAAAGACAACAAAGGCCCCATTCGTTCAACTCAGTCTCTAGCTGTCATGCAATAATGCCCAAAACCACAGCTCCCTTTCCATATCCAGGCCCACAATAACTTACCATGGTTTACCCCAGACGCATCACATGCCCTGGTTCAATTCATTGACAGCACGTTGACCCCGGTATACCACATCATTCCAATTCACTCTATTCCTTGCCCACCTTTCACCCTCCTGCATGTTCAGGCCCCGATCGCTCAAAATCTTTTTCACTCCATCTTTCCCCTCCAATTTTGGTCATCCACTTCTCCTCGTTCCCTCCACCTCCGACACATATATCCTCTTTGTCAGTCTTTCCTCACTCATTCTCTCCATGTGACCAAACCATTTCAAAACACCCTCTTCTGCTCTCAACCACGCTCTTTTTATTTCCACACATCTCTCTTACCCTTACATTACTTACCACACCACACATTGTCCAGCTCACACCACACATTGTCCAGCTCACACCACACATTGTCCAGCTCACACCACACATTGTCCAGCTCACACCACACATTGTCCAGCTCACACCACACATTGTCCAGCTCACACCACACATTGTCCAGCTCACACCACACATTGTCCAGCTCACACCACACATTGTCCAGCTCACACCACACATTGTCCAGCTCACACCACACATTGTCCAGCTCACACCACACATTGTCCAGCTCACACCACACATTGTCCAGCTCACACCACACATTGTCCAGCTCACACCACACATTGTCCAGCTCACACCACACATTGTCCAGCTCACACCACACATTGTCCAGCTCACACCACACATTGTCCAGCTCACACCACACATTGTCCAGCTCACACCACACATTGTCCAGCTCACACCACACATTGTCCAGCTCACACCACACATTGTCCAGCTCACACCACACATTGTCCAGCTCACACCACACATTGTCCAGCTCACACCACACATTGTCCAGCTCACACCACACATTGTCCAGCTCACACCACACATTGTCCAGCTCACACCACACATTGTCCAGCTCACACCACACATTGTCCAGCTCACACCACACATTGTCCAGCTCACACCACACATTGTCCAGCTCACACCACACATTGTCCAGCTCACACCACACATTGTCCAGCTCACACCACACATTGTCCAGCTCACACCACACATTGTCCAGCTCACACCACACATTGTCCAGCTCACACCACACATTGTCCAGCTCACACCACACATTGTCCAGCTCACACCACACATTGTCCAGCTCACACCACACATTGTCCAGCTCACACCACACATTGTCCAGCTCACACCACACATTGTCCAGCTCACACCACACATTGTCCAGCTCACACCACACATTGTCCAGCTCACACCACACATTGTCCAGCTCACACCACACATTGTCCAGCTCACACCACACATTGTCCAGCTCACACCACACATTGTCCAGCTCACACCACACATTGTCCAGCTCACACCACACATTGTCCAGCTCACACCACACATTGTCCAGCTCACACCACACATTGTCCAGCTCACACCACACATTGTCCAGCTCACACCACACATTGTCCAGCTCACACCACACATTGTCCAGCTCACACCACACATTGTCCAGCTCACACCACACATTGTCCAGCTCACACCACACATTGTCCAGCTCACACCACACATTGTCCAGCTCACACCACACATTGTCCAGCTCACACCACACATTGTCCAGCTCACACCACACATTGTCCAGCTCACACCACACATTGTCCAGCTCACACCACACATTGTCCAGCTCACACCACACATTGTCCAGCTCACACCACACATTGTCCAGCTCACACCACACATTGTCCAGCTCACACCACACATTGTCCAGCTCACACCACACATTGTCCAGCTCACACCACACATTGTCCAGCTCACACCACACATTGTCCAGCTCACACCACACATTGTCCAGCTCACACCACACATTGTCCAGCTCACACCACACATTGTCCAGCTCACACCACACATTGTCCAGCTCACACCACACATTGTCCAGCTCACACCACACATTGTCCAGCTCACACCACACATTGTCCAGCTCACACCACACATTGTCCAGCTCACACCACACATTGTCCAGCTCACACCACACATTGTCCAGCTCACACCACACATTGTCCAGCTCACACCACACATTGTCCAGCTCACACCACACATTGTCCAGCTCACACCACACATTGTCCAGCTCACACCACACATTGTCCAGCTCACACCACACATTGTCCAGCTCACACCACACATTGTCCAGCTCACACCACACATTGTCCAGCTCACACCACACATTGTCCAGCTCACACCACACATTGTCCAGCTCACACCACACATTGTCCAGCTCACACCACACATTGTCCAGCTCACACCACACATTGTCCAGCTCACACCACACATTGTCCAGCTCACACCACACATTGTCCAGCTCACACCACACATTGTCCAGCTCACACCACACATTGTCCTCAAACATCTCATTTCCAGCACATCTACCCTCCTCCACACAACTCTATCTATAGCCCACGCCTCACAATCACATAACATTGTTGGAACCACTATTCCTTCAAACATACCCATTTTTGCTTTCCAAGATAACGTTCTCAACTTCCACACATTTTTCAATGCTCCCAGAACTTTTGCCCCCTCCCTCATTCTATGATTCACTTCCACTTCCATTGTTCCATCTGCTGCCAAATCCACTCCCAGATATCTAAAACACTTTACTTCCTCCAGTTTTTCTCCATTCAAACTTACCTCCCAGTTGACTTATCCCTCAACCCTACTGTACCTAATAACCTTCTTCTTATTCACATTTACTCTCAGCTTTCTTCTTTCACATACTTTACCAAACTCAGTCACCAGCTTCTGCAGTTTCTCACCAGAATCAGCCACCAGTGCTGTATCATCAGCAAACAACAACTGACTCACTTCCAAAGCTCTCTCATCCACAACAAACTGCATACTTGCCCCTCTTTCCAAAACCCTTGCATTCACCTCCCTAACAACCCCATCCATAAACAAATTAAACAAACATGGAGACATCATGCACCCCTGCAGCAAACTAACATTCACTGAGAACCAATCACTTTCTTCTCTTCCTACCCGTACACATGCCTTACATCCTCGATAAAAACTTTTCACTGCATCTAACAACTTGCCTTCCACACCATATATTCTTAATATCTTCCACAGAGCATCTCTATCAACTCTATCATATGCCATCTCCAGATCCATAAATGCTACATACAAATCCATTTGCTTTTCTAAGTTTTTCCCACATATATTCTTCAAAGCAAACACCTGATCCACACATCCTCTACCACTTCTGAAACCACACTGCTCTTCCCCAATTTGATGCTCTGTACATGCCTTCACCCTCTCAATCAATACCCTCCCATATAATTTCCCAGGAATACTCAACAAACTTATACCTCTGTAATTTGAGCACTCACTTTTATCCCCTTTGCCTTTGTACAATGGCACAATGCAAGCATTCCGCCAATCCTTAGGCACCTCACCATGAGTCATACATACATTAAATAACCTTACCAACCAGTCAACAATACAGTCATCCCCTTTTTTAATATATTCCACTGCAATACCATCCAAACCCGCTGCCTTGCCGGCTTTCATCTTACGCAAAGCTTTTACTACCTCTTTTCTGTTTACCAAATCATTCTCCCTAACCCTCTCACTTTGCACACCACCTCGACCAAAACACCCTATATCTGTCACTATCATTATCTGCCACTTTATCATCAAACACATTCAACAAACCTTCAAAATACTCATTCCATCTCCTTCTCACATCACCATTACTTGTTATCACCTCCCTATTAGCCCCCTTCACTGATGTTCCCATTTGTTCCCTTGTCTTACACACTTTATTTACCTCCTTCCAAAACATCTTTTTATTCTCCCTAAAATTTAATAATACTCTCTCACCCAAACTCTCATTTGCCCTCTTTTTCACCTCTTGCGCCTTTCTCTTGACCTCCTGTCTCTTTCTTTTATACATCTCCCACTCACTCGCATTATTTCCCTTCAAAAATCATCCAAATGCCTCTCTCTTCTCTTTCATCAATAATCTTACTTCTTCATCCCACCACTCATAACCATTTCTAATCTTCCCACCTCCCACGCTTCTCATGCCACAAGCATCTTTTGCGCAAGCCATCACTGCTTCCCTAAATACATCCCATTCCTCCCCCACTCCCCTTATGTCCTTTGTTCCTTTATTCATTATTATTCAGCTCATCATGACAGAGTTAAACTATCATTCCAGCTGATGTTCCTTAGGGCATTAAGTATATGCAGTCCAGAGTTTACTGATGATGAGTTTGAGAAGATACATTCTTTTGGATACAAATTAGAGTATCCTAGATCTTTCATTGTTAAATCCCCAAAGTTGGCAAAGCAATCATTTTATAGAGTGAAACTCAAACCTCCCTTTGATACCAAGAATCTTTTAGTTCTCTCTTTAAGTCATAATTTTGCATTACTTTCCAGGTTGCTTAAATTCTTTAATGTAAATGTAGCCTTCAGCAATAAAAATACTAGAAGGAATATCTTATTCAAAAACTCACCAGGAAGTTGACCTCCTGCTGCTTTCTCTTATGCATCCCCGAGTCATTTCTACTCCTTCCTTGTATCATCCAAATACCTCTCTTTTCTCTTTCATTAGCAACTATACTTCTTCATTCCACCATTCACAACCTTTTCTAATCTGCCCTCCTGCCAACTTTCTCATGCCACATTCATCTCTTCCACATGCAGTCACTGTTTCCTTATATAACTCCTATTTCTCATCCACTCCCCTCACTTTATTTGCTCTCACCTTTTGCCATTCTACATTCATTCTTTCATAATATTTCTTTACACAAGTCTCCTTTCCAGGCTCTCTTCTCCCCAACATTCTCTCCTCTTTTCTGAAAACCTCTACAAATCTGAACCTTTGCAGGGAACAGCAATTAAATATTTTTTTTATTTTATTTTTTCATTTTGCTTTGTCACTGTCTCCCGCGTTTGCGAGGTAGCGCAAGGAAACAGACGAAAGAAATGGCCCAACCCACCCCCATACACATGTATATACATACACGTAAATATACATACCTATACATCTCAATGTACACTTATATACACACACAGACACATACATATATACCCATGCACACAATTCACACTGTCTGCCTTTATTCATTCCCATCGCCACCTCGCCGCACATGGAATACCATCCCCCTCCCCCCTCATGTGTGTGAGGTAGCGCTAGTAAAAGACAACAAAGGCCCCATTCGTTCACACTCAGTCTCTAGCTGTCATGCAATAATGCCCAAAACCACAGCTCCCTTTCCTCATCCAGGCCCCACACAACTTTCCATGGTTTACCCCAGACGCTTCACATGCCCTGATTCAATCCACTGACAGCACGTCAACCCCGGTATACCACATCAATCCAATTCACTCTATTCCTTGCCCACCTTTCACCCTCCTGCATGTTCAGGCCCCGATCACTCAAAATCTTTTTCACTCCATCTTTCCCCCTCCAATTTGGTCTCCCACTTCTCCTCGTTCCCTCCACCTCCGACACATATATCCTCTTGGTTAATCTTTCCTCACTCATTCTCTCCATGTGCCCAAACCATTTCAAAACACCCTCTTCTGCTCTCAACCACGCTCTTTTTATTTCCACACATCTCTCTTACCCTTACATTACTTACCACACCACACATTGTCCAGCTCACACCACACATTGTCCTCAAACATCTCATTTCCAGCACATCCACCCTCCTGCACACAACTCTAACCATAGCCCACGCCTCGCAACCATACAACATTGTTGGAACCACTATTCCTTCAAACATACCCATTTTTGCTTTCCGAGATAATGTTCTCGACTTCCACACATTCTTCAAGGCTCCCAGGATTTTCGCCCCCTCCCCCACCCTATGATTCACTTCCGCTTCCATGGTTCCATCCGCTGCCAGATCCACTCCCAGATATCTAAAACACTTTACTTCCTCCAGTTTTTCTCCATTCAAACTTACCTCCCAATTGACTTGACCCTCAACCCTACTGTACCTAATAACCTTGCTCTTATTCACATTTACTCTTAACTTTCTTCTTTCACACACTTTACCAAACTCAGTCACCAGCTTCTGCAGTTTCTCACATGAATCAGCCACCAGCACTCTATCATCAGCAAACAACAACTGACTCAACCAATCACTTTCCTCTCTTCCTACACGTACACATGCCTTACATCCTCGATAAAAACTAATATTATCAAATATAACAATAATAATGTATGTGAGAAATACTTAGAAAAGCAAATGGATTTGTATGTAGCATTTATGGATCTGGAGAAGGCATATGATAGAGTTGATAGAGATGCTCTGTGGAAGGTATTAAGAATATATGGTGTGGGAGGAAAGTTGTTAGAAGCAGTAAAAAGTTTTTATCGAGGATGTAAGGCATGTGTACGTGTAGGAAGAGAGGAAAGTGATTGGTTCTCAGTGAATGTAGGTTTGCGGCAGGGGTGTGTGATGTCTCCATGGTTGTTTAATTTGTTTATGGATGGGGTTGTTAGGGAGGTGAATGCAAGAGTTTTGGAAAGAGGGGCAAGTATGAAGTCTGTTGGGGATGAGAGAGCTTGGGAAGTGAGTCAGTTGTTGTTCGCTGATGATACAGCGCTGGTGGCTGATTCTTGTGAGAAACTGCAGAAGCTGGTGACTGAGTCTGGTAAAGTGTGTGAAAGAAGAAAGTTAAGAGTAAATGTGAATAAGAGCAAGGTTATTAGGTACAGTAGGGTTGAGGGTCAAGTCAATTGGGAGGTGAGTTTGAATGGAGAAAAACTGGAGGAAGTGAAGTGTTTTAGATATCTGGGAGTGGATCTGGCAGCGGATGGAACCATGGAAGCGGAAGTGGATCATAGGGTGGGGGAGGGGGCGAAAATTCTGGGAGCCTTGAAGAATGTGTGGAAGTCGAGAACATTATCTCGGAGAGCAAAAATGGGTATGTTTGAAGGAATAGTGGTTCCAACAATGTTGTATGGTTGCAAGGCATGGACTATGGATAGAGTTGTGCGCAGGAGGATGGATGTGCTGGAAATGAGATGTTTGAGGACAATGTGTGGTGTGAGGTGGTTTGATCGAGTAAGTAACGTAAGGGTAAGAGAGATGTGTGGAAATAAAAAGAGCGTGGTTTAGAGAGTAGAAGAGGGTGTTTTGAAATGGTTTGGTCACATGGAGAGAATGAGTGAGGAAAGATTGACCAAGAGGATATATGTGTCGGAGGTGGAGGGAACGAGGAGAAGAGGGAGACCAAATTGGAGGTGGAAAGATGGAGTGAAAAAGATTTTGTGTGATCGGGGCCTGAACATGCAGGAGGGTGAAAGGAGGGCAAGGAATAGAGTGAATTGGAGCGATGTGGTATACCGGGGTTGACGTGCTGTCAGTGGATTGAATCAAGGCATGTGAAGCGTCTGGGGTAAACCATGGAAAGCTGTGTAGGTATGTATATTTGCGTGTGTGGATGTATGTATATACATGTGTATGGGGGTGGGTTGGGCCATTTCTTTCGTCTGTTTCCTTGCGCTACCTCGCAAACGCGGGAGACAGCGACAAAGCAAAAAAAAAAAATAATAATAATTCTTTTTTCATATATTCGCCATTTCACATGTTAGCGAGATAGCGTTAAGAACAAAGGACTAAGCTTTCGAGGGAATATTCTGACTTGGCCTCCTTCTCTGTTCCTTCTTCTGGAAAATAAAAAAAGAGAGAGGAAGAATTCCAGCCCCCGCTCCCTTCACTTTTAGTCGCCTTCTACAACACACTGAGAAAAATAATAACAATAATATAATCATAATGATAATAATAATACGGGAGAAATAATAGGGGAGAAAGAATACTTCCCACGCATTCCTCATGTCGAAGGAGGAGACTAAAGGGGACGGGAGCAGGGGGCTAGAAACCTTTCCTCCTAATATCTTAATTTTCTAAAAGGGGAAACAGACGAAGGAGTCACGCGGGGAGTGCTCATCCTCCTCGAAGGCTCAGCTTGGGGTGTCTAAATGTGTGTGGATGTAACCAAGATGAGAAAAAAGGAGAGATAGGTAGTATGTTTAAGGAAAGGAACCTGGATGTTTTGGCTCTGAGTGAAATGAAGCTCAAGGGTAAAGGGGAAGAGTAGTTTGGGAATGTCTTGGGAGTAAAGTCAGGGGTTAGTAAGAGGACAAGAGCAAGGGAAGGAGTAGCACTACTCCTGAAACAGGAGTGGTGGGAGTATGTAATAGAGTGTAAGAAAGTAAACTCTAGATTGATATGGGTAAAACTGAAAGTGGATGGAGAGAGATGGGTGATTACTGGTGCATATGCACCTAGGCATGAGAAGAAAGATCATGAGAGGCAAGTGTTTTGGAAGCAGCTGAGTGAGTGTGTTAGTAGTTTTGATGCACAAGACCGGGTTATAGTGATGGGTGATTTGAATGCAAAGGTGAGTAATGTGGCCATTGAGGGAATAAATGGTGTACAGGGGGTGTTCAGTGTTGTAAATGGAAATGGTGAAGAGCTTGTAGATTTATGTGCTGAAAAAGAACTGGTGATTGGGAATACCTGGTTTAAAAAGAGAGATATACATAAGTATACGTATGTAAGTAGGAGAGATGGCCAGAGCACATTATTGGATTAATAGATAGGTGTGTGAAAAAGAGACTTTTGGATGTTAATGTGCTGAGAGGTGCAACTGGAGGGATGTCTGATCACTATCTTCTGGAGACGAAGGTGAAGATTTATAGAGGTTTTCCGAAAAGAAGAGAGAATGTTGGGGTGAAGAGAGTGGTGAGAGTAAGTGAGCTTGGGAAGGAGACTTGTGTGAGGAAGTACCAGGAAAGACTGAGTACAGAAAGGAAAAAGGTGAGAACAAAGGACGTAAGGGGAGTGGGAGAGGAATGGGATGTATTCATGGAAGCAGTGATGGCTTGCACAAATGATGCTTGTGGCATAAGAAGCATGGGAGGTGGGCAGATTAGAAAGGGTAGTGAGTGGTGGGATGAAGAAGTAAGATTATTAGTGAGAGAAGAGAGAGTCTATTAGATGATTTTTGCAGGGAAAGAATGCAAATGACTGGGAGATGTATAAAAGAAAGAGGCAGGAGGTCAAGAGAAAGGTGCAAGAGGTGAAAAAGAGGGCAAATGAGAGTTGGGGTGAGAGAGTATCATTAAATTTTAGGGAGAATAAAAAGATGTTTTGGAAGGAGGTAAATAAAGTGCGTAAGACAAGGGAACAAATGGGAACATCAGTGAAGGGGGCGAATGGGGAGGTGATATCAAGTAGTGGTGATGTGAGAAGGAGATGGAGTGAGTATTTTGAAGGTTTGTTGAATGTGTTTGATGATAGAGTGGCAGATAGAGGGTGTTTTGGTTGAGGTGGTGTGCAAAGTGAGAGGGTTAGGGAGAATGATTTGGTAAACAGAGAAGAGGTAGTAAAAGCTTTGAGGAAGATGAAAGCCGGCAAGGCAGCGGGTTTGGAGGGTATTGCAGTGAAATTTATTAAAAAAGTGGGTGACTGCATTGTTGACTGGTTGGTAAGGTTATCTAATGTATGTATGACTCATGGTGAGGTGCCTGAGGATTGGCGGAATGCTTGCATAGTGCCATAAAACAAAGGCAAAGGGGATAAAAATGAGTGCTTAAACTACAGAGGTATAAGTTTGTTGAGTATTCCTGGGAAATTATACGGGAGGATATTGATTGAGAGGATGAAGGGATGTACAGAGTATCAGATTGGGAAAGAGCAGTGTAATTTCAGAAGTGGTAGAGGATGTGTGGATCAGGTGTTTGCTTTGAAGAATGTATGTGAGAAATACTTAGAAAAGCAAATGGATTTGTATGTAGCACTTATGGACTTGGAGATGGCATATGATAGAGTTCATAGAGATGCTCTGTGGAAAGTATTAAGAATACATGGTGTGGAAGGCAAGTTGTTAGAAGCAGTGAAAAGTTTTTATCGAGGATGTAAGGCATGTGTACGGGTAAGGAGAGAGGAAAGTGACTGGTTCTCAGAGAATGTTGGTTTGTGGCAGGGGTGGGTGGTGTCTCCATGGTTGTTTAATTTGTTTATGGATGGGGCTGTTAGGGAAGTGACTACAAGAGTTTTGGAAAGAGGGGTAAGTATGCAGTTTGTTGTGGATGAGAGAGCTTGGGAAGTGAGCCAGTTGTTGTCCGCTGATGATACAACACTGGTGGCTGATTAGGGTGAGAAACTGCAGAAGCAGGTGATTGAGTTTGGTAAAGTGTGTGAAAGAAGAAAGCTGAGAGTAAATGTGAATAAGAGCAAGGTTATTAGGTACAGTAGGGTTGAGGGACAAGTCAATTGGGAGGTAGGTTTGAATGGAGAAAAACTGGAGGAAGTGAAGTGTTATAGATACCTGGGAGTGGATTTGGCAGCAGATGGAACCATGGAAGTGGAAGTGAATCATAGGGTGGGGGAGGGGGCAAAAGTTCTGGGAGTGTTGAAAAATGTGTGGAAGTTGAAAAGGTTATCTTGGAAAGCAAAAATAGGTATGTTTGAAGGAATAGTGGTTCCAACAATGTTATATGGTTGCGAGGCGTGGGCTATAGATAGAGTTGTGCGGAGGAGGGTGGATGTGCTGGAAATGAGATGTGTGAGGACAATATGTGGTGTGAGGTGGTTTGATCGAGTAAGTAATGAAAGGGTAAGAGAGATGTGTGGTAATAAAAAGAGTGTGGTTGAGAGAGCAGAAGAGGGTGTTTTGAAATGGTTTGGTCACATGGAGAGAATGAGTAAGGAAAGATTGACAAAGAGGATATATGTGTCAGAGGTGGAGGGAACGAGAAGTGGGAGACCAAATTGGAGGTGGAAAGATGGAGTGAAAAAGATTCTGATTGATCGGGGCCTGAATGTGCAGGAGGGTGAAAGGCATGCAAGGAATAGAGTGAATTGGAACGACGTGGTGTACCGGGGTCAACATGCTGTCAATGGATTGAACCAGGGCATGTGAAGCATCTGGGGTAAACCAGAGAAAGTCTTGTGGGCCTGGATGTGTAAAGGTAGCCGTGGTTTTGGTGCATTATACATGACAGCTAGAGACTGAGTGTGAACGAATGTGGCCTTTGTTGTCTTTTCCCAGCGCTACCTTGCGCACATGCGGGGGGAGGGGGTTGTTATTTCATGTGTGGTGGGGTGGCGATGGGAGTGAATAAAGGCAGACAGTATGAATCATGTACATGTGTATATATGTATATGTCTGTGTGTGTATATATATGTATACGTTGAGATGTATAGGTATGTATATGTGCGTGTGTGGACGTGTATGTATAAACATGTGTATGTGGGTGGGTTGGGCCATTCTTTCGTCTGCTTCCTTGCGCTACCTCGCTAACGCAGGAGACAGCGACAAAATATAATAAATAAAAAAATATATATATTCTATGCAAATGAGCTGAAAGGGGCAGCTAGTGGGTAGTCTGGTGACTGTCTTGTACAGGAAAGGATGAATATTTGTAGAGATTTGAAGAAAAGAGGAGACAAAATTGGTGAGAAGAGAGTGGTGAAATTATATGAGCTTGGAAAAGGAACTTGCATGAAGACAATGAGAGATTGAGTGTAGAATGGCAAAAGGTGAAAGAGAAAATAAAGGAAAGGGAGTAGGTGAGAAATGGGAGACAGTTAAAGAAGCAATGATGGCACGTGTGAGAGCTGCAAATGGCGTGCAAAAGATGGGGAGTGGGCAGGTTAGAAAGGGAAGTGAGTGGTGGGATGAAGAAGTAAAGTTGCCAGTAAAAAAGATAAGGGAGGTATCTGAAAATTTCTTACAGGGAAGGAGTGCAAATGATTGGGGGATGTATAATAGAAAGTGGCAGGAGGTCAAGAAGGTTCAGGGGTTGAAAAAGAGGGCAAATGAGAGTTGGGGTGAGCAAGTATCAGTAAACTTTAGGGAAGATAAGAGGATGTTTTGGAAGGAAGTTTATAATGTGCAGGAAACAAAATAACAAGTAGGAACATCAGTGAAGGGAGGACATAGGAAGTGGTAACAGGTAGTAATGAAGTGAGAAGGATATGAAATGAGTATTTTGAAGGACTGTTGAATGTGTTAGATGACAGGATGGCAGATGCAGGGTATTTGGGTCAGGATGGTATTCAAAGTGAGACAGTCATGGAGTGTGGTTTGGTGAAGAAAGAAGAGGTAGTGAAAGTCTTATGAAGGATGCAATGTGGTAAGGTGGCTAGAGTCGATGGTATTGCTGTAGCATTTATTAAGAAAGGAGGTGACTGTGTTGTTGACCGGGTAGTAAGGATTTTCAAAGTGTGTACAGGTCATGATGAGGTGCCTGAGGGTTGGCAGGATACATGTATAATGCCAATGCATAAAGGAAAGGGGAATAAAGGTAAGTGTTCAAACTACAGTTGAGTAAGACTGTTGAGTGCACCTGGTAAGTTGTATAGGGGGTAGTGACTGAGAGAATAAATGCATGTATAGTGCAACAAACTGGGTAGGAGCAGTATATTTTAAGGAGAGGTAGAGGATGTGTGGGTCAGATATTTGCACTGAAGAATGAGAGTGAAATAATGAAAGAAATGAATAGATTTGTTTATCATATATTATATCATACTTTGTCGCTGTCTCCTGTGTTAGCGAGGTAGCGCAAGGAAACAGACGAAAAAAAGGCCCAACCCACCAACATACACATGTATATACATACATGTCCACACACACACACATATACATACCTATACATTTCAACGTATACATACATATATACATACACAGACATATACATATATACATATGTACCTAATTCATAATTGCTGCCTTTATTCATTCCCATTGCCACCCCGCCACACATGAAATGACAACCCCCTTCCCCCACATGTGCGAGAGGAAGCACTAGGAAAAGACAACAAAGGCCACATTTGTTCACACTCAGTCTCAAGCTGTCATGTATAATGCACTGAAACCACAGCTCCCTTTCCACATCCAGGCCCCACAAAACTTTCCATGGTTTACCCCAGAGGCTTCACATGACCTGGTTCAATCCATTGACAGCACATCGACCCCGGTATACCACATTGTTCCAATTCACTCTATTCCTTGCACGCCTTTCACCCTCCTGCATGTTCAGGCCCTGATCACTCAAAATCTTTTCACTCCATCCTTCCACTCTAATTTGGTCTCCCACTTCTCCTCGTTCCCTCCACCTCTGACACATATATCCTCTTTGTCAACCTTTCCTCATTCATTCTCTCCCTGTGACCAAACCATTTCAAAACACCCTCTTCTGCTCTCTCAATCACTCTTTTTATTACCACACATCTCTCTTACCCTTTCATTACTTACTTGATCAAACCACGTCACACCACATATTGTCCTCAAACATCTCATTTCTAACACATCCACCCTACTCTGCACAATTCTATCTATATCCCACACCTCGCAACCATATAACATTGTTGGAACCACTATTCTTTCAAACATACCCATTTTTGCTTTCTGAGATAATGTTCTCGACTTCCACACATTTTTCAATGCTCCCAGAACTTTCGTCCCCTCCCCCACCCTGTGACTCACTTCCACTTCCATGGTTCATCTGCTGCCAAATCCACTCCCAGATATCTAAAACACTTCACTTCCTCCAGTTTTTCTCCATTCAAACTTACCTCCCATTTGACTTGTCCCTCAACCCTACTGTACCTAATAACCTTGCTCTTATTTACATTTACTCTTAGCTTTCTTTCACACACTTTACCAAACTCAGTCACCAGCTTCTGCAATTTCTCACCCGAATCAGCCAACAGCCCTGTATCATCAGCAAACAACAACTGACTCACTTCCCAAGCCCTCTCATCCCCAACAGACTGCATACTTGCCCCTCTCTCAAGAACTCTTGCATTAACCTCCCTAACAACCCCATCCATAAACAAATTCAACAACCATGAAGACATCACACACCCCTGCCGCAAACCGACATTCACTGAGAAACAATCACTTTCCTCTCTTCCTACTTGTACACATGCCTTATATCCTCAATAAAAACTTTTCACTGCTCCTAGCTACTTACCTCTCACACCATATATTGTTAATACCATCCACAGAGCATCTCTATCAACTCTATCGTATGCCTTCTCCAGATCAATAAATGCTACATAAAAATCCATTTGCTTTTCTAAGTATACATTTGTATATGGCATTTATGGGTCCGGAGAAAGCATATGATAGGTTTGAAAGAAATGCCCGTAGGAGGTCTTAAAAATATATGGTCTGGGAAGAATGCTCTAGAAGTAGTGATAAATTTTTATCAAGGGTGTAGGGCAAGTGTATGAGTAGGAAGTGAGGAGTGACTAGTTCCAAATAAAGGTTGGTCTGTCACACGGGTGTGTGCTGTCACTGTGGTTGTCTAATTTGATTACAGAAGGGGTAGTGAGGGAGGTAAATGTGAGAGTTTTGGAGAGAGGAGCAAATATGCAGTCTGTAGGGGAAGAATGGAAAATGAGTCAGTTGTTGTCTGCTGATGAAACAGCGCCGGTGGCAGATTTGAGTGTGAAACTGCAGAAGTTGGTGACTGAATAAAGTGTTTATGTCTGAGGGTATAGTACTCACAACATTATTATATTGATGAAAGTATGGGTTATATTCAAGCTGTGCGGAGGAGGGTAGGTGTGTTAGAAATTAAATGTTTGAAGACACTATGTGGTGTGAGATATTTTGATCGAGTAAGTAATGAAAGGATAAGAGAGAAGTGTGTTATCAAAAAGTGTAGTTGATAGAGCTAAAGATGGTGTGCTGAAATGGTTTGGACACATAAGAGTGAGTGAGGAAAGTTTGAAAAGAGGATATATGTGTCAGATGTGGAGGGAACAAGGAGAATGGGGACACCAAATGAAAGATGGAAGGATGGAGTGAAAAATATTTTGACACATGTATCCTCTTTTATCCCTGGGGATAGGGGAGAAAGAATACTTCCCACGCATTCCTGACGTGTCGTAGAGGGCGACGAAAGGGGACGGGAGCGGGGGGTCTGGAAACCCTCCCCTCCTTGTATTTCAACTTTCTAAAAGGGGAAACAGAAGGAGTTATGCAGGGGAGAGCTTGGATGTAACCAAGATGAGAAAAAAGGAGAGATAGGTAGTATGTTTGAGGAAAGGAACCTGGATGTTTTGGTTCTGAGAGAAACGAAGCTCAAGGCTAAAGGAGAAGAGTGGTTTGGGAATGTCTTGGGAGTAAAGTCAGGGGTTAGTGAGAGGACAAGAGCAAGGGAAAGAGTAGGACTACTCCTGAAACAGGAGTGGTGGGAGCATGTGATAGAATGTAAGAAAGTAAACTCTAGATTGATATGGGTAAAACTGAAAGTTGATAGAGAGAGATGGGTTATTATTGGTGCATATGCACCTGGGCATGAGAAGAAAGATCATGAGAGGCAAGTGTTTTGGGAGCAGCTGAGTGAGTGTCTTAGTAGTTTTGATGCAAGAGACCAGGTTATAGTGATGGGTGATTAGAATGCAAAGGTGAGTAATGTGGCAGTTGAGGGACTAATTGGTGTACATGGGGTGTTCAGTGTTGTAAACGGAAATGGTGAAGAACTTGTAGATTTATGTGCTGAAAAAGGACTGGTGATTGGGAATACCTGGTTTAAAAAGAGAGATATACATAACTATACTTATGTAAGTAGGAGAGATGGCCAGAGAGCGTTATTGGATTACGTGTTAATTGACAGGCATGCGAAAGAGAGACTTTTGGATGTTAATGTGCGCAGAGGTGCAACTGGAGGGATGTCTGATCATTATCTTGCAGAGGCAAAGGTGAAGATTTGTATAGGTTTTCAGAAAAGAAGAGAGAATGTTGGGGTGAAAAGAGTGATGAGAGTAAGTGAGCTTGGGAAGGAGACTTGTATGAGGAAGTACCAGGAGAGACTGAGTACAGAATGGAAAAAGGTGAGAACTAAAAAGGTAAGGGGAGTGGGGGAGGAATGGGATGTATTTAGGGAAGCAGTGATGGCTTGCGCAAAAGATGCTTTTGGCATGAGAAGCGTGGGAGGTGGGCAGATTAGAAAGGGTAGTGAGTGGTGGGATAAAGAAGTAAGATTATTAGTGAAAGAGAAGAGAGAGGCATTTGGACAATTTTTGCAGGGAAATAATGCAAATGAGTGGGAGATGTACAAAAGAAAGAGGCAGGTCAAGAGAAAGGTGCAAGAGGTGAAAAAGAGGGCAAATGAGAGCTGGGGTGAGAGAGTATAATTAAATTTTAGGGAGAATAAAAAGATGTTTTGGAAGGAGGTAAACAAAGTGTGTAAGACAAGGGAGCAAATGGGAACTTCAGTGAAGGGGGCTAATGGGGAGGTGATAACAAGTAGTGGTGATGTGAGAAGGAGATGGAGTGAGTATTTTGAAGGTTTGTTGAATGTGTTTGATGATAGAGTGGCAGATATAGGGTGTTTTGGTCGAGGTGGTGTGCAAAGTGAGAGGGTTAGGGAAAATGATTTGGTAAACAGAGAAGAGGTAGTAAAAGCTTTGCAGAAGATGAAAGCCAGCAAGGCAGCGGGTTTGGATGATATTGCAGTAGAATTTATTAAAAAAGGGGGTGACTGTATTGTTGACTGGTTGGTAAGGTTATTTAATGTTTGTATAACTCATGGTGAGGTGCCTGAGGATTGGCGGAATGCTTGCATAGTGCCACTGTACAAAGGCAAAGGGGATAAAAGTGAGTGCTCAAATTACAGAGGTATACGTTTGTTGAGTATTCCTGGGAAATTATATGGGAGGGTATTGACTGAGAAGGTGAAGGCATGTACAGAGCATCAGATTGGGGAAGAGCAGTGTGGTTTTAGAAGTGGTAGATGATGTGTGGATCAGGTGTTTGCTTTGAAGAATGCATGTGAGAAATACTTAGAAAGGCAAATGGATTTGTTTGTGGCATTTATGGATCTGGAGAAGGCATATGATAGAGTTGATAGAGATGCTCTGTGGAAGGCATTAAGAATATATGGTGTGGGAGGCAAGTTGTTAGAAGCAGTGAAAAGTTTTTATCGAGGATGTAAGGCATGTGTACTTATAGGAAGAGAGGAAAGTGATTAGTTCTCACTGAATGTAGGTTTGCGGCAGGCATGTGTGATGTCTTCATGGTTGTTTAATTTGTTTATGGATGGGGTTGTTAGGGAGGTGAATGCAAGAGTTTTGGGAAGAGGGGCAAGTATGCAGTCTGTTGTGGATGAGAGAGCTTGGGAAGTGAGTTAGTTCTTGTTCACTGATGACACAGCACTGGTGGCTGATTCGTGTGAGAAACTGCAGAAGCTGGTGACTGAGTTTGGTTAAGTGTGTAAAAGAAGAAAGCTGTGAGTAAATGTGAATAAGAGTAAGGTTATTGGGTACAGTAGGGTCGAGGGATAACTCAACTGGGAGGTAAGTTTGAATGGAGAAAAACTGGGGGAAGTGAAGTGTTTTAGATATCTGGGAGTGGATTTGGCAGCGGACGGAACCATGGAAGCGGAAGTGAATCATAGGGTGGAGGAGGGGGCGAAAGTTCTGGGAGCGATGAAGAATGTATGGAAGTCGAGAACATTATCTCGAAAAGCAAAAATGGGTATGTTTGAAGGAATAGTGGTT
This sequence comes from Panulirus ornatus, assembly GCF_036320965.1. NCBI lineage: Eukaryota > Metazoa > Arthropoda > Malacostraca > Decapoda > Palinuridae > Panulirus > Panulirus ornatus. The sequence continues at coordinate 1,411,303 of NC_092286.1, forward strand.
CCAACATTGTTATGTGGTTGTGAGGCATGGGCTATGGATAGAGTTGTATGAAGGAGGGTGGATGTGCTGGAAATGAGATGTTTGTGGACAATATGTGATGTGAGATGGTTTGATCGAGTAAGTAATAATAAGGTAAGAGAGATGTGTGCTAATAAAAAGAGTGTGGTTGAGAGAGCAGAAGAGGGTGTTTTGAAATGGTTTGGTCACATGGAGAGAATGAGTGAGGAAAGATTGACAAAGAGGATATATGTGTCAGAGGTGGAGGGAACGAGGAGAAGTGGGAGACCAAACTGGAGGTGGAAAGATGGAGTGAAAAAGATTTTGAGTGATTGGGACCTGAACATGCAGGAGGGTGAAAGGCGTGCAAGGAATAGAGTGAATTGGAACGATGTGGTATACTGGGGTCGACGTGCTGTCAGTGGATTGAACCAGGGCATGTGAAGCATCTGGGGTAAACCATGGAAAGTTCTGTGGGGCCTGGATGTGGAAAGGGAGCTGTGGTTTCGGTGCATTATTACATGACATCGGGAGACTGAGTGTGAACGAATGTGGCCTTTGTTGTCTTTTCCAAGCGCTACCTCGTGCACATTTTGGGGGAGGGGGTTGTTATTTCATGTGTGGCGGGGTGGCGATGAGAATGAATAAGGGCAGACAGTATGAATTGTTTTTTTTTTTTTTTTTTTCTTTGTTGCTCTCTCCCGCGTTTGCGAGGTAGCGCAAGGAAACAGACGAAAGAAATGGCCCAACCCACCCCCATACACATGTATATACATACGTCCACACACGCAAATATACATACCTACACAGCTTTCCATTGTCCTCAAACATCTCATTTCCAGCACATCCATCCTCCTGCGCACAACTCTATCCATAGCCCACGCCTCGCAACCATACAACATTGTTGGAACCACTATTCCTTCAAACATACCCATTTTTGCTTTCCGAGATAATGTTCTTGACTTCCACACATTCTTCAAGGCTCCCAGAATTTTCGCCCCCTCCCCCACCCTATGATCCACTTCCGCTTCCATGGTTCCATCCGCTGCCAAATCCACTCCCAGATATCTAAAACACTTTACTTCCTCCAGTTTTGCTCCATTCAAACTTACCTCCCAATTGACTTGACCCTCAACCCTACTGTACCTAATAACCTTGCTCTTATTCACATTTACTCTTAACTTTCTTCTTTCACACACTTTACCAAACTCAGTCACCAGCTTCTGCAGTTTCTCACATGAATCAGCCACCAGCGCTGTATCATCAGCGAACAACAACTGACTCACTTTCCAAGCTCTCTCATCCCCAACAGACTTCATACTTGCCCCTCTTTCCAAAACTCTTGCATTTACCTCCCTAACAACCCCATCCATAAACAAATTAAACAACCATGGAGACATCACACACCCCTGCCGCAAACCGACATTCACTGAGAACCAATCACTTTCCTCTCTTCCTACACGTACACATGCCTTACATCCTCGATAAAAACTTTTCACTGCTTCTAACAACTTGCCTCCCACACCATATATTCTTAATACCTTCCACAGAGCATCTCTATCAACTCTATCATATGCCTTCTCCAGATCCATAAATGCTACATACAAATCCATTTGCTTTTCTAAGTATTTCTCACATACATTCTTCAAAGCAAACACCTGATCCACACATCCTCTACCACTTCTGAAACCACACTGCTCTTCCCCACTCTGATGCTCTGTACATGCCTTCACCCTCTCAATCAATACCCTCCCATATAATTTACCAGGAATACTCAACAAACTTATACCTCTGTAATTTGAGCACTCACTCTTATCCCCTTTGCCTTTGTACAATGGCACTATGCACGCATTCCGCCAATCCTCAGGCACCTCACCATGAGTCATACATACATTAAATAACCTTACCAACCAGTCAAAAATACAGTCACCCCCTTTTTTAATAAATTCCACTGCAATACCATCCAAACCTGCTGCCTTGCCGGCTTTCATCTTCCGCAAAGCTTTTACTACCTCGTCTCTGTTTACCTAATCATTTTCCCTAACCCTCTCACTTTGCACACCACCTCGACCAAAACACCCTATATCTGCCACTCTATCATCAAACACATTCAACAAACCTTCAAAATACTCACTCCATCTCCTTCTCACATCATCACTACTTGTTATCACCTCCCCATTTGCACCCTTCACTGAAGTTCCCATTTGCTCCCTTGTCTTACGCACTTTATTTACCTCCTTCCAGAACATCTTTTTATTCTCCCTAAAATTTAATGATACTCTCTCACCCCAACTCTCATTTACCCTCTTTTTCACCTCTTGCACCTTTCTCTTGACCTCCTGTCTCTTTCTTTTATACTTCTCCCACTCAATTGCATTTTTTCCCTGCAAAAATTATCCAAATGCCTCTCTCTTCTCTTTCACTAATAATCTTACTTCTTCATCCCACCACTCACTCCCCTTTCTAATCAACCCACCTCCCACTCTTCTCATGCCACAAGCATCTTTTGTGCAATCCATCACTGATTCCCTAAATACATCCCATTCCTCCCCTACTCCCCTGAGAGAGAGATAGATAGTATGTTTGAGGAAAGGAACCTGGATGTTTTGGCTCTGAGTGAAACGAAGCTCAAGGGTAAAGGGGAAGAGTGGATTGGGAATGTCTTGGGAGTAAAGTCAGGGGTTAGTGAGAGGACAAGAGCAAGGGAAGGAGTAGCAGTACTCCTGAAACAAGAGTTGTGGGAGTATGTGATAGAATGTAAGAAAGTAAATTCTCGAGTAATATGGGTAAAACTGAAAGTTGATGGAGAGAGATGGGTGATTATTGGTGCATATGCACCTGGGCATGAGAAGAAAGATCATGAGAGGCAAGTGTTTTGGGAGCAGCTGAATGAGTGTGTTAGTGGTTTTGATGCACGAGACCGGGTTATAGTGATGGGTGATTTGAATGCAAAGGTGAGTAATGTGGCAGTTGAGGGAATAATTGGTATACATGGGGTGTTCAGTGTTGTAAATGGAAATGGTGAAGAGCTTGTAGATTTATGTGCTGAAAAAGGACTGGTGATTGGGAATACCTGGTTTAAAAAGCGAGATATACATAAGTATACGTATGTAAGTAGGAGAGATGGCCAGAGAGCGTTATTGGATTACGTGTTAATTGACAGGCGCGCGAAAGAGAGACTTTTGGATGTTAATGTGCTGAGAGGTGCAACTGGAGGGATGTCTGATCATTATCTTGTGGAGGCTAAGGTGAAGATTTGTATGGGTTTTCAGAAAAGAAGAGTGAATGTTGGGGTGAAGAGGGTGGTGAGAGTAAGTGAGCTTGGGAAGGAGACTTGTGTGAGGAAGTACCAGGAGAGACTGAGATGAATTATGTACATGTGTATATATGTATATGTCTGTGTGTGTATATATATGTATACATTGAGATGTATAGGTATGTATATTTGCGTGTGTGGACTTGTATATATACATGTGTATGTGGGTGGGTTGGGCCATTTCTTTCGTCTGTTTCCTTGCGCTACCTCGCTAACGCGGGAGACAGTGACAAAGCAAATATAGTATCCTCTTTGTTAAACTCTCCTCACTCATTCTCTCAGTATGTCCAAACTGTTTCAGTACACGTTCTCCAGCTCTTTCAACAACACTCTTCTTATTACCACACCTCCCTCTCACCATTATATTACTTACTTCTTCAGCTCTTTCAACAACACTCTTCTTATTACCACACCTCCCTCTCACCATTATATTACTTAATCAAATTACCTTACACCACATATTGCCCTCAAACACTTTGCATCCAGCAAATTCAACTTCATCTGTACATTCACAACTATAGCCCAAGCCTCACATCCTCACATCATCAATGAAACTACCACACCTTGAATTATACCCATTCAAGCCCTCCCAGATTATGACCTTTCTTTCCACACATCCTCAGTGCAACCAAAACTTTCACCCCCTCACCCATCCTATGACTTATTTCCATGGTTCCATTCAATGCCATGTCCACTCACACTCCAACTAACATGTCCCTCTGCTCTGCTAAACCTAATAACCTTGCTTTTATTCATATTTTCTATTAATTTCCTCCTTCTACACACTCATCAAAACAAGTCATCAACTTTTGCAGGTTCTCAGTTGAATCTGCTACCGAGGCTGTGTCATCATCAAACAACTGATTCAATTCACAGGTCCCTCTCTTATCCCTTACAGACTACATACTCATCCCTCTCCTTAAGACATTTGCATTTACCTTCCTCACCACCCCATCTACAATCAAATTTTACTGCCAAATTGCGACATTACATACCCGTGCCACAGACCCACTACTTCACTTGGAACTACTGACTCTCCTCTGTACCAACTTGCATACTTGTTTTACACCCTTAAACATACTGATGAGTAGGGCTGACAATAACCATGCATTACTGAATTATGTGCTAATTGACAGGTATTTAAACAAGAAACTCTTGAATGTAAATGTGCTTATAGGGGCAGCTGGTGGGAAGTCTCTCAGTTCTTAGTGGAGGGGAGGATGAAGCTTTGTAGAGGATTTTTGAAGAAAATATTGCCTTGGTATGAAGGTGATGAAAACGAGCTAACTTGTGTGAAGAGATATCAGAAGAGATTACAGTAGAATGGTAAAAGGTGAGAGTACCTGAAGCTAGAGTGGGTGAGGAATGGAATGTATTTAGGGAAGCAGGTTACAAGTGCAAAAAGCAGTGTGTGTCATGCTGAATGTGGGAGGCAGGTATACTATAAAGAGTAGTTAAGTTTCTAGTGAAAGAAAAAATGAGAAGTGTATAGGCATTAGTTTCAGGGAAGAAATGTAAATAATTGAGGAGTGTACAAGAAAAAGCAGCCCCAGGTTAAAAGGAAGGTGCAAGGGGTGAAAAGGGGGTAAATGTCAGTTGGGGGATCTGCAAACTTCAGGGAAAATGAGAAAATATTTTAGAAGGAGGTTAATTGTGTGAAGAAAACACAAGAAAAAAGGGGAGCATCAGTGAAAGAGACTAATGGGAAGGTGGTAACAAGTTGAGATGAGGTGAATAAGAGGGGAAATGACTAGTCTGGAAGATTCCTGAATATATCAAATGACAGGGAGGCAGATGTGGGGCATGTGAAGTGAAAGCCATGCTAAGTTGCTTGGTGAAAAGAGAAAAGATGGCGAAAGCCTTAATGAGATGAAGTGTAAGTAGGCAGCTGGAAAGCAGTTAAATTTCTCAAGAAAGGAGGTGATAGTATTGTTGATTGGTTAGTTAGGATTTTTATGTATGTATGGATCATGGTGAAGGTCTTGATGATTGGTGACTTGCCCATATAGTGTCAAATATATAAATGTAAGGGACAAAAGTGAATGTTCGAATTATAAAGGTTTAAGTTTGTTGAGTGTACCTGGTAAATTATTAACAGGTGCACATCCTTCAAATCTATAGTGGAAGTCTCGCTAGACTAGTAACAGCTTTCATGCTCTTCACCTACACATCATCTCGGCAAGACTCAGTTCAGTTTCTTGGCAAGTCTATTTCTTGATCATCCTATTCTTCATCACCTTCACTAAAGATCTAGATCGATCACTGGTTTCAAGGAGACCTGGAAAGGATTTCATATGAAGTACTCCCCACAACTTTGTAATGTTCTACTGAAAACTGAGGTTCACCACCAGACACAACAGTAACCAAGGGATTTTTTTCTTTTAAACCACAGCCACAGCACTACAGCTAGAGGTACACGACAGGTAAATAGTTTCTAAGAAATATGAGCAGGAATTAATTCTCACTACATGATTTATATTTTATTTATCATACTTAATCGCCATCTCCCACATTAGCGAGGTAGTGCAAGGAAACAGACAAGGAATGGCCCAACCCACCCAAATACACATATATAAAATCATCACCATGTATATGAAAATTTCACCTTCATCTTGTACTGCAAAGAGAGTCTGACACCTAAGTTAAAATTCTTGATAATCATCACAGTTTTAAAGCATCTCCTATAACTCTTGGGCCATAAACCAGAATATGCAGCTAACAGCTTAAATGGTATTCTTTTCTGGCAAGAGTGTCAATACTTGAAATTTCCCCACGCATCTCGATAAGCAACAGTGGCATTTTTTCCAACCAGCCCCTGCTAGCACCAACATTTTCTACCTGCAAGCCTTCTTGATCACTCCTCATATCTTTCAATAATGATATTTCCCCCCTCTTGAATGATCAAGATGAGCAGCACATTATGCTATGCCTGATCCTCAGCATGTGTTTCATGGTTTCCATCAAATTACTTCAATGCCTTGATAGCTAGTTGCTACTATGACCTTCCAATTATGTAATATATGCAATATTTCATCTGTGCATTTTCAGCTAAACGGCTACCTATATTCAATAAATCATTCATTATCATCATTATTATTAATATAATAATCATTATCAATTTATCATCATTATTATTAATATAATAATCATTATCAATATCATTATCGTTGTTATCATTTGGTTGCACTTTAAGATGTAACACTCTTCAAATTTGCCTTTATTTTCTCCTTGTTCTGCCTGATAATAGCCACTGCAGAGGAAGCTAGTCCAAAATCCTTTGCTATGTTGATGATTTTCCAACAGTCTGCATGCAGCTTATCACTTAACATCTGACTTAAGTAATGGTTTTGCAGGCTCTCTTACCACAAGGGGTAGTGTTACTACTCACTGCACCAGTTAGTCTTTTTCCAGACACCTTCAAAACAGTGTACAGGCAGTAAAGCACAAGAGAACTTGAAAAATATTGGGGAGTAAAGTCCAAAACATGCCAACAGAATACAGTGATGTGGTTTGTCTTGTAAAAAACTGGTGACAGTACAAAATGTGGTGGCCAATCAAACAGTCTGAAGGTGTGAAATGCTTGCATGGACAAAAAAATTAATGCATAAGTATTTCTAATTTTTCCATCAAAATTACATAATCAAAAATTTTACAAACACATAATCATGAAACAAATGACAAGCATAAAAAAAATTTACTTTATGATGAACTTAACATATCATTATACTTTGATTTAACATATAACAGGGTATGCCTGTACCTCTAAATATGTCCAAACCAATGCCAGCATATACCCCTGCATTTTCTAACCGAGGCCAGGAATAACTCAGGTATGATCTGGTCATGAACTACAGTCTTGCCTGTTGCATTGGAATATGAACAACTACCCCAACTCAACCTAGCTTATAAAATGCAACCTGGCTCAAAAAGGAAATTCACCATGTTAATAGTAAAAGGCTTGTATGGTAAACTGAGACTAAGATAAAAATATATCAATTACATATTATCAATATTCAAACAGGGTTTTATTTACAAAATTCTATCAATTGCTTATACTCACAATTTTCTTGTTTCCAATATGAAAATTAAATGAGAAAATGCACCACAACAAAACTATACAAACTTTAGATTTCCATTCACTCAAATGATAATGATAAGGATTATGTAAGGAAAATAAATCTTTAGAAAGAAAAAGTGCTCTGATGAATAATTAAGTACCAAAGCCTATGATGGCACTACCAAATTAAATCAAATTTCAATAACTGAAATATCTCCTACAGATTTCTGGTTTAGATAACTACATTAAATAATGCAAAACTTATCTGAACAGTAATATCTTCTGAATTAATATAAATAATTCTTTGTCCTCTATCCCTGGGGATAGGGGACAAAGAATACTTCCCACGTATTCCCTGCGTGTTGTAAAAGGCGACTAAAAGGGGAGGGAGCGGGGGGCTGGAAATCCTCCCCTCTCGTTTTTTTTTTTTTTTTTTTTTTTTTTTTTTTTTTCCCAAAAGAAGGAACAGAGAATTGGGCCAGGTGAGGGTATTCCCTCAAAGGCCCAGTCCTCTGTTCTTAATGCTACCTCGCTAATGCGGGAAATGGCGAACAGTTTGAAAGAAGAAAAAAAGAAAGTCAGTTTTACCTTTCCTAACAGGTGGAGGAGGTGGGGCTGGTCTGCTAGGTGTCGACATTCTGACTGAATTACCTCAATATCAGTAACACTGGAAGTAAAGCAATTTGGTAGAACATAAAAAGTGCACAGCTGTTCTTAAGTTCCATTTCAATAAAACTGTTATGCTACTGGGCTTATTTCTAATCCCTACACACCATACATCTATCGTCCTCTATCATCACTTCTTATTTTTACACTTTCTCTGTACCACCTAAAAAGTAATAGAAAGGAACAAATACCAAAAGACAGAAAATAATGAAGAAGAAGGAAATGTTACATACTAACCGATGAAAGATGAAGACCTGGAAGAATGAAAGAAGTAATGGTGACAGTGAAATCATGGAATTGCACAAAGAACACAGACTAAATGAAAAAGTAAAACCAAACATGGAACTAAATCCAAATGTTCTGTTCTCATAAACACTAAAGAAAAGAATGAAAATACAAAATTGGGTTTTCTAAAGTGGAGGATAAATATGAAAGCAACCTAAGACAACAAACAAAATCAACCAATTTTAGTTTGTGTTCAACACAAAAGAGAAAAAAAATGTAGATGAAATTTTTAATCAGTGTGGCAACAAGGTCATCAGATATTGAAATAAAAGAGAATGACATGAATGTAGCAAATGACTAACTTTAAAAGAAATCAGCAACAGGACCAAATGAAATCCCAGGTGTTTTCCTTAAAAAGACAAAGGTGACAAAATCAAAACCATTTATGATACTGAAGACGCACACTGCTGATCAAACTAATACAGCAGATATACAAAGATGTACAAAGGCAAAGGGGATAAGAGTGAGTGCTCAAATTACAGAGGTATAAGTTTGTTGAGTATTCCTGGGAAATTATATGGGAGGGTATTGATTGAGAGGGTGAAGGCATGTACAGAGCATCAGATTGGGGAAGAGCAGTGTGGTTTCAGAAGTGGTAGAGGATGTGTGGATCAGGTGTTTGCTTTGAAGAATGTATGTGAGAAATACTTAGAAAAGCAAATGGATTTGTATGTAGCATTTATGGATCTGGAGAAGGCATATCATAGAGTTGATAGAGATGCTCTGTGGAAGGTATTAAGAATATATGGTGTGGGAGGCAAGTTGTTAGAAGCAGTGAAAAGTTTTTATCGAGGATGTAAGGCATGTATACGTGTAGGAAGAGAGGAAAGTGATTGGTTCTCAGTGAATGTAGGTTTGCGGCAGGGGTGTGTGATGTCTCCATGGTTGTTTAATTTGTTTATGGATGGGATTGTTAGGGAGGTGAATGCAAGAGTTTTGGAAAGAGGGGCAAGTATGAAGTCTGTTGTGGATGAGAGAGCTTGGGAAGTGAGTCAGTTGTTGTTCGCTGATGATACAGCGCTGGTGGCTGATTCATGTTAGAAACTGCAGAAGCTGGTGACTGAATTTGGTAAAGTGTGTGAAAGAAGAAAGTTAAGAGTAAATGTGAATAAGAGTAAGGTTATTAGGTACAGTAGGGTTGAGGGTCAAGTCAATTGGGAGGTAAGTTTGAATGGAGAAAAACTGGAGGAAGTAAAGTGTTTTAGATATCCGGGAGTGGATCTGGCAGCAGATGGAACCATGAAAGCGGAAGTGGATCATAGGGTGGGGGAGGGGGCGAAAATCCTGGGAGCCTTGAAGAATGTGTGGAAGTCAAGAACATTATCTCGGAAAGCAAAAATGGGTATGTTTGAAGGAATAGTGGTTCCAACAATGTTGTAAGGTTGCGAGGTGTGGGCTATGGATAGAGTTATGCGCAGGAGGGTGGATGTGCTGGAAATGAGATGTTTGAGGACAATGTGTGGTGTGAGGTGGTTTGATCGAGTAAGTAACGTAAGGGTAAGAGAGATGTGTGGAAATAAAAAGAGCGTGGTTGAGAGAGCAGAAGAGGGTGTTTTGAAATGGTTTGGGCACATGGAGAGAATGAGTGAGGAAAGACTGACCAAGAGGATATATGTGTCGGAGGTGGAGGGAACGAGGAGAAGTGGGAGACCAAATTGGAGGTGGAAAGATGGAGTGAAAAAGATTTTGTGTGATCGGGGCCTGAACATGCAGGAGGGTGAAAGGAGGGCAAGGAATAGAGTGAATTGGATCGATGTGGTATACTGGGGTTGACGTGCTGTCAGTGGATTGAATCAGGGCATGTGAAGCGTCTGGGGTAAACCATGGAAAGCTGTGTAGGTATGTATATTTGCGTGTGTGGACGTGTATGTATATACATGTGTATGGGGGTGGGTTGGGCCATTTCTTTCGTCTGTTTCCTTGCGCTACCTCGCAAACACGGGAGACAGAGACAAAAAAAAAAAAAAAATGGCATACATATAACACTAATACACAAGTGGAGCCTAGCTAGTACCAAAAAAGTATAGATCTGTTTGCCTGATATTACAAGCAATATATGAAAGAATGATAAAAACTAACACATGAGCATCTGATTAAAAACACAAACACATACAGGCTAACATGGATTTGTGCCAGGTGTAAGGACAAACTTTCAAAACTTAGTTCAAAAGAAAAACATACATGAAACTCTTTTGCAGGGAAAGAAAATGAACAATGTTTTTCTGGACTTTGGTAAACCATCCGATAAAGAAACCTAGAGTCAATAAACTTGGAAAATGAACCAAATATTTTATACAAAATTTCAAGGTGGGAACAAATGGAACCATTTATGAAGCCAACATTTTCTCAGGACTAACTCAAGGAATAGTATTAGCTTAAACATCCTTTGAAATAATGAAATCAGACAGTGAGAAGTAAAAAAAAAATATATATATATAATTGGATGTTCAGCTGATGAAAGCTAATACAATATGAGTAAATGAATCATGGAGAAATTAACAATACAGAAAGACCTCTTTTACTGCAACCTCATATATATAAGATTCTTGTTTAACAGACATGAAAAATTATTTCCACACATCTCTCTCACCCTTTCATTCCTTACTTGATCAAACCACCTCACACCACATACTGTCCTCAAACATTTCATATCCAACGCATCCACCCTCCTTCGAACAACCCTATCTATAGCCCGTGCCTCGCAACCATATAACGTTTGGAACTCCTATTCCTTCAAACATACCCATTTTTGCTCTCCGAGATAACATTATCTCCTTCCACACATTCTTCATCGCTCTCAGAAGCTTCATCCCCTTCCCCACCCTGTGACTCTTTTCCGCTTCCATGGTTCCATTCGCTGCTAAGTCCACTCCCAGATACCTTAAACACTTCACTTCCTCCAATTTTTCTCCATTCAAACTTACATCCCAATTAACCTGTCCCTCAACCTTAATGAATCTACTCTCAACTTTCTCTTTTCACATACTTTTCCAAACTCAGTCACCAACTTTTGCAGTTTCTCACTCAAATGAGCCACTAGAGCTGTATCATCGGCAAACAACAACTGACACTTCCCAAGCCCTCTCATCCCAACAGACGGCATAAAAAGTCAGGCAAGCATCGAGCACATATGGGTCAGTCAATGGGATCAACATCCTCTACCATTAAAATACTTAGTAAAAGTGAGAGGATAAAAAGAACCAGCCAGCACCACATCCTAACTTTATGAAGTTTTTCCACACATGGAAAAAGCCACTGGATATAGTGAAAAGTAGGCCACGGAGGTGTAAGTGCTCTGTAGAGTGCGGCAGCAGTGATCAACAGCAATGCAAGCTCTGATAAATGTGAACACTCATTAACTTCAATTTCACATTGTATTTATTCATACTGTCTTCACTTTCCCTATAAAACAATAAAATAACATCTGGAGAGCCACTCTTGTTTCTGAATAAAGCCATCCCATAACACATTAGCATAAAAATAACATTGTCAATAATGCATCTCCATAGGCACCATGTTACAAAGACCCCTTTTAACAAATCTTTAGCTTAACAAACATTCCTCAAGAATGAATCTCATCCATCATAAGAGGTGTCTATGTATTCACAGACATTAGAAAGTTTTTCAGTCATAATGTCTTTTATAATGATGTTCAAAGTAAGTAATATAACATTTATATCTTACTATCACCAAGAAAATCATTTGGAATCATATTCCACCATATAATACAGAAAAGCACAAAGGCACCAGGCAATCAAAAAGTAAAATCAGCAAGTCTGATGAAAAGACAACTAAGAAATATATTTCAAAAATACACAGAAACATCAACTCATCCTTAAGAACAGAATGACAAAATCCATGTTGCAGTGGATTACCATCCTAGAAACACCACCTCCTTGCTTCATCCCTTGGATCAGGGTGTATTTACTACCTTCCAGGCATATTACCAGAGGAAAACACTCCACCAACTCCTCAATGGTGTAGATGGTAGGGTAAGCCTTCAGTCAGGGAGTGATGGCAAACACACAGTACTTGAGATGCTGTGAACAACACCATACAGTTGTGATATGTTAAATCCACAAGGATAAAGTGTTTGGCATAATCTATAGGTGAGTGTGAAGGCATGATTCCTCCAATTTTGGTCAGGAAGAAACAATGACCCAGCTCCAGCAGACATTTATTAATCTTGCCAACTGTTGGGAGTTTTAACCACTTACCAAGAGTGTTGGCTTGGAAGAAACTGAAGAGCAAGTTCTGACTGAGTTGCTGGAGTTACATCTTGAGGACCTAACCAATGAAAAAGTCATGCAGTTGGAGGCAGAAAAACTCCCAAGAGGAGAGAGAAGATACTGGTGATTGTACATCCACTACCAAAGGCAGATTCACAAACAAGGACATAACAGAAGTGTTTTGTTATTTATACAAGGCTGTGGCACTTACTAATAACATGAATCCTGATGATGAAAGTGCCCTGGTGTTCTATAGAAAGTTTACTGATAATTCACTTGCTTAAAAGGATATTTACAGGGAAGGAAAAAGGCAGGCCACACAGATAACATTAGAGAACTTCCAAAAAAGCAAAGCAAACTTCTCACTCTCCACTTGTAACAATTGTTGAAAAATTTGAAAATTAAGGGGGTAATGTAGATATATCTGAGACACTCGTTGTCTCTACCAGTAACACACACACCAATACCAATTTGATAATTCTGGGGGGTAATATAAATACATCAGATACATTCATTATCTCCCACCTTACCCACATCCCTGACCACTGGAACCACTCTCCTAATACTCTGGATTTGTTTTTCACCTCTAGTCCATCCTGCCATAAGTAGACAATCTGACCCCCAAAACCACACTTGATCACACTCTCATTATGTACCTATTCTAATGGCACCTCCTCCTCCAGCAGTCCATTGTCAGCATAAATACTGGCACCTTAAAAAAGCTGACTGCAATAACTTATGTAACTTCTTTTCTGACTTTCCTTGGATAAATTACTGTCTCTTACATGGTAATGCTTCTGTTTCCAACAGACTCATAGTGGAGGTTATTCTTGTGGGAATGGAAGCATTTATCCCCTCTTCCTCCAAGATGACCTCTTCATTCAATCCATGGTTCAACTGTTCCTGTTCTGAGGCCACTCAGGCAAGGGATCAGGCATATTGGACTTGGAAAATCTCTCCTTCCTCAGGCTCACATTCAGCTTTTATCATTGCTCATAATCACTGCAAGCAAGTTATCTGTGATGCAAAGCATTCTTTTATTCAAAGGAAGTGCAATAACCTCTCCTTGTCATCCACTGATAAGTCTTTCTGGTCTTTAGCTAAGGGTATCCATAACAACTTCTATTGATCTACCTTTCCTTCACTTATCTGTTCTGACTATAATAAAGCTGTCTCTCCCTAAGAAAAAGCAACTCTCTTTGGTTCCTGTTTCTCCTCTAACTCCACCTTGGATGACTCTAACATTTCTTCACCTCCTGATGCTCCTCCTACTAATCTTATGCTACTTGTAATCTATTCATGGAATGTCTGAAAAGTGCTTCTCTCTCTAAACACAAGCAAGGCTTATGGTCCTGATGGTATCCATCCTTGTGTACTGAAAGAGTGTGCCTCTGAACTTACACTTATGCTTGCTCATCTGTTCCATTTCTGTTTAAAGACTAAAACTATCTCTTCTCCTTGGAAGCATGCACTGATACATCCCATCCCAAAAAAGGTGAACATTCTGACCCCTCTAATTATTGTCCTATTGCTTTGATATCTACCATATCCAAAGTCTTTGAATCCCTTCTCAACTCCCATATCTTTAAGCACCTCAAAATCAAAGTCTTCTCTCTGATCATCTGTGTAGCTTCTGTAAGGCAAGATCCACTTGTGATATTCTTTCCTATCTTACTAATATCTGGTCATCATCCCCGAAAGATTCTCGGGATTCATGTGTACTTGCCCATGACATATCTTAGGCTTTTGACAGGGTGTGGCATTGGGATCTCATCTCTAAGCTCCCCTCTTTTGGCTTCCCCCCCCCCCCCTCACTTTTGCTCCTTTATATCATGCTTCCTCTCCTGCCAATCTATCTCTATGTTTGTTGATGGATCAGCCTCCCCCCCTTTTCTCCATCAGCAGTGGTTTCCCCCAAGGTTCTGATTTGCCCCCTACACTTTTTCTCCTTTTTTCCAATGATTTCCTCTCCTCCACAAAAAATCCAATGCACTTGTATGCTGAAGACTCAACACTGCCTTCATCAACATCCTTCAATTCTGCTCCCTCTTCTCTCACTCGATCTGCATCTCATCTTGACGCAGCTTCCTCAATATATCAGACTTGGACAAGAAACCTCAGTGGGGTAGACAAAATCCTGTTAAGTTTAATGCCTCCAAGTTTCCAAGTTTCTGTAATTTGAGCACTCACTCTTATCCCCTTTGCCTTTGTACAATGGCACTATGCACGCATTCCGCCAATCCTCAAGCACCTCACCATGAGTCATACATACATTACATAACCTTACCAACCAGTCAACAATACAGTCACCCCCTTTTTTAATAAATTCCACTGCAATACCATCCAAACCTGCTGCCTTGCCGGCTTTCATCTTCCGCAAAGCTTTCACTACCTCTTCTCTGTTTACCAAATCATTTTCCCTAACCCTCTCACTTTGCACACCACCTCGACCAAAACACCCTATATCTGCCACTCTATCATTAAACACATTCAACAAACCTTCAAAATACTCACTCCATCTCCTTCTCACATCACCACTACTTGTTATCACCTCCCCATTTGCGCCCTTCACTGAAGTTCCCATTTGCTCCCTTGTCTTACGCACTTTATTTACCTCCTTCCAGAACATCTTTTTATTCTCCCTAAAATTTAATGATACTCTCTCACCCCAATAAATACAATAAATATCCCTGGGAATAGGGGAAAAAGAATACTTCCCACACATTCCCCGCGTGTCATAGAAGGTGATATCCCTAGGGATAGGGGAGAAAGAACACTTCCCCAGGAAAGCAAACCCACGTGGCGTAGAAGGTGACTAAAGGGGATGGGAGCGGGGGGCTAGAAACCCTCCCCTCCTTGTATTAAACTTTCTAAAAGGGAAAACAGAAGAAGGAGTCCCGCAGGGAGAGTTCATCCTCCTCGAATGCTCAGATTGGGGTGTCTAAATACATGTGGATGTAACCAAGATGAGAAAAGGAAGCATGTTTGAGGAAAGAAACCTGGTAGTTTTGGCTCTCAGTGAAACGAAGCTCAAGAGAAAAGGAAAAGAGTGGTTTGGGAATGTCTTGGGAGTAAAGGCACGGGTTGGTGAGAGTACAAGATAAAAGGAAGGAGTAGCACTACTCCTGAAACTGGAGTTGTGGGAGTATGTGACAGAGTGCATGAAAGTAAACTCTAGATTGATATGGGTAAAACTGAAAGTGGATGAAGAGAGATGGGTGATTATTAGTGCATATGCACCTGGGCATGAGAAGAAAGATGATGAGAGGCAAACGTTTCGGAAGCAGAGGAGTGAGCTGTTATGTTTTGTTGCACGAGACTGGGTTATAGCGAAGGGTGAATTGAATGCAAAGGTGAGTAATGTGGCAGTTGAGGGAAGAATTGGTGTACATGGGGTGTTCAGTGTTGTAAATGGAGACACTGAAGAGCTTGTAGATTTGTGTGGTGAAAATGGACTGGTGATTGGGAATACTTGGTTTAAAAAGAGAGATATACATAAGTATACGTATGTAAGTAGGAGAGATGGCCAGGGAGCATTATTGGATTATGTGTTAATTGATAGGTGCGTGAAAGAGAGACTTTTGGATGTTAATGTGCCGAGAGGTTCAACTGGAGGGATGTCTGATCATTATCTTGTGGAGGCGAAGGTGAAGATTTGTAGAGGTTTTCGGAAAAGAAGAGAAAATGTTGGGGTGAAGAAAGTGGTGAGAGTAAGTTAGCTTGGGAAGGAGACTTGTGTGAGAGGCATTAGGACAATTTTTGGAGGGAAATAATGCAAATGACTGGGAGACGTATAAAAGAGGCAGGAGGTCAAGAGAAAGGTGCAAGAGGTGAAAAAGAGGGCAAATGAGAGTTGGGGTGAGAGAGTATCATTAAATTTTAGGGAGAATACAAAGATGTTTTGGAAGGAGGTAAATAAAGTGCATTAGACAAAGGAACAAATGGGAACATCAGTGAAGGGGGCTAATGGGGCGGTGATAACAAGTGGTGGTGATGTGAGAAGGAGATGTTGTGAGTATTTTGAAGGTTTGTTGAATGTGTTTGATGATAAGAGTGGCAGATATAGGGTGTTTTGGTCGAGTTGGTGTGCAAAGTGAGAGGGTTAGGGAGAATGGTCTGGTAAACAGAGAAGAGGTAGTAAAAGCTTTGTGGAAGATAAAAGCCGGTGAGGCAGCAGGTTTGGATGGTATTGCTGTGGAATTTATTAAAAAAGGGGGTGACTGTATTGTTGACTGGTTGGTAAGGTTATTTAATATATGTATGACTCATGGTGAGGTGCCTGAGGATTGGCAGAATGCTTGCATAGTGCCATTGTACAAAGGCAAAGGGGATAAAAGTGAGTGCTCAAATTACAGAGGTATAAGTTTGTTGAGTATTCCTGGGAAATTATATGGAAGGGTATTGATTGAAAGGGTGAAGGCATGTATAGGGCATCAGATTGGGGAAGAGCAGTGTGGTTTCAGAAGTGGTAGAGGATGTGTGGATCAGGTGTTTGCTTTGAAGAATGTATGTGAGAAATACTTAGAAAAGCAAATGGATTTGTATGTAGTATTTATGGATCTGGAGAAGGCATATGATAGAGTTGATAGAGATGCTCTGTGGAAGGTATTAAGAATATATGGTGTGGGAGGTAAGTTGTTAAAAGCAGTGAAAGGTTTTTATTAAGGATGTTTGAAATGTGTACAAGTATGAAGAGAGGAAAGTGATTGGTTCTCAGTGAATGTTGGTTTGCGGCAGGGGTGTGTGATGTCTCCACGATTGTTTAATTTGTTTATGGATGGGGTTGTTAGGGAGGTGAATGCACGAGTTTTGGAAAGAGGGGCAAGTATGCAGTCTGTTGTGGATGAGAGAGCTTGGAAAGTGAGTCAGTTGTTGTTCACTGATGATGCAGCGCTGGTGGCTGATTCGGGTGAGAAACTGCAGAAGCTGGTGACTGAGTTTGGTAAAGTGTGTGAAAGAAGAAAGCTGAGAGTAAATGTGAATAAGAGCAATGTTATTAGGTACAGAAGGGTTGAGGGACAATTCAATTGGGAGGTAAGTTTGAATGGAGAAAAACTGGAGGAAGTGAAGTGTTTTAGATATCTGGGAGTGGATTTAGCAGCAGATGGAACCATGGAAGTGGAAGTGAATCATAGGGTGGGGGAGGGGGCAAAACTTCTGGGAGCGTTGAAGAATGTGTGGAAGTCGAGAACATTATCTTGGAAAGCAAAAATGGGTATGTCTGAAGGAATAGTGGTTCCAACAATGTTATGTGTTTGTGAGGCGCAGGCTATAGATAGAGTTTTGCGGAGGAGCGTGGATGTGCTGGAAATGAGATGTTTGAGGACAACATATGGTGTGAGGTGGTTTGATCGAGTAAGAAATGAAAGGGTAAGCCGTGTGGTAATGAAAAGAGTGTGGTTGAGAGAGCAGAAGAGGATGTTTTGAAATGGTTTGGTGACATGGAGAGAATGAGTGAGGAAAGATTGACAAAGAGGATATATGTGTCAGAGATGGAGGGAACGAGGAGAAGTGGGAGACCACATTGGAGGTGGAGAGATGGAGTGAAAAAGATTTTGAGTGATTGGGGCCTGAACATGCGGGAGAGTGAAAGGCGTGCATTATACATGACAGCTAGAGACTGAGTGTGAACGAATGTGACCTTGTTGTCTTTTCCTAGCGCTACCTCATGCACATGCAGGGGGAGGAAGTTGTCATTTCATATGTGGTGGGGTGGCGATGGGAATGAATAAGGGCAGACAGTATGAATTATGTACATGTGTATGTATGTATATGTCTGTGTGTGTATATATATGTATATGTTGAGATGTATAGATATTTGTGAGTGTGTGGACGTGTATGTATATACATGTGTATATGGGTGGGTTGGGCCATTCTTTCGTCTGTTTTCATGCACTACCTCACTAATGCGGCAGACAGTGATAAAGTATAATAGATAAATGAATAGATAAATAAATATAATATTGCGGAAGATGAAAGCCGGCAAGGCAGCAGGTTTGGATGGTATTGCAGTGGAATTTATTAAAAAAGGGGGTGACTGTATTGTTGACTGGTTGGTAAGGTTATTTAATGTATGTATGACTCATGGTGAGGTGCCTGAGGATTGGCGGAATGCGTGCATAGTGCCATTGTACAAAGGCAAAGGGGATAAGAGTGAGTGCTCAAATTACAGAGGTATAAGTTTGTTGAGTATTCCTGGTAAATTATATGGGAGGGTATTGATTGAGAGGGTGAAGGTATGTACAGAGCATCAGATTGGGGAAGAGCAGTGCGGTTTCAGAAGTGGTAGAGGATGTGTGGATCAGGTGTTTGCTTTGAAGAATGTATGCGAGAAATACTTAGAAAAGCAAATGGATTTGTATGTAGCATTTATGGATCTGGAGAAGGCATATGATAGAGTTGATAGAGATGCTCTGTGGAAGGTATTAAGAATATATGGTGTGGGAGGCAAGTTGTTAGAAGCAGTGAAAAGTCTTTATCGAGGATGTAAGGCATGTGTACGTGTAGGAAGAGAGGAAAGTGATTGGTTCTCAGTGAATGTAGGTTTGCGGCAGGGGTGTGTGATGTCTCCATGGTTGTTTAATTTGTTTATGGATGGGGTTGTTAGGGAGGTAAATGCAAGAGTCCTGGAAAGAGGGGCAAGTATGAAGTCTGTTGGGGATGAGAGAGCTTGGGAAGTGAGTCAGTTGTTGTTCGCTGATGATACAGCGCTGGTGGCTGATTCATGTGAGAAACTGCAGAAGCTGGTGACTGAGTTTGGTAAAGTGTGTGGAAGAAGAAAGTTAAGAGTAAATGTGAATAAGAGCAAGGTTATTAGGTACAGTAGGGTTGAGGGTCAAGTCAATTGGGAGGTGAGTTTGAATGGAGAAAAACTGGAGGAAGTGAAGTGTTTTAGATATCTGGGAGTGGATCTGTCAGCGGATGGAACCATGGAAGCGGAAGTGGATCATAGGGTGGGGGAGGGGGCGAAAATTTTGGGAGCCTTGAAAAATGTGTGGAAGTCGAGAACATTATCTCGGAAAGCAAAAATGGGTATGTTTGAAGGAATAGTGGTTCCAACAATGTTGTATGGTTGCGAGGCGTGGGCTATGGATAGAGTTGTGCGCAGGAGGATGGACGTGCTGGAAATGAGATGTTTGAGGAAAATGTGTGGTGTGAGGTGGTTTGATCGAGTAAGTAACGTAAGGGTAAGAGAGATGTGTGGAAATAAAAAGAGCGTGGTTGAGAGAGCAGAAGAGGGTGTTTTGAAATGGTTTGGGCACATGGAGAGAATGAGTGAGGAAAGATTGACCAAGAGGATATATGTGTCGGAGGTGGAGGGAACGAGGAGAAGAGGGAGACCAAATTGGAGGTGGAAAGATGGATTGAAAAAGATTTTGTGTGATCGGGGCCTGAACATGCAGGAGGGTGAAAGGAGGGCAAGGAATAGAGTGAATTGGAGCGATGTGGTATACAGGGGTTGACGTGCTGTCAGTGGATTGAGTCGGGGCATGTGAAGCGTCTGGGGTAAACCATGGAAAGCTGTGTAGGTATGTATATTTGCGTGTGTGGACGTGTGTATGTACATGTGTATGGGGGGGGGTTGGGCCATTTCTTTCGTCTGTTTCCTTGCGCTACCTCGCAAACGCGGGAGACAGCGACAAAGTATAAAAAAAAAAAAAAAAAAAAATATATATGAATATTCAAATAAATAAAAACAATTTATTGAATTCATGCAGCCATTCTGCTGAAAATATACAGTTGAGGAAGTACATAATTAGGATATTTAGGGGTCATAACACTTACTCGTAATCTGATCACTTCAGAATTTAGAATCAAGGTAGGGCTGGATACTTCTACGCTTTGGATAGGCACATGATTGAAGTCTATCTGCATTGTTCAGGGAGTTTTACCAAGGAAATCTTATGGTTTATACATCATACATTTAGTGGTGATTGCTTGAATGTTACATAAAATTTAGTTTCATATTGGCTGCATTGTAATAGTATTGTGTTACTATGAATTATGTATTTAATGGTGAAATTTTTTAAATAATGTAAGGCGACATACATGTGGAACTGTAGTAATAATGTGTTAACGTAGATTATGTATATAATGGTGAACAAATATGTGGAAAGGTTTGTGGGGCCTGGTTGTGAATGGATGGCTGTGGTTTCAGTGTATTGCACATGAGAGGTAGAGAATGGATGAACAAATGTGGCCTGCCTTCATTTATTCCTGGTGCAACCTCACTAATGCTGGAGACAGTGGACAGTTATGAAAGAAGGAAGTTTAAAAGTAAAGAGTATTTCTACTGTAAGTGTGAGGCAGGGGTAAGCTTTTTACTTTTATTTGGAGGTTGATAGATAGCTATAGAGTGGTTAGGGTGTGAGAGTTCTAGTGCTGAGAATTTTAAGGTGGGGTATATTAGGAGAATCTTTGTTTCACTGTGAAGGTGTTGAGTAGTTTTTGTTGCTAGACAGCCAGTGGTTATTTTGAGTGCTCTATTTTGAATTCAAGAAGGAAGTTGTGCTTTATTCCTTCCCAGGGAGGTTCCTGGGATAGAATTGTGCAGAAAAGTGATGAAAACAACTGAAAGTAATATTGCTTATGGTAAAACATAAATTACATCAGCATGTTACTTTTCATGCAAGCAGAACAAAGATATTTAATATCATTATTATTATTATTATTATTATTATTATTGTTATTTTTTTTTTTTGCCGCTGTCTCCCGCGTTTGCGAGGTAGCGCAAGGAAACAGACGAAAGAAATGGCCCAACCCACCCCCATACACATGTATATACATATGTCCACACACGCAAATATACATACCTACACAGCTTTCCATGGTTTACCCCAGACGCTTCACATGCCCTGATTCAATCCGCTGACAGCACGTCAACCCTGGTATACCACATCGCTCCAATTCACTCTATTCCTTGCCCTCCTTTCACCCTCCTGCATGTTCAGGCCCCGATCACACAAAATCTTTTTCAATCCATCTTTCCACCTCCAATTTGGTCTCCCACTTCTCCTCGTTCCCTCCACCTCCGACACATATATCCTCTTGGTCAATCTTTCCTCACTCATTCTCTCCATGTGCCCAAACCATTTCAAAACACCCTCTTCTGCTCTCTCAACCACGCTCTTTTTATTTCCACACATCTCTCTTACCCTTACGTTACTTACTCGATCAAACCACCTCACACCACACATTGTCCTCAAACATCTCATTTCCAGCACATCCATCCTCCTGTGCACAACTCTATCCATAGTCCACGCCTCGCAACAATACAACATTGTTGGAACCACTATTCCTTCAAACATACCCATTTTTGCTTTCCGAGGTAATGTTCTCGACTTCCACACATTCTTCAATGCTCCCAGAATTTTCGCCCCCTCCCCCACCCTATGATTCACTTCCACTTCCATGGTTCCATCTGCTGCCAAATCCACTCCCAGATATCTAAAACACCTCACTTCCTCCAGTTTTTCTCCACTCAAACTTACCTCCCAGTTGACTTGACCCTCAACCCTACTGTACCTAATAACCTTGCTCTTATTCACATTTACCCTCAGCTTTCTTCTTTCACACTCTTTACCAAACTCAGTCACCAGCTTCTGCAGTTTCTCACATGAATCAGCCACCAGCGCTGTATCATCAGCGAACAACAACTGACTCACTTCCCAAGCTCTCTCATCCACAACAGACTGCATACTTGCCCCTCTTTCCAAAACTCATGCATTCACCTCCCTAACAACCCCATCCATAAACAAATTAAACAACTATGAAGACATCACACACCCCTGCCGCAAACCTACATTCACTGAGAACCAACCACTTTCCTCTCTTCCTACATGTACACATGCCTTACATCCTCGATAAAAACATTTCACTGCTTCTAACAACTTGCCTCCCACACCATATATTCTTAATACCTTCCACAGAGCATCTCTATCAACTCTATCATATGCCTTCTCCAGATCCATAAATGCTACATACAAATCCATTTGCTTTTCTAAGTATTTCTCACATACATTCTTCAAAACAAACATCTGATCCACACATCCCCTACCACTTCTGAAACCACACTGCTCTTCCCCAATCTGATGCTCTGTACGTGCCTTTACCCTTTCAATCAACACCCTTCCATATAATTTCACAGGAATACTCAAAAAACTTATACCTCTGTAATTAGTGCACTCACTCTTATCCCCTTTGCCTTTGTACTGTGGCACTATGCAAGCATTCCGCCAATCCTCAGGCACCTCACCATGAGTCATACATACATTGAATAACCTTAGCAACCAGTCAAAAATACAGTCACCCCCTTTTTCAATAAAATCCACTGCAATGCCCTCCAAACCCGCTACCTTGCTGGCTTTCATCTTCTGCAAAGCTTTTACTACCTCTTCTCTGTTTACCAAATCATTTTCCCTAACCCTGGGGATAGGGGAGAAAGAATACTTCCCACGCATTCCTCACGTCGTAGAAGGCGCCTAAAGGTGAAGGGAGCGGGGTGCTGGGAACCCTCCCCTCCTTGTAATTCAACTTTCTAAAAGTTGGATGGTATTGCAGTGGAATTTATTAAAAAAGGGGGTGACTGTATTGTTGACTGGTTGGTAAGGTTATTTAATGTATGTATGACTCATGGTGAGGTGCCTGAGGATTGGCGGAACGCTTGCATAGTGCCATTGTACAAAGGCAAAGGGGATAAGAGTGAGTGCTCAAATTACAGAGGTATAAGTTTGTTGAGTATTCCTGGGAAATTATATGGGAGGGTATTGATTGAGAGGGTGAAGGCATGTACAGAGCATCAGAGTGGGGAAGAGCAGTGTGGTTTCAGAAGTGGTAGAGGATGTGTGGATCAGGTGTTTGCTTTGAAGAATGTATGTGAGAAATACTTAGAAAAGCAAATGGATTTGTATGTAGCATTTATGGATCTGGAGAAGGCATATGATAGAGTTGATAGAGATGCTCTGTGGAAGGTATTAAGAATATATGGTGTGGGAGGAAAGTTGTTAGAAGCAGTGAAAAGTTTTTATCGAGGATGTAAGGCATGTGTACGTGTAGAAAGAGAGGAAAGTGATTGGTTCTCAGTGAATGTAGGTTTGCGGCAGGGGTGTGTGATGTCTCCATGGTTGTTTAATTTGTTTATGGATGGGGTTGTTAGGGAGGTAAATGCAAGAGTTTTGGAAAGAGGGGCAAGTATGAAGTCTGTTGGGGATGAGAGAGCTTGGGAAGTGAGTCAGTTGTTGTTCGCTGATGATACAGCGCTGGTGGCTGATTCATGTGAGAAACTGCAGAAGCTGGTGACTGAGTTTGGTAAAGTGTGTGGAAGAAGAAAGTTAAGAGTAAATGTGAATAAGAGCAAGGTTATTAGGTACAGTAGGGTTGAGGGTCAAGTCAATTGGGAGGTGAGTTTGAATGGAGAAAAACTGGAGGAAGTGAAGTGTTTTAGATATCTGGGAGTGGATCTGGCAGCGGATGGAACCATGGAAGCGGAAGTGGATCATAGGGTGGGGGAGGGGGCGAAAATTCTGGGGGCCTTGAAGAATGTGTGGAAGTCGAGAACATTATCTCGGAAAGCAAAAATGGGTATGTTTGAAGGAATAGTGGTTCCAACAATGTTGTATGGTTGCGAGGCGTGGGCTATGGATAGAGTTGTGCGCAGGAGGATGGATGTGCTGGAAATGAGATGTTTGAGGACAATGTGTGGTGTGAGGTGGTTTGATCGAGTGAGTAACGTAAGGGTAAGAGAGATGTGTGGAAATAAAAAGAGCGTGGTTGAGAGAGCAGAAGAGGGTGTTTTGTAGTGCTTTGGGCACATGGAGAGAATGAGTGAGAAAAGATTGACCAAGAGGATATATGTGTCAGAGGTGGAGGGAACGAGGAGAAGAGGGAGACCAAATTGGAGGTGGAAAGATGGAGTGAAAAAGATTTTGTGTGATCAGGGCCTGAACATGCAGGAGGGTGAAAGGAGGGCAAGGAATAGAGTGAATTGGAGCGATGTGGTATACCGGGGTTGACGTGCTGTCAGTGGATTGAATCAAGGCATGTGAAGCGTCTGGGGTAAACCATGGAAAGCTGTGTAGGTATGTATATTTGCGTGTGTGGACGTATGTATATACATGTGTAGGGGGGGGTTGGGCCATTTCTTTCGTCTCTTTCCTTGCGCTACCTCGCAAACGCGGGAGACAGCGACAAAGTATAATAAATAAAAATACAATAAATTATTATACTTTGTCGCTGTCTCCCACGTTAGTGAGGTAGCGCAAGGAAACAGACGAAAGAAAGGCCCAACATGCCCACACACACACACACACACACACACATATATATATATATATATATATATATATATATATATATATGTACGTGTACGAAGAGAGGAAAGTGATTGGTTCTCAGTGAATGCAGGTTTGCGGTAGGGGTGTGTGATGTCTCCATGGTTGTTTAATTTGTTTATGGATGGGGTTGTTAGGGAGGTGAATGCAAGAGTTTTGGAAAGAGGGGCAAGTATGAAGTCTGTTGGGGATGAGAGAGCTTGGGAAGTGAGTCAGTTGCTGTTCGCTGATGACACAGTGCTGGTGGCTGATTCATGTAAGAAACTGCAGAAGCTGGTGACTGAGTTTGGTAAAGTGTGTGAAAGAAGAAAGTTAAGAGTAAATGTGAATAAGAGCAAGGTTATTAGGTACAGTAGGGTTGAGGGTCAAGTCAATTGGGAGGTGAGTTTGAATGGAGAAAAACTGGAGGAAGTGAAGTGTTTTAGATATCTGGGAGTGGATCTGGCAGCGGATGGAACCATGGAAGCGGAAGTGGATCATAGGGTGGGGGAGGGGGCAAAAATTCTGGGAGCCTTGAAGAATGTGTGGAAGTCGAGAACATTATCTCGGAAAGCAAAAATGGGTATGTTTGAAGGAATAGTGGTTCCAACAATGTTGTATGGTTGCGAGGCGTGGGCTATGGATAGAGTTGTGCGCAGGAGGATGGATGTGCTGGAAATGAGATGTTTGAGGACAATGTGTGGTGTGAGGTGGTTTGATCGAGTAAGTAACGTAAGGGTAGGAGAGATGTGTGGAAATAAAAAGAGCGTGGTTGAGAGAGCAGAAGAGGGTGTTTTGAAATGGTTTGGGCACATGGAGAGAATGAGTGAGGAAAGATTGACCAAGAGGATATATGTGTCAGAGGTGGAGGGAACGAGGAGAAGAGGGAGACCAAATTGGAGGTGGAAAGATGGAGTGAAAAAGATTTTGTGTGATCGGGGCCTGAACATGCAGGAGGGTGAAAGGAGGGCAAGGAATAGAGTGAATTGGAGCGATGTGGTATACCGGGGTTGACGTGCTGTCAGTGGATTGAATCAAGGCATGTGAAGCGTCTGGGGTAAACCATGGAAAGCTGTGTAGGTATGTATATTTTGCATGTGTGGACGTACGTATATACATGTGTAGGGGGGGGGT
The DNA here is from genome assembly GCF_036320965.1 of Panulirus ornatus. NCBI lineage: Eukaryota > Metazoa > Arthropoda > Malacostraca > Decapoda > Palinuridae > Panulirus > Panulirus ornatus. The sequence continues at coordinate 1,437,295 of NC_092286.1, forward strand.
TGGGCCATTTCTTTCGTCTGTTTCCTTGCGCTACCTCGCAAACGCGGGAGACAGCGACAAAGCAAAAATATATATATATATATATATATATATATATATATATATATATATATATATATGACAGAGTGGCAGATATAGGGTGTTTTGGTCGAGGTGGTGTGCAAAGTGAGAGGGTTAGGGAAAATGATTTGGTAAACAGAGAAGAGGTAGTAAAAGCTTTGCGGAAGATGAAAGCCGGCAAGGCAGCAGGTTTGGATGGTATTACAGTGGAATTTATTAAGAAAGGGGGTGACTGTATTGTTGACTGGTTGGTAAGGTTATTTAATGTATGTATGACTCATGGTGAGGTGCCTGAGGATTGGCGGAATGCGTGCATAGTGCCATTGTACAAAGGCAAAGGGGATAAGAGTGAGTGCTCAAATTACAGAGGTATAAGTTTGTTGAGTATTCCTGGTAAATTATATGGGAGGGTATTGATTGAGAGGGTGAAGGCATGTACAGAGCATCAGATTGGGGAAGAGCAGTGCGGTTTCAGAAGTGGTAGAGGATGTGTGGATCAGGTGTTTGCTTTGAAGAATGTATGTGAGAAATACTTAGAAAAGCAAATGGATTTGTATGTAGCATTTATGGATCTGGAGAAGGCATATGATAGAGTTGATAGAGATGCTCTGTGGAAGGTATTAAGAATATATGGTGTGGGAGGCAAGTTGTTAGAAGCAGTGAAAAGTTTTTATCGAGGATGTAAGGCATGTGTACGTGTAGGAAGAGAGGAAAGTGATTGGTTCTCAGTGAATGTAGGTTTGCGGCAGGGGTGTGTGATGTCTCCATGGTTGTTTAATTTGTTTATGGATGGGGTTGTAAAGGAGGTAAATGCAAGAGTCCTGGAAAGAGGGGCAAGTATGAAGTCTGTTGGGGATGAGAGAGCTTGGGAAGTGAGTCAATTGTTGTTCGCTGATGATACAGCGCTGGTGGCTGATTCATGTGAGAAACTGCAGAAGCTGGTGACTGAGTTTGGTAAAGTGTGTGGAAGAAGAAAGTTGAGAGTAAATGTGAATAAGAGCAAGGTTATTAGGTACAGTAGGGGTGAGGGTCAAGTCAATTGGGAGGTGAGTTTGAATGGAGAAAAACTGGAGGAAGTGAAGTGTTTTAGATATCTGGGAGTGGATCTGTCAGCGGATGGAACCATGGAAGCGGAAGTGGATCATAGGGTGGGGGAGGGGGCGAAAATTTTGGGAGCCTTGAAAAATGTGTGGAAGTCGAGAACATTATCTCGGAAAGCAAAAATGGGTATGTTTGAGGGAATAGTGGTTCCAACAATGCTGTATGGTTGCGAGGCGTGGGCTATGGATAGAGATGTGCGCAGGAGGATGGATGTGCTGGAAATGAGATGTTTGAGGACAATGTGTGGTGTGAGGTGGTTTGATCGAGTAAGTAACGTAAGGGTAAGAGAGATGTGTGGAAATAAAAAGAGCGTGGTCGAGAGAGCAGAAGAGGGTGTTTTGAAATGGTTTGGGCACATGGAGAGAATGAGTGAGGAGAGATTGACCAAGAGGATATATGTGTCGGAGGTGGAGGGAACGAGGAGAAGAGGGAGACCAAATTGGAGGTGGAAAGATGGAGTGAAAAAGATTTTGTGTGATCGGGGCCTGAACATGCAGGAGGGTGAAAGGAGGGCAAGAATAGAGTGAATTGGAGTCATGTGGTATACAGGGGTTGACGTGCTGTCAGTGGATTGAAGCAAGGCATGTGAAGCGTCTGGGGTAAACCATGGAAAGCTGTGTAGGTATGTATATTTGCGTGTCTGGACGTGTGTATGTACATGTGTATGGGGGGGGGGGGTTGGGCCATTTCTTTCGTCTGTTTCCTTGCGCTACCTCGCAAACGCGGGAGACAGCGACAAAGTATAAAAAAAAAAAAAAAAAAAAAATATACATACATGTCTACACACGCTTATATACATGCCTATACATTTTAACATATATATACACAGACATATACATATATACACATTGCATATTCATATCTTTATTCATTCCCGTGCCACCCCATATATACACAGACATATACATATATACACGTGTATATTTCATACCTTTATTATTCTCGTTGCCACCCCACCACACATGAAATGAGACCCCTTCCCCCCACATGTGTGCGAGGTAGTGCTAGGAAAGACTACAAAGGCCACATTCGTTCACGCTCAGTCTCTAGCTGTCGTGTATAATGCACTGAAACCAACAGCCCCTTACCAATCCAGGCCTCACAAAACTTTCCATGGTCTACCCCAGACGCTTCACATGCCTTGTTTCAATCCATTGACAGCATGTCGACCCCGGTATACCACATAGTTCCCAATTCACTCTATTCCTTGCACGCCTTTCACCCTCCTGCATGTTCGGCCCTGATCGCTCAAAATCTTTTCCACTCCTTCCTTCCACCTCCAATTTGTTCTCCCACTTCTCCTCGTTCCTCCACCTTCTGACACATATATTCTCTTTGTCAATCTTTCTACTCATTCTTCCATGTGCCAAACCATTTCAAACACCTCTTCTGCTCTCTCAACCACCTTTTTTTTTCCACCATCTCTTTCCCTTTTTCATTTTTACTCACAAACCCCCTCACACCAATTTGTCCTAAAACCCACTATTTCAGAAAACATCCACCCTCCCCCACAATCTATCATACCCAAAGCCCCCGCAACCTTTAAAAATTTTTAAAAACCCCACTATTTCCTTCAAATTACCCAATTTTCTTCGTTCCCACATTTTTTCAGTTCCCCCCAGAATTTCTCCCCCCCCAAACCCTTGATCTTTTTCCGCTTCCATTTTTCCTCGCTCCAAAATCACTCCCAATATCAAAAACCCTTTTTACTTCCCCCAGTTTTTCTCCTTAAAATTTTCCTCCCTTTTGATTTCCCCCCAACCCACTGTACCCAAAAACCCTTGTCTTTTTCACTTTCTTTTACTTTCTTTTTCACACTTACCAAACTCAGTCAAGCTTCTCATTTCTCAGAATCAGCCCCAGCTGTATCATCAGCGAACAAAACTGACCACTTCCCAAGCCTTCATCCACAACAGACTATACTTCCCCCTCTCCCAAACTCTTGCATCCCCCCAAAAAAAAAACCCCCATCCATAAACAAATTAAACAACCATGGGAACAAAAACCCCTTTTTTTTGGGCAAAACCAACATTCACTGAGAACCGTCACTTTCCTCTCTTCCTACGACACATGCCACACTTTGATAAAAATTTTTCACGGGTTCTAAACCCTTGCCTCCCACACCAAATTCTTAATACTTCCACAAGATCTCTTTAACCCCTACATATGCCTTCTCCAGATCCATAAATGCTACATACAAATCCATTTTTGCTTTTCTAAGTATTTTTCTCACATACTTCTCAAGCCGAACACCTGATCCACACACCTCAACCACTTCTGAAACCAAGATTAAAAAAGGGGGAGATAGGTAGTATTTTTTGAGGAAAGGAACCTGGATGTTTTGCTCTGAGTGAAACCAAGCTCAAGGGAAAAAGGGAAGAGTTTTTGGGGGAATGTCGGGGAGTAAAGTCAGGGTTAGTGAAAAGGACAAGAGAAGGGGGAAGGAGTAGCTACTCCTGAAACAGGAGTGTGGGAGTATGTGATAGATGTAAGAAAGAAAATTCTGATTAATATGTAAAACTGAAAGTTGATGGAGAGAGATGGGTGATTATTGGTGCTAATGCACCTGGCATGAGAAGAAAGATCATGAGAGGCAAGTGTTTTGGGAGCAGCTGAATGAGTGTGTTAGTGGTTTTGATGCACAGACCGGGTTATAGTGATGGGTGATTTGGAATGCAAAGGTGAGTAATGTGCAGTTGAGGGAATATATTGGTATACATGGGGTGTTCAGTGTTGTAAATGGAAATGGTGAAGAGCTTGTAGATTATGTGCTGAAAAAGGACTGGTGATTGGGAATCCTGGTTTAAAAAGGAGATATACATAATATATCGTATGTAAGTAGAGAGATGGCCAGAGGCGTTATTGGATTACGTGTTAATTGACAGGCGCGGAAAGAGAGACTTTTGGATGTTAATGTGCTGAGAGGTGCAACTGGAGGGATGTCTGATCATTATCTTGTGGAGGCTAAGGTGAAGATTTGTAGGAGTTTTCAGAAAAGAAGTGAATGTTGGGGTGAAGAGAGTGGTGAGAGTAAGTGAGCTTGGGAAGGAGACTTGTGTGAGGAAATTACCAGGAGAGACTGATACAGAATGGAAAAAGGTGAGAACAATGGAAGTAAGGGGTGGGGGAGGAATGGATGTATTTAGGGAGTCATGATGGATTGCGCAAAAGATGCTTGTGGCATAGAAGCGTGGGAGTGGGTTTGATTAGAAAGGGTAATGAGTGGTGGGATAAGAAGTAAGATTATTAGTGAAAGAGAAGAGAGAGCATTTGGTACGATTTTGCAGGGAAAACTGCAATTGAGTGGGAGATGTATAAAAAAAGAGAAGGAGGTCAAGAGAAAGGTGCAAGAGGTGAAAGAGGGCAAATGAGAGTGGGGTGATAGAGTAGTCACTTAAATTTTAGGGAGAATAAAAAGATGTTCTGGAAGGAGGTAAAATAAAGTGCGTAAGACAAGGAGCAAATGGGAACTTCAGTGAAGAGCGCAAATGGGGAGGTGATAACAAGTAGTGGTGATGTGAGAAGGAGATGGAGTGAGTATTTTGAAGGTTTGTTGAATGTGTTTGATGATAGAGTGGCAGATATAGGGTGTTTTGGTCGAGGTGGTGTGCAAAGTGAGAGGGTTAGGGAAAATGATTTGGTAAACAGAGAAGAGGTAGTAAAAGCTTTGCGGAAGATGAAAGCCGGCAAGGCAGCAGGTTTGGATGGTATTGCAGTGGAATCTATTAAAAAAGGAGGTGACTGTATTGTTGACTGGTTGGTAAGGTTATTTAATGTATGTATGACTCATGGTGAGGTGCCTGAGGATTGGCGGAATGCGTGCATAGTGCCATTGTACAAAGGCAAAGGGGATAAGAGTGAGTGCTCAAATTACAGAGGTATAAGTTTGTTGAGTATTCCTGGTAAATTATATGGGAGGGTATTGATTGAGAGGGTGAAGGCATGTACAGAGCATCAGATTGGGGAAGAGCAGTGTGGTTTCAGAAGTGGTAGAGGATGTGTGGATCAGGTGTTTGCTTTGAAGAATGTATGTGAGAAATACTTAGAAAAGCAAATGGATTTGTATGTAGCATTTATGGATCTGGAGAAGGCATATGATAGAGTTGATAGAGATGCTCTGTGGAAGGTATTAAGAATATATGGTGTGGGAGGCAAGTTGTTAGAAGCAGTGAAAAGTTTTTATCGAGGATGTAAGGCATGTGTACGTGTAGGAAGAGAGGAAAGTGATTGGTTCTCAGTGAATGTAGGTTTGCGGCAGGGGTGTGTGATGTCTCCATGGTTGTTTAATTTGTTTATGGATGGGGTTGTTAGGGAGGTGAATGCAAGAGTTTTGGAAAGAGGGGCAAGTATGAAGTCTGTTGTGGAAGAGAGAGCTTGGGAAGTGAGTCAGTTGTTGTTCGCTGATGATACAGCGCTGGTGGCTGATTCATGTGAGAAACTGCAGAAGCTGGTGACTGAGTTTGGTAAAGTGTGTGAAAGAAGAAAGTTAAGAGTAAATGTGAATAAGAGCAAGGTTATTAGGTACAGTAGGGTTGAGGGTCAAGTCAATTGGGAGGTAAGTTTGAATGGAGAAAAACTGGAGGAAGTAAAGTGTTTTAGATATCTGGGAGTGGATCTGGCAGCGGATGGAACCATGGAAGCGGAAGTGGATCATAGGGTGGGGGAGGGGGCGAAAATCCTGGGAGCCTTGAAGAATGTTGGAAGTCGAGAACATTATCTCGGAAAGCAAAAATGGGTATGTTTGAAGGAATAGTGGTTCCAACAATGTTGTATGGTTGCGAGGCGTGGGCTATGGATAGAGTTGTGCGCAGGAGGGTGGATGTGCTGGAAATGAGATGTTTGAGGACAATGTGTGGTGTGAGGTGGTTTGATCGAGTAAGTAACGTAAGGGTAAGAGAGATGTGTGGAAATAAAAAGAGCGTGGTTGAGAGAGCAGAAGAGGGTGTTTTGAAATGGTTTGGGCACATGGAGAGAATGAGTGAGGAAAGATTGACCAAGAGGATATATGTGTCGGAGGTGGAGGGAACGAGGAGAAGTGGGAGACCAAATTGGAGGTGGAAAGATGGAGTGAAAAAGATTTTGTGTGATCGGGGCCTGAACATGCAGGAGGGTGAAAGGAGGGCAAGGAATAGAGTGAATTGGATCGATGTGGTATACCGGGTTGACGTGCTGTCAGTGGATTGAATCAGGGCATGTGAAGCGTCTGGGGTAAACCATGGAAAGTTGTGTGGGGCCTGGATGTGGAAAGGGAGCTGTGGTTTCGGGCATTATTGCATGACAGCTAGAGACTGAGTTTGAACGAATGGGGCCTTTGTTGTCTTTTCCTAGCGCTACCTCACACACATGAGGGGGGGAGGGCGATGGTATTCCATGTGTGGCGAGGTGGCGATGGGAATGAATAAAGGCAGACAGTGTGAATTGTGTGCGTGGGTATATATGTATGTGTCTGTGTGTGTATATATATGTGTACATTGAGATGTATAGGTATGTATATTTGCGTGTGTGGACGTGTATGTATATACATGTTATGGGGGTGGGTTGGGCCATTTCTTTCCCTTTTCTTGCGCTACCTTTGGAAACGCGGGAACAGCGACAAAGCAAAATAAAAAAAAAACATTTATATATATATATATATAATATATTATATATATATATATATATATAATATAAATATATTAAAATATATAATTTTTTCATTATAAAATATATATATATTTTTTTATTTTTTTTTTTTTTTTAGCTTGTCGCTGTCTCCCGCGTTTGCGAGGTAGCGCAAGGAAACAGACGAAAGAAATGGCCCCCAACCCCCCCATACACATGTACATACACAACGTCCACACAAAGAAATATACATACCTACACACTTTCCATGGTTACCCCGACGCTTCACATGCCTTGATTCAATCCAAATGGGGCAAAACACTCAACCCCTGTATACCACATCCTCCAATTCACTCTATTCCTTTCCCCTCCTTTCACCCTCCTGCATGTTCAGGCCCCGATCACACAAAATCTTTTTCACTCCATCTTTCCACCTCCAATTTGGTCTCCCTCTTCTCCTCGTTCCCTCCACCTCCGACACATATATCCTCTTGGTCAATCTTTCCTCACTCATTCTCTCCATGTGCCCAAACCATTTCAAAACACCCTCTTCTGCTCTCTCAACCACGCTCTTTTTATTTCCACACATCTCTCTTACCCTTACGTTACTTACTCGATCAAACCACCTCACACCACACATTGTCCTCAAACATCTCATTTCCAGCACATCCATCCTCCTGCGCACAACTCTATCCATAGCCCACGCCTCGCAACCATACAACATTGTTGGAACCACTATTCCTTCAAACATACCCATTTTTGCTTTCCGAGATAATGTTCTCGACTTCCACACATTCTTCAAGGCTCCCAGAATTTTCGCCCCCTCCCCCACCCTATGATCCACTTCCGCTTCCATGGTTCCATCCGCTGCCAGATCCACTCCCAGATATCTAAAACACTTCACTTCCTCCAGTTTTTCTCCATTCAAACTCACCTCCCAATTGACTTGACCCTCAACCCTACTGTACCTAATAACCTTGCTCTTATTCACATTTACTCTTAACTTTCTTCTTTCACACACTTTACCAAACTCAGTCACCAGCTTCTGCAGTTTCTCACATGAATCAGCCACCAGCGCTGTATCATCAGCGAACAACAACTGACTCACTTCCCAAGCTCTCTCATCCCCAACAGACTTCATACTTGCCCCTCTTTCCAAAACTCATGCATTCACCTCCCTAACAACCCCATCCATAAACAAATTAAACAACCATGGAGACATCACACACCCCTGCCGCAAACCTACATTCACTGAGAACCAATCACTTTCCTCTCTTCCTACACGTACACATGCCTTACATCCTCGATAAAACTTTTCACTGCTTCTAACAACTTGCCTCCCACACCATATATTCTTAATACCTTCCACAGAGCATCTCTATCAACTCTATCATATGCCTTCTCCAGATCCATAAATGCTAAAATACAAATCCATTGCTTTTCTAAGTATTTCTCACATACATTCTTCAAAACAAACATCTGAACCACACATCCCCTACCACATTCTGAACCACACTGCTCTTCCCCAATCTGATGCTCTGTACGTGCCTTTACCCTTTCAATCAACACCCTTCCATATAATTTCACAGGAATACTCAAAAAACTTATACCTCTGTAATTAGTGCACTCACTCTTATCCCCTTTGCCTTTGTACTGTGGCACTATGCAAGCATTCCGCCAATCCTCAGGCACCTCACCATGAGTCATACATACATTGAATAACCTTACAACCATTCAAAAATACAGTCACCCCCTTTTTCAATAAAATCCACTGCAATGCCCTCCAAACCCGCTACCTTGCTGGCTTTCATCTTCTGCAAAGCTTTTTACTACCTCTTCTCTGTTTACCAAATCATTTTCCCTAACCCTGGGATAGGGAGAAAGAATACTTCCCACGCATTCCTCACGTCGTAGAAGGCGCCCAAAAAGGTGAAGGAGCGGGTGCTGGGAACCCTCCCCTCTTGTAATTCAACTTTCTAAAAGTTGGATGGTATTGCAGTGGAATTTATTAAAAAAGGGGGTGACTGTATTGTTGACGGGTTGGTAAGGTTATTTAATGTATGTATGACTCATGGTGAGGTGCCTGAGGATTGGCGGAACAGCTTGCATAGTGCCATTGTACAAAGGCAAAGGGGATAAGAGTGAGTGCTCAAATTACAGAGGTATAAGTTTGTTGAGTATTCCTGGAAATTATATGGGAGGGTATTGATTGAGAGGGTGAGGCATGTACAGAGCATCAGAGTGGGGAAGAGCAGTGTGGTTTCAGAAGTGGTAGAGGATGTGTGGATCAGGTGTTTGCTTTGAAGAATGTATGTGAGAAATACTTAGAAAAGCAAATGGATTTGTATGTAGCATTTATGGATCTGGAGAAGGCATATCATAGAGTTGATAGAGATGCTCTGTGGAAGGTATTAAGAATATATGGTGTGGGAGGAAAGTTGTTAGAAGCAGTGAAAAGTTTTTATCGAGGATGTAAGGCATGTGTACGTGTAGAAAGAGAGGAAAGTGATTGGTTCTCAGTGAATGTAGGTTTGCGGCAGGGGTGTGTGATGTCTCCATGGTTGTTTAATTTGTTTATGGATGGGGTTGTTAGGGAGGTAAATGCAAGAGTTTTGGAAAGAGGGGCAAGTATGAAGTCTGTTGGGGATGAGAGAGCTTGGGAAGTGAGTCAGTTGTTGTTCGCTGATGATACAGCGCTGGTGGCTGATTCATGTGAGAAACTGCAGAAGCTGGTGACTGAGTTTGGTAAAGTGTGTGGAAGAAGAAAGTTAAGAGTAAATGTGAATAAGAGCAAGGTTATTAGGTACAGTAGGGTTGAGGGTCAAGTCAATTGGGAGGTGAGTTTTGAATGGAGAAAAACTGGAGGAATGAAGTGTTTAGATATCTGGGAGTGGATCTGGCAGCGGATGGAACCATGAAGCGGAAGTGGATCATAGGGTGGGGGAGGGGGCGAAAATTCTGGGGCCTTGAAGAATGTGTGGAAGTCGAGAACATTATCTCGGAAAGCAAAAATGGGTATGTTTGAAGGAATAGTGGTTCCAACAATGTTGTATGGTTGCGAGGCGTGGGCTATGGATAGAGTTGTGCGCAGGAGGATGGATGTGCTGGAAATGAGATGTTTGAGGACAATGTGTGGTGTGAGGTGGTTTGATCGAGTAAGTAACGTAAGGGTAAGAGAGATGTGTGGAAATAAAAAGAGCGTGGTTGAGAGAGCAGAAGAGGGTGTTTTGTAGTGCTTTGGGCACATGGAGAGAATGAGTGAGAAAAGATTGACCAAGAGGATATATGTGTCAGAGGTGGGGGGAACGAGGAGAAGAGGGAGACCAAATTGGAGGTGGAAAGATGGAGTGAAAAAGATTTTGTGTGATCAGGGCCTGAACATGCAGGAGGGTGAAAGGAGGGCAAAAGGAATAGAGTGAATTGGAGCGATGTGGTATACCGGGGTTGACGTGCTGTCAGTGGATTGAATCAAGGCATGTGAAGCGTCTGGGTAAACCATGGAAAGCTGTGTAGGGATGTATATTTGCGTGTGTGGACGTATGTATATACATGTGTAGGGGGGGGTTGGGCCATTTCTTTCGTCTCTTTCCTTGCGCTACCTCGCAAACGCGGGAGACAGCGACAAAGTATAATAAATAAAATAACAATAAATTATTATACTTTGTCGCTGTCTCCCACGTTAGTGAGGTAGCGCAAGGAAACAGACGAAAGAAAGGCCCAACATGCCCACACACACACACACACACACACACATATATATATATAATATATTATATAAAATATATATATGTAACGTGTACGAAGAGAGGAAAGTGATTGGTTCTCAGTGAATGCAGGTTTGCGGTAGGGTGTGTGATGTCTCCATGGTTGTTAAATTTGTTTATGGATGGGGTTGTTAGGGAGGTGAATGCAAGAGTTTTGGAAAGAGGGGCAAGTATGAAGTCTGTTGGGGATGAGAGAGCTTGGGAAGGAGTCAGTTGCTGTTCGCTGATGACACAGTGCTGGTGGCTGATTCATGTAAGAAACTGCAGAAGCTGGTGACTGAGTTTGGTAAAGTGTGTGAAAGAAGAAAGTTAAGAGTAAATGTGAATAAGAGCAAGGTTATTAGGTACAGTAGGGTTGAGGGTCAAGTCAATTGGGAGGTGAGTTTGAATGGAGAAAAACTGAGGAAGTGAAGTGTTTTAGATATCTGGGAGTGGATCTGGCAGCGGATGGAACCATGGAAGCGGAAGTGGATCATAGGGTGGGGGAGGGGGCAAAAATTCTGGGAGCCTTGAAGAATGTGTGGAAGTCGAGAACATTATCTCGGAAAGCAAAAATGGGTATGTTTGAAGGAATAGTGGTTCCAACAATGTTGTATGGTTGCGAGGCGTGGGCTATGGATAGAGTTGTGCGCAGGAGGATGGATGTGCTGGAAATGAGATGTTTGAGGACAATGTGTGGTGTGAGGTGGTTTGATCGAGTAAGAAACGTAAGGTTAGGAGAGATGTGTGGAAATAAAAAGAGCGTGGTTGAGAGAGCAGAAGAGGGTGTTTTGAAATGGTTTGGGCACATGGAGAGAATGAGTGAGGAAAGATTGACCAAGAGGATATATGTGTCAGAGGTGGAGGGAACGAGGAAAGAGGGAGACCAAATTGGAGGTGGAAAGATGGAGTGAAAAAGATTTTGTGTGATCGGGGCCTGAACATGCAGGAGGGTGAAAGGAGGGCAAGGAATAGAGTGAATTGGAGCGATGTGGTATACCGGGGTTGACGTGCTGTCAGTGGATTGAATCAAGGCATGTGAAGCGTCTGGGGTAAACCATGGAAAGCTGTGTAGTGTATGTATATTTTGCATGTGTGGACGTAACGTATATACATGTGTAGGGGGGGGGTTGGGCCATTTCTTTCGTCTGTTTCCTTGCGCTACCTCGCAAACGCGGGAGACAGCGACAAAGCAAAAAAAAAAATATATATATATATATATAATATATATATATATATATATATATATAATATATATAATATATATATATGACAGAGTGGCAGATATAGGGTGTTTTGGTCGAGGTGGTGTGCAAAGTGAGAGGGTTAGGGAAAATGATTTGATAAACAGAGAAGAGGTAGTAAAAGCTTTGCGGAAGATGAAAGCCGGCAAGGCAGCAGGTTTGGATGGTATTACAGTGGAATTTATTAAGAAAGGGGTGACTGTATTGTTGACTGGTTGGTAAGGTTATTTAAATGTATGTATGACTCATGGTGAGGTGCCTGAGGATTGGCGGAATGCGTGCATAGTGCCATTGTACAAAGGCAAAGGGGATAAGAGTGAGTGCTCAAATTACAGAGGTATAAGTTTGTTGAGTATTCCTGGTAAATTATATGGGAGGGTATTGATTGAGAGGGTGAAGGCATGTACAGAGCATCAGATTGGGGAAGAGCAGTGCGGTTTCAGAAGTGGTAGAGGATGTGTGGATCAGGTGTTTGCTTTGAAGAATGTATGTGAGAAATACTTAGAAAAGCAAATGGATTTGTATGTAGCATTTATGGATCTGGAGAAGGCATATGATAGAGTTGATAGAGATGCTCTGTGGAAGGTATTAAGAATATATGGTGTGGGAGGCAAGTTGTTAGAAGCAGTGAAAAGTTTTTATCGAGGATGTAAGGCATGTGTACGTGTAGGAAGAGAGGAAAGTGATTGGTTCTCAGTGAATGTAGGTTTGCGGCAGGGGTGTGTGATGTCTCCATGGTTGTTTAATTTGTTTATGGATGGGGTTGTAAAGGAGGTAAATGCAAGAGTCCTGGAAAGAGGGGCAAGTATGAAGTCTGTTGGGGATGAGAGAGCTTGGGAAGTGAGTCAGTTGCTGTTCGCTGATGACACAGCGCTGGTGGCTGATTCATGTGAGAAACTGCAGAAGCTGGTGACTGAGTTTGGTAAAGTGTGTGAAAGAAGAAAGTTGAGAGTAAATGTGAATAAGAGCAAGGTTATTAGGTACAGTAGGGGTGAGGGTCAAGTCAATTGGGAGGTGAGTTTGAATGGAGAAAAACTGGAGGAAGTGAAGTGTTTTAGATATCTGGGAGTGGATCTGTCAGCGGATGGAACCATGGAAGCGGAAGTGGATCATAGGGTGGGGGAGGGGGCGAAAATTTTGGGAGCCTTGAAGAATGTGTGGAAGTCGAGAACATTATCTCGGAAAGCAAAAATGGGTATGTTTGAGGAATAGTGGTTCCAACAATGCTGTATGGTTGCGAGGCGTGGGCTATGGATAGAGATGTGCGCAGGAGGATGGATGTGCTGGAAATGAGATGTTTGAGGACAATGTGTGGTGTGAGGTGGTTTGATCGAGTAAGTAACGTAAGGGTAAGAGAGATGTGTGGAAATAAAAAGAGCGTGGTCGAGAGAGCAGAAGAGGGTGTTTTGAAATGGTTTGGGCACATGGAGAGAATGAGTGAGGAAAGATTGACCAAGAGGATATATGTGTCAGAGGTGGAGGGAACGAGGAGAAGAGGGAGACCAAATTGGAGGTGGAAAGATGGAGTGAAAAAGATTTTGTGTGATCGGGGCCTGAACATGCAGGAGGGTGAAAGGAGGGCAAGGAATAGAGTGAATTGGAGCGATGTGGTATACAGGGGTTGACGTGCTGTCAGTGGATTGAATCAAGGCATGTGAAGCGTCTGGGGTAAACCATGGAAAGCTGTGTAGGTATGTATATTTTGCATGTGTGGACGTACGTATATACATGTGTAGGGGGGGGGGGTTGGGCCATTTCTTTCGTCTGTTTCCTTGCGCTACCTCGCAAACGCGGGAGACAGCGACAAAGCAAAAAAAAATATATATATATATATATATATATATATATATATATATATATACATACATGTCTACACACGCTTATATACATGCCTATACATTTTAACATATATATACACAGACATATACATATATACACATGTGCATACTTCATATCTTTATTCATTCCCGTTGCCACCCCATATATACACAGACATATACATATATACACGTGTATATTTCATACCTTTATTCATTCTCGTTGCCACCCCACCACACATGAAATGACGACCCCTTCCCCCCACATGTGTGCGAGGTAGTGCTAGGAAAAGACTACAAAGGCCACATTCGTTCACGCTCAGTCTCTAGCTGTCGTGTATAATGCACTGAAACCACAGCTCCCTTACCACATCCAGGCCTCACAAAACTTTCCATGGTCTACCCCAGACGCTTCACATGCCCTGGTTCAATCCATTGACAGCATGTCGACCCCGGTATACCACATAGTTCCAATTCACTCTATTCCTTGCACGCCTTTCACCCTCCTGCATGTTCAGGCCCTGATCGCTCAAAATCTTTTCCACTCCTTCCTTCCACCTCCAATTTGTTCTCCCACTTCTCCTCGTTCCCTCCACCTCTGACACATATATTCTCTTTGTCAATCTTTCATCACTCATTCTATCCATGTGACCAAACCATTTCAAAACATCCTCTTCTGCTCTCTCAACCACACTTTTTATTACCACACATCTCTCTTACCTTTTCATTACTTACTCCATCAAACCACCTCACACCACATATTGTCCTCAAACATCTCATTTTCAGCACATCCACCCTCCTCCACACAACTCTATCTATAGCCCATGCCTCGCAACCATATAACATTGTTGAAACCACTATTCCTTCAAAGTTACCCAATGTTCTCGCCTTCCACACATTTTTCAGTTCCCCCAGAACTTTTGCTCCCACCCCAACCCTGTGACTCACTTCCGCTTCCATAGTTCCATCCGCTGCCAAATTCACTCCCACATATCTAAAACACTTCACTTCCTCCAGTTTTTCTCCGTTCAAACTTTCCTCCCAATTGACTTGTCCCCCCAACCCTACTGTACCTAATAACCTTGCTCTTATTCACATTTACTCTCAGCTTTCTTCTTTCACACTTCACCAAACTCAGTCATGAGCTTCTGCAGTTTCTCACCCGAATCAGCCTCCAGTGCTGTATCATCAGCGAACAAGAACTGACTCACTTCCCAAGCCCTGTCATCCACAACAGACTGCATACTTACCCCCTCTCTCCAAAGCTCTTGCATGCCCCTCCCTAAAAACCCCATCCATAAACAAATTAAACAACCATGGAGACATCAAGCACCCCTGCCACAAACCAACATTCACTGAGAACCAGTCACTTTCCTCTCTTCCTACTTGTACACATGCCTTACATCTTTGATAAAAACTTTTCACTGTGTCTAGCAACTTGCCTCCCACACCATATATTCTTAATATCTTCCACAGAGCATCTCTGTTAACTCTATCATATGCCTTCTCCAGATCCATAAATGCTACATACAAATCCATTTGCTTTTCTAAGTATTTTTCACATACATTCTTCAAAGCGAACACCTGATCCACACATCCTCAACCACTTCTGAAACCAAGATGAGAAAAAAGGAGAGATAGGTAGTATGTTTGAGGAAAGGAACCTGGATGTTTTGGCTCTGAGTGAAACCAAGCTCAAGGGTAAAAGGGAAGAGTGTTTTTGAATGTCGTGGGAGTAAAGTCAGGGGTTAGTGAGAGGACAAGAGGAAGGGAAGGAGTAGCATTACTCCTGAAACAGGAGTGGTGGGAGTGTGATAGAGTGTAAGAAAGTAAACTCTTGATTGAAATGGGTAAAACTGAAAGTGGATGGAGAGAGATGGGTGATTATTGGTGCATATGCACCTTGGCATGAGAAGAAAGATCATGAGAGGCAAGTGTTTTTGGGAGCAGCTGAGTGAGTGTGTTAGTAGTTTTGATGCACAAGACCGGGTTATAGTGATGAGTGATTTGGATGCAAAGGTGAGTAATGTGACAGTTGAGGGAATAATTGGTGTACATGGGGTTTTCAGTGATGTAAATGGAAATGGTGAAGAGCTTGTAGATTTATGTGCTGAAAAAGGACTGGTGATTGGGAATGCCTGGTTTAAAAAGAGAGATATACATAAGTATATGTATGTAAGTAGGAGAGATGGCCAGAGAGCATTATTGGATTATGTGTTAATTTATAAGCATGCGAAAGAGAGACTTTTGGATGTTAATGTGCTGAGAGGTGCAATTGGAGGCATGTCTGATCATTATCTTGTGGAGGCGAAGGTGAAGATATTTAGAGGTTTTCAGAATGTTGGGGTGAAGAGAGTGGTGAAAGTGAGCCTGGGAAGGAGACTTGTGTGAAGAAGTACCAGGTGAGACTGAGTACAGAATGGAAAAAGGTGAGAACAATGGAAGTAAGGGAAGTGGGGGAGGAATGGGATGTATTTAGGGTATCAGTGATGGATTGCGCAAAAGATGCTTGTGGCATAAGAAGCGTGGGAAGTGGGTTGATTAGAAAGGGTAGTGAGTGGTGGGATGAAGAAGTAAGATTATTAGTGAAAGAGAAGAGAGAGGCATTTGGACGATTCTTGCAGGGAAATAATGCAATTGAGTGGGAGATGTATAAAATAAAGAGACAGGAGGTCAAGAGAAAGGTGCAAGAGGTGAAAGAGAGGGCAAATGAGAGTTGGGGTGAGAGAGTATCACCAAATTTTAGGGAGAATAAAAAGATGTTCTGGAAGGAGGTAAATAAAGTGCGTAAGACACAGGAGCAAATGGGAACTTCAGTGAAGAGCGCAAATGGGGAGGTGATAACAAGTAGTGGTGATGTGAGAAGGAGATGGAATGAGTATTTTGAAGGTTTGTTGAATGTGTTTGATGATAGAGTGGCAAATACAGGGTGTTTTGGTCGAGGTGGTGTGCAAAGTGAGAGGGTTAGGGAGCATCATTTGGTAAACAGAGAAGAGGTAGTAAAAGCTTTGCGGAAGATGAAAGCCGGCAAGGCAGCAGGTTTGGATGGTATTGCAGTGGAATCTATTAAAAAAGGAGGTGACTGTATTGTTGACTGGTTGGTAAGGTTATTCAATGTATGTATGACTCATGGTGAGGTGCCTAAGAATTGGCGGAATGCGTGCATAGTGCCATTGTACAAAGGCAAAGGGGATAAGAGTGAGTGCTCAAATTACAGAAGTATAAGTTTGTTGAGTATTCCTGGGAAATTATATGGGAGGGTATTGATTGAGAGGGTGAAGGCATGTACAGAGCATCAGATTGGGGAAGAGCAGTGTGGTTTCAGAAGTGGTAGAGGATGTGTGGATCAGGTGTTTGCTTTGAATAATGTATGTGAGAAATACTTAGAAAAGCAAATGGATTTGTATGTAGCATTTATGGATCTGGAGAAGGCATATGATAGAGTTGACAGAGATGCTCTGTGGAAGGTATTAAGAATATATGGTGTGGGAGGCAAGTTGTTAGAAGCAGTGAAAAGTTTTTATCGAGGATGTAAGGCATGTGTACGTGTAGGAAGAGAGGAAAGTGATTGGTTCTCAGTGAATGTCGGTTTGCGGCAGGGGTGTGTGATGTCTCCATGGTTGTTTAATTTGTTTATGGATGGGGTTGTTAGGGAGGTGAATGCAAGAGTTTTGGAAAGAGGGGCAAGTATGAAGTCTGTTGTGGATGAGAGAGCTTGGGAAGTGAGTCAGTTGTTGTTCCCTGATGATACAGCACTGGTGGCTGATTCATGTGAGAAACTGCAGAAGCTGGTGACTGAGTTTGGTAAAATGTGTGAAAGAAGAAAGTTAAGAGTAAATGTGAATAAGAGCAAGGTTATTAGGTACAGTAGGGTTGAGGGTCAAATCAATTGGGAGGTAAGTTTGAATGGAGAAAAACTGGAGGAAGTAAAGTGTTTTAGATATCTGGGAGTGGATCTGGCAGCGGATGGAACCATGGAAGCGGAAGTGGATCATAGGGGGGGAGGGGGCAAAAATCCTGGGAGCCTTGAAGAATATTTGGAAGTCGAGAACATTATCTCGGAAAGCAAAAATGGGTATGTTTGAAGGAATAGTGGTTCCAACAATGTTGTATGGTTGCGAGGCGTGGGCTATGGATAGAGTTGTGCGCAGGAGGGTGGATGTGCTGGAAATGAGATGTTTGAGGACAATGTGTGGTGTGAGGTGGTTTGATCGAGTAAGTAACGTAAGGGTAAGAGAGATGTGTGGAAATAAAAAGAGCATGATTGAGAGAGCAGAAGAGGGTGTTTTGAAATGGTTTGGGCACATGGAGAGAATGAGTGAGGAAAGATTGACCAAGAGGATATATGTGTCGGAGGTGGAGGGAACGAGGAGAAGTGGGAGACCAAATTGGAGGTGGAAAGATAGAGTGAAAAAGATTTTGTGTGATCGGGGCCTGAACATGCAGGAGGGTGAAAGGAGGGCAAGGAATAGAGTGAATTGGATCAATGTGGTATACCAGGGTTGACGTGCTGTCAGTGGATTGAATCAGGGCATGTGAAGCGTCTGGGGTAAACCATGGAAAGTTGTGTGGGGCCTGGATGTGGAAAGGGAGCTGTGGTTTCGGGCATTATTGCATGACAGCTAGAGACTGAGTTTGAACGAATGGGGCCTTTGTTGTCTTTTCCTAGCGCTACCTCACACACATGAGGGGGGAGGGCGATGGTATTCCATGTGTGGCAAGGTGGTGGTGGAAATGAATAAAGGCAGACAGTGTGAATTGTGTGCGTGGGTATGTATGTATGTGTCTGTGTGTGTATATATATGTGTACATTGAGATGTATAGGTATGTATATTTGCGTGTGTGGACGTGTATGTATATACATGTGTATGGGGGTGGGTTGGGCCATTTCTTTCGTCTATTTCGTCGCGCTACCTCGGAAACGCGGGACACAGCGACAAAGCAAAATAAAAAAAAATTTATATATATATATATATATATATATATATATATATATATATATATATATATATATATATATATATATATTGGAACAGATCATAATTTTGCATGTGGACTCACAGGAATATATATATATTTTTTTTTTTTTTTTTTTTTAGACTTTGTCGCTGTCTCCCGCGTTTGCGAGGTAGCGCAAGGAAACAGACGAAAGAAATGGCCCAACCCCCCCCATACACATGTACATACACACGTCCACACACGGAAATATACATACCTACACAGCTTTCCATGGTTTACCCCGGACGCTTCACATGCCTTGATTCAATCCACTGACAGCACGTCAGCCCCTGTATACCACATCGCTCCAATTCACTCTATTCCTTGCCCTCCTTTCACCCTCCTGCATGTTCAGGCCCCGATCACACAAAATCCTTTTCACTCCATCTTTCCACCTCCAATTTGGTCTCCCTCTTCTCCTCGTTCCCTCCACCTCCGACACATATATCCTCTTGGTCAATCTTTCCTCACTCATTCTCTCCATGTGACCAAACCATTTCAAAACACCCTCTTCTGCTCTCTCAACCACGCTCTTTTTATTTCCACACATCTCTCTTACCCTTACGTTACTTACTCGATCAAACGACCTCACACCACACATTGTCCTCAAACATCTCATTTCCAGCACATCCATCCTCCTGCGCACAACTCTATCCATAGCCCACGCCTCGCAACCATACAACATTGTTGGAACCACTATTCCTTCAAACATACCCATTTTTGCTTTCCGAGATAATGTTCTCGCCTTCCACACATTCTTCAAGGCTCCCAGAATTTTCGCCCCCTCCCCCACCCTATGATCCACTTCCGCTTCCATGGTTCCATCCGCTGCCAGATCCACTCCCAGATATCTAAAACACTTCACTTCCTCCAGTTTTTCTCCATTCAAACTCACCTCCCAATCGAATTGACCCTCAACCCTACTGTACCTAATAACCTTGCTCTTATTCACATTTACTCTTAACTTTCTTCTTTCACACACTTTACCAAACTCAGTCACCAGCTTCTGCAGTTTCTCACATGAATCAGCCACCAGCGCTGTATCATCAGCGAACAACAACTGACTCACTTCCCAAGCTCTCTCATCCCCAACAGACTTCATACTTGCCCCTCTTTCCAAAACTCCTGCATTTACCTCCCTAACAACCCCATCCATAAACAAATTAAACAACCATGGAGACATCACACACCCCTGCCGCAAACCTACATTCACTGAGAACCAATCACTTTCCTCTCTTCCTACACGTACACATGCCTTACATCCTCGATAAAAACTTTTCACTGCTTCTAACAACTTGCCTCCCACACCATATATTCTTAATACCTTCCACAGAGCATCTCTATCAACTCTATCATATGCCTTCTCCAGATCCATAAATGCTACATACAAATCCATTTGCTTTTCTAAGTATTTCTCACACATTCTTCAAAGCAAACACCTGATCCACACATCCTCTACCACTTCTGAAACCACACTGCTCTTCCCCAATCTGATGCTCTGTACATGCCTTCACCCTCTCAATCAATACCCTCCCATATAATTTGCCAGGAATACTCGACAAACTTATACCTCTGTAATTTGAGCACTCACTCTTATCCCCTTTGCCTTTGTACAATGGCACTATGCACGCATTCCGCCAATCCTCAGGCACCTCACCATGAGTCATACATACATTAAATAACCTTACCAACCAGTCAACAATACAGTCACCCCCTTTTTTAATAAATTCCACTGCAATACCATCCAAACCTGCTGCCTTGCCGGCTTTCATCTTCCGCAAAGCTTTTACTACCTCTTCTCTGTTTACCAACTCATTTTCCCTAACCCTCGCACTTTGCACACCACCTCGACCAAAACACCCTATATCTGCCACTCTATCATCAAACACATTCAACAAACCTTCAAAATACTCACTCCATCTCCTTCTCACATCACCACTACTTGTTATCACCTCCCCATTTGCGCCCTTCACTGAAGTTCCCATTTGCTCCCTTGTCTAACGCACTTTATTTACCTCCTTCCAGAACATCTTTTTATTCTCCCTAAAATTTAATGATATATATATATATATATATATATATATATATATATATATATGGTACAATAAAATAACTTTTTATTGTTTCATGTGCAATGTATTGCATACAATATTGTACTAGATATCAATATCATATTCCATCAATCTAATCTTGTAGGTGTATTTATGGCTGTTCTAGATGTTTTAATCTTTACTAGACTTCCTGAGAGAACCATACAAGGTCACCTTACCTCAGGTCTCTCCCTGCATATTTCAGACTCTCTTTGGCTTGGAAAACTGAGTTACCCTCTCTTTGATCTCCAAGTATACTATAAGGTTCATGAATCAAAACTTGGCCAGAAATCATTTGTTCTGTAGCCTGTTGTGGGGCACTCGTACTGTCCTCACCCAATCTTGCCTGATTATTTCTCAGCCAGCTCCCTGCTCTCTTACCTCTCTCTTTCTAAATCAAATTTGATCAACATGTCTCCTGACAACTGACTTATATGATATGGGTCCAGTCACTTTCACTGTAACTCCTGGTACCCAATGAACTCCCCTTCCACTATCATTCTCCACAAATACTTCATCATTTACCTTAAATTCCCTCAAGAATCTGCTGTTGATATAGGCCAACTACTATCACTTTCCTTCATAACACTGAAACATAAATGAGTCCTGTACAGGTACTCCTGTCATTATAATAAACCGTATAAAGGACCTAAAACACGCTGCCATTTCCCAAAATTAGTTTGGCTGCAGCTGTGAGACAAACTTCTTTCCTTAATATAAGGTCCTGGGGCCCAGGGTGGCCATGTAAACATTCTAGATTGACATTAAATGTGTTTAACCTGATATATTTATCATGCAATGACATATATTGTAAAACAGCATGACCCGAAAGTTACTGTATCTCTAAACATTAAATAAGCAATAAAGAATAATATCAAAGAATAATATCATTCGTAATTTCCCGTTAGTGAGGATGAAGGAGACCATTTGCCCAGACAATGTTCCTCCTCCTCCTCCTCCTCCTGGTGGTGGTGTTGTTATGTACTTGGTTGGTTGTACTGATCATATTCACAAATCATATACACCTCCACTATGTATGGGGACTCAAATAATATGCATTTCATTCCAATTTATACGTTAATTCTATAGTTTCAGTAAACTTGCGCTTTACCACTGGCGAGAGCTCCTACAGCCACACCCAATAATATTTTCAACTATTTTCACATCAAATGGTACAAGGAATCCAATTTTTACCAAATCAAGAAACAACATGGCGATAGTTATGGAATATTTACCACTTGACCTAAACAAAAGTAGGAAAAATCATCACAAATAAATGAATATCACTCGAGCAATACCTAACAAGTGTTAATGTCAGACTTGGTGAACAACCATTCCCCTTACCAGCTGACCGGCCTATGTTTACTGCAGTCGCACGTCAGCCATTGTACTTCAGTCTACCCTACTGGGCTGATCTGATGGTACATTAGGTACCTATCTTGGATCTGATCTGGGCTGATCTGATGGTACATTAGGTATCTATCTTGGGTCTGATCTGGGCTGATCTGATGGTACATTAGGTATCTATCTTGGGTCTGATCTGGGCTGATCTGATGGTACATTAGGTATCTATCTTGGGTCTGATCTGGGCTGATCTGATGGTACATTAGGTACCTATCTTGGATCTGATCTGGGCTGATCTGATGGTACATTAGGTATCTATCTTGGGTCTGATCTGGGCTGATCTGATGGTACATTAGGTATCTATCTTGGGTCTGATCTGGGCTGATCTGATGGTACATTAGGTACCTATCTTGGATCTGATCTGGGCTGATCTGATGGTACATTAGGTACCCATCTTGGATCTGATCTGGGCTGATCTGATGGTACATTAGGTACCTATCTTGGATCTGATCTGGGCTGATCTGATGGTACATTAGGTATCTATCTTGGGTCTGATCTGGGCTGATCTGATGGTACATTAGGTATCTATATTGGGTCTGATCTGGGCTGATCTGATGGTACATTAGGTACCTATCTTGGGTCTGATCTGGGCTGATCTGATGGTACATTAGGTACCTATCTTGGATCTGATCTGGGCTGATCTGATGGTACATTAGGTACCTATCTTGGGTCTGATCTGGGCTGATCTGATGGTACATTAGGTACCTATCTTGGATCTGATCTGGGCTGATCTGATGGTACACTAGGTACCTATCTTGGGTCTGATCTGATCTGCTCTGATGGTATATTAGGTACCTATCTTGGGTCTGACCTGGGCTGCTCTGACGATACACTAGGTACCTATCTTGGGTCTGATCTGATCTGCTCTGATGGTACATTAGGTATCTATCTTGGGTCTGATCTGGGCTGATCTGATGGTACATTAGGTACCTATCTTGGGTCTGATCTGGGCTGATCTGATGGTACATTAGGTACCTATCTTGGGTCTGATCTGATCTGCTCTGATGGTACATTAGGTACCTATCTTGGGTCTGATCTGGGCTGATCTGATGGTACATTAGGTATCTATCTTGGGTCTGATCTGATCTGCTCTGATGGTACATTAGGTACCTATCTTGGGTCTGACCTGGGCTGCTCTGACGGTACGTTAGGTACCTATCTTTAGTCTGATCTGGGCTGATCTGATGGTACATTAGGTACCTATCTTGGGTCTGATCTGATCTGCTCTAATGGTACATTAGGTACCTACCTTGGGTCTGATGTGGGCTGCTCTGACAGTACACTAGGTACCTATCTTGGGTCTGATCTGATCTGCTCTGATGGTACATTAGGTACCTATCTTGGGTCTGATCTGGGCTGCTCTGACGGTACATTAGGTACCTATCTTGGGTCTGATCTGGGCTGATCTGATGGTACATTAGGTACCTATCTTGGGTCTGATCTGGGCTGCTCTGACGGTACATTAGGTACCTATCTTGGATCTGCTCTGATGGTACATTAGGTACCTATCTTGGGTCTGATCTGGGCTGATCTGATGGTACATTAGGTACCTATCTTGGGTCTGATCTGATCTGCTTTAATGGTACATTAGGTACCTATCTTGGATCTGATCTGGGCTGCTCTGACGGTACACTAGGTACCTATCTTGGGTCTGATCTGATCTGCTCTGGTGGTATATTAGGTACCTATCTTGGGTCTGACCTGGGCTGCTCTGACGGTACACTAGGTACCTATCTTGGGTCTGATATGATCTGCTCTGATGGTACATTAGGTATCTATCTTGGGTCTGATCTGGGCTGATCTGATGGTACATTAGGTACCTATCTTGGGTCTGATCTGGGCTGATCTGATGGTACATTAGGTACCTATCTTGGGTCTGATCTGATCTGCTCTGATGGTACATTAGGTACCTATCTTGGGTCTGATCTGGGCTGCTCTGACGGTACACTAGGTACCTATCTTGGGTCTGATTGATTTGCTCTGATGGTACACTAGGTACCTATCTTGGGTGTGATCTGGGCTGATCTGATGGTACATTAGGTACCTATCTTTAGTCTGATCTTGGCTGATCTGATGGTACATTAGGTACCTATCTTTAGTCTGATCTGGGCTGATCTGATGGTACACTAGGTACCTATCTTTAGTCTGATCTGGGCTGATCTGATGGTACATTAGGTACCTATCTTTAGTCTGATCTTGGCTGATCTGATGGTACATTAGGTACCTATCTTTAGTCTGATCTGGGCTGATCTGATGGTACATTAGGTACCTCTCTTTAGTCTGATCTGGGCTGATGTGATGGTACATTAGGTACCTATCTTTAGTCTGATCTGGGCTGATCTGATGGTAGATTAGGTACCTATCTTTAGTCTGATCTGGGCTGATCTGATGGTACATTAGGTACCTATCTTTAGTCTGATCTGGGCTGATCTGATGGTACATTAGGTACCTATCTTGGGTCTGATCTGGGCTGATCTGATGGTACATTAGGTACCTATCTTGGGTCTGATCTGGGCTGGTCTGTCGTTTCATAAGGTGTTTTAGATCGTTCTTTTATCTTGTTGGATGATATACCTGGAAGGGCGATTTTAACACTTCTAAAATAACAACTGTGCTTAATTGGTTAACGAATCTTAAGTAAAATAGCCCAGGGGTAAATGAGGTATTGGTTGTGCGAGGATTATGATAAAGATGTCAAGTGAAGTAGGTTGAGTAATAAGAGACAGGCTTAGCAGGGGTCCTGGGATAATGGTGAGGCTGCAGGATCATCATACAGAAGTGCTTGGCTTCTGAGAGCACCATGAGTCTCATCCAGATGGGTGGGTGGAACGCGTGTGGTGGCTCCTGCAGTGTGCTGCCCCCGCCGATTGATTAGGTTGCAGGAGGCACCTTGGGCATGGCCGGAAGTCCCTTATTGTTACAGCTGCTCTTCGTAACGAGAGAAGGCCATGTCCTACGTGAGTTCTGCCGAAGGTGGACTTCAGAGATGAAGCCAAGATGAGTCGCCACAAGGAAGTCTGCCAGGACGCCTAGGAAGATGAAACGTCAGGAGTAATGAGGAGAATTCTGCTGACTAAAGGGGCTCCCTAAGGGCAGCTTGGAAAAACATGGCCAAGGCCTCGGGTACCGGAGTGGTTCACTTGCTTTCCAGAGCAGGTCAACGGCAAGACTGCCCTTCACTGATGATGCCTTGGGTATACAAAAGGTATGAAGGTCATGAGCGGAGTCCGGGAAGAGAAGCTATTCCTAAAGGGAATTGTTGTTATCGCAGCCGTATGTCGCAGGCTTCTGACATCTCCATGCAACTGTACTAAGGTTAGGTCCGCAGAAGCGGCGCTTCTCATGAAAGGCCAGGTCATGTATTTAATGGAATAATTACAGCTGCAGCTTTTGACCTGCCATCGCTGATCATCGAGAATGAGCCATGGAGTATCACTTCGGGTACAACCGTAGGTTAGGCCAAATAAGTAATTTCTCAGGGAATTATTTGGTCAGGCACAGTGGCGTATCTAGGGTATGACAGGTAGGGCAGGTGCCCTGGGCGCCACTTGAAGGGGGACGCCACTCAACAGGTTTGTTTTTTCACATATGCTACCAAATTGACATTTTTAACGGTTTGGTTTTGTGAGATAAAAAAGGAACTCCTACTTTTCAACTATAGTAATATTTCACTACTATCAGTTGCATTACCGCTTCTGCGTTACAATTCTAATCAAATAAGTCTTTAGGTCTTTAAGAGTTTATATAAATATAAGTTTGGCCTAACTCTTCAACAGTTTATAATTACACTGTATATAAATGAAGTAAGGGGAGTAGGGGAGGAATGGGGGTGTATATAAGGAAGCAGTGATGGCTTGCGCAAAAGATGCTTGTGGTATGAGAAGCGTGGGAGGTGGGCAGATTAAAAAGGGTAGTGAGTGGTGGAATGAAGAAGTAAAATTGTCAGTGAAAGAGAAGAGAGAGGCATTTGGACGATTTTTGCAGCGAAATAGTGCAAATGACTGGGAGGTGTATAAAAGAAAGAGGCACGAGGTCAAGAGAAAGGTGCAAGAAGTGAAAAAGAGGGCAAATAAGAGTTGGGGTGAGAGAGTTCCATTAAATTTTAGGGAGAATAAAAAGATGTTTCGGGAGGAGGTAAATAAAGTGCGTAAGACAACAGAACAAATGGGAACATCGGTGAAGGGGGCTCATGGGGAAGTCATAAAAGTAGTAGTGATGTGAGAAGGAGATGGAGTGAGTATTTTGAAGGTTTGTTGAATGTGTTAAATGATAGAGTAACAGACAGATAAAGGGTGTTTTGGTCGAGGTGGTGTGCTAAGTGAGAGGGTCAGGGAGAATTATTTGGTAAACAGAGAAAAGGTAGTGAAAGCTTTGCGGATGATGAAAGCCGGCAAAGCGGCGGCTTTGGATGGTATTGCAGTGGAATTTATCAAAAAAAAAAAGGGGGGGGGGGTGACTGTGTTGTTGACTGGTTGGTGAGGATATTCAGTGTATTTATGACTCATGGTGAAGTGCCTGAGGATTGGTGGAATGCATGCATAGTGCCATTGTACAAAGGCAAAAAGGATAAAGGTGAGTGCTCAAATTACAGAGGTATAAGTTTGTTGAGTATTCCTGGGGAATTATATGGGAGGGTATTGATTGAGAGGGCGAAGGCATGTACAGAGCATCAGATTGGGGAAGAGCAGTGTGGTTTCAGAAGTGGTAGAGGATGTGTGGATCAGGTGTTTGCTTTGAAGAATGTATGTGAAAAAATACTTAGAAAAGCAAATGGATTTGTATGTAGCATTTATGGATCTGGAGAAGGCATATGATAGAGTTGATAGAGATGCTCTGCGGAAGGTATTAAGAATATGTGGTGTGGGAGGCAAGTTGCTAGAAGCAGTGAAGTTTTTATCGAGGATGTAAGGTATGTGTACGAGTAGGAAGAGAGGAAAGTGATTGGCTCACAGTGAATGTCGGTTTGCGGCAGGGGTGCGTGATGTCTCCATGGTTGTTTAATTTGTTTATGGATAGGGTTGTTAGGGATGTGAATGCAAGAGTTTTAGAGAGAGGGGCAAGTATGCGGTCTGTTGTGGATGAGAGAGCTTAGGAAGTGAGTCAGTTGTTGTTCGCTGATGATACAGCGCTGGAGCCTGATTCAGGTGAGAAACTGCAGAAGCTGGTGACTGAGTTTGGTAAAGTGTGTGAAAGAAGAAAGTTGAGAGTAAATGTGAGCAAGAGCAAGGTTATTAGGTACAGTAGGGTTGAGGGTCAAGTTAATTGGGAGACAAGTTTGAACGAAGAAAAACTGGAGGAAGTGAAGTGTTTTAGATATCTAGGAGTGGATTTGGCAGCGGATAGAACCATGGAAGCGGAAATGAGTCACAGGTGGGGGAGAGGGAGAAAGTTCTTGGAGCGTTGAAGAATGTGTGGAAAGCGAGAACATTTTCTCGGACAACAAAAATGGGTATGTTCGAAGGAATAGTGGTTCCAACAATGTTGTATGGTTGCGAGGCGTGGGCTATAGATAGAGTTGTGCGGAGGAGGATGGATGTGCTGGAAATGGGATGTTTGAGGACAATATGTGGTGTGAGGTGGTTTGATCGAGTAAGTAATGTAAGGGTAAGAGAGATGTGTGGAAATAAAAAGAGTGTGGTTGAGAGACCAGAAGAGGGTGTTTTGAAATGGTTTGGGCACACGGAGAGAATGAGTGAGGAAAGATTGACCAAGAGGATATATGTGTCAGAGGTGGAGGGAACGAGAAGTGGAAGACCAAATTGGAGGTGGAAAGATGGAGTGAAAAAGATTTTGAGCGATCGGGGCCTGAACATGCAGGAGGGTTAAAGGCGAGCAAGGAATAGAGTGAATTGGAACGATGTGGTATACCGGTGTCGACGTGCTGTCAATAGATTGAACCAGGGCATGTGAAGCGTCTGGGGTAGAGCATGGAAAGTTTTGTAGGGCCTGGATGTGGAAAGGGAGTTGTGGTTTCGGTGCATTATTACATGACAGCTAGAGACTGAGTGTGAACGAATGTGGCCTTTGTTGTCTTTTCCTAACGCTACCTCGCGCGCATGTGAGGGGAGGGGGTTGTCATTTCGTGTGTGGCGGGGTGACGACGGGAATGAATAAAGGTAGCAAGTATGAATCATGTACATGTGTATACAAGTATATGTTTGTGTATGTATATATATGTATACGTTGAAATGTATGGGTATGTATATGTGCGTGTGTGGACCTGTATGTATATACATGTGTATGTGGGCGGGTTGGGCCATTCTTTCGTCTGTTTCCTTGAGCTACCTCGCTAACGTGGGAGACAGCGACAAAATATGATAATGATAATAATTCTTATATACATCCACTGTATGTACATTTCTAATGAAGCCAGGGGCGCAATTTCAGTGCTTGCCATAAGCGTTATTTCCCTAGATACGCCCCTGAATAATTAGGGGTATTTCTTAGCTCAAGTACTCTTTGTTTTAAAACTGAAAGATGTTGAGACAGTTCTATACTGGAAATAATCATGGAAAATGTATCATAATGCTCTAAGTTACCGATACTTACCCAGTAAATACAGAAAATATTAAAAAAAAATCTTTATTTAATAGCTTGAGTGTCATTAAGACGACTAAACGTTATTCTAACACAAAATTTGTATTCATCTTGAAAAATACTTCTTATAATGAGTTTTTCAAGGAAATATGTTTAATGAGAAAAAAATTACCAAAAAAACTAAAGATAATAGTTCAGGGTAATTTTTAGCTCAAAAAACTTTTTGTTTCAAAATTGAAAGATATTCAAACAATTCTGTACTTGAAATAATAATGAAAGATATATCATAATGCTCTGAGTCACCGATACATACTTAGGAAATTAGATGCAAATGAACAGAAATATCTTAAAATTGACTTCATTTAACAGTTTAAGTTGGTGTCATTAAGGGGACTATACGTTGTTTTAACACCAGATTTGTATTCAGCATGAAAAACATTTCTTATGATGAGTTTTTAAAGGAAATCTTATTTTCTGAGAAGAATACCTGCCATGACAAGGGTATGACAGGTAGGGCAGGTGCCCTGGGCGCCACTTGAAGGGGGACGCCACTCAACAGGTTTGTTTTTTTCACATATGCTACCAAATTGACATTTTTAACGGTTTGGTTTTGTGAGATAAAAAATAAACTCCTACTTTTCAACTATAGTAATATTTCACTACTATCAGTTGCATTACCGCTTCTGCGTTACAATTTTAATCAAATAAGTTTTTAAGTGTTTAAGAGTTTATATAGATTTAAGTTTGGCCTAACTCTTCAACAGTTTATAATAACACTGTATATATTTTTATATACATCCACCGTATGTACATTATTATCAAGCCAGGGGCGCAATTTCAGTGGTTGCCATAGGCGCTATTTCCCCTAGATGTGGCCGTGGTCAGGTGTAGTCACACCCCCGGGCCAGCCATCAAGTTAAGGCGAAGAGGTAAAGTGTCGACACTTTAGCAGGAGGAACACTGGCTCGCTACTGGTGTGAGAATGCGTCTCTTTGGCATTGTCATTAATATGTATAATCATTATCATCACCATATACCCGTCTATACTCACTACCATTGTCATATATTCGTCTATAATCATCATTATTATCATATATCCGTCTATAATCACTAGCATTATCATATATCTGTCTACAATCACTACAATTATCATATTCCCGTCTATAATCACTAGCATTATCATATATCTGTCTACAATCACTACAATTATCATATTCCCGTCTATAATCACTAGCATCCATATACCCGTCTATAATCACTACCATTATCATATACCCGTCTATAATCATTATCATTATCATATACCCGTCTATAATCACTACCATTATCATACACCCTTCTATAATCACTACCATTATCATATATTCGTCTATAATCATTAGCATTATCATATACCCGTCTATACTCACTACCATTATCATATACCTGTATAATCATTATCATTATCATATACTCGTCTATAATCACTACCATTATCATATATTCGTCTATAATCATTATCATTATCATATACCCGTCTATACTCACTACCATTATCATATTCCCGTCTATATTCACTACCGTTATCATATATTCGTCTATAATCATTATCATATACCCGCATATAATCACTTCCATTATCATATACCCGTCTATAATCACTACCATTATCATGTATTCGTCTATAATCATTATCATATACTCGTCTATAATCACTACCATTATTATATTCCCGTCTATAATCATTATCATATACCCGTCTATAATCACTACCATTATCAAATACCCGTCTATAATCACAACCATTGTCATATATTCGTCTATAATCATTATCATTATCATACACCCGTCTATAATCACTACTATTATCATATACCCCTCTATAATTATTGTTACTATCATACACCCGTCTATAATCACTACCATTACCATATATTCGTCTATAATCATTATCATATACCCGTCTATGATTATTATCATTATCATATACCGGTCTATAATCACTACCATTATCATATATTTGTCTATAATCATTATCATATTCCCGTCTAATCACTAACATTATCATATATTCGTCTGTAATCATTTTCATTATCATCTACCCTTCTATAATCAATACCATTATCATATACCCGTCTATAATCATTTTCATTATCATATACCCGTCTATAATCACAACCATTATCATATACCCGTCTATAATCACTACCATCATCATATAGCCGTCTATAATCACAACCATTATCATATACTCGTCTATAATCACTACCATCACCATATAGCCGTCCATAATCTCTGCATCATCATACAGCCGTCTATAATCATCATATACCCGTCTATAATCACTACCATTATCATATAGCCGTCTATGATAATTATGATTATCATATACCCGTCTGTAATCACTACCATTATCATAAATTTGTCTATAATCATTATCATATACCCGTCTATAATCACTACCATTATCATATATTCGTCTATAATCATTATCATATACCCGTCTATAATCACTACCTTTATCATATACCTGTCTATAATCATCATCATTATCATATACCCGTCTATAACCACTACCACTATCATATACCCGTCTATAATCATTCTCATTATCATATACCCGTCTATAATCACTACCATTATCATATATTTGTCTATGATAATTATCATATACCTGTCTATGATCACTACCATTATCATATATTCGTCTATAATCATTATCATACACCCGTCTATAATCATTATCATATACCCGTCTATAATCACTACCATTATCATATACCCATCTATAATCACTACCATCATCATATAGCCGTCTATAATCACTGCCATCATCATATACCCGTCTATAGTCTTACCATTATCATATACCCGTCTGTAATTACTAACATTATCGTATACCCGTCTATAATCATTATCATTATCATATGCACGTCTATAATCACTACCATTATCATACACCTGTCTATAATCACTACCATCATCATATAGCTGTCTATAATCACTGCCATCATCATATACCCGTCTATAGTCTCTACCATTATCATATACCCGTCTATAATCACTACCATTATCATATATTCGTTTATAATCATCATCATATACCCGTCTATAATTACTACCAGTATCATATATATATATATATATATATTTTTTTTTTTTTTTTTTTTTATACTTTGTCGCTGTCTCCCGCGTTTGCGAGGTAGCGCAAGGAAACAGACGAAAAAAATGGCCCAACCCCCCCCCCATACACATGTACATACACACGTCCACACACGCAAATATACATACCTACACAGCTTTCCATGGTTTACCCCAGACGCTTCACATGCCTTGCTTCAATCCACTGACAGCACGTCAACCCCTGTATACCACATGACACCAATTCACTCTATTTCTTGCCCTCCTTTCACCCTCCTGCATGTTCAGGCCCCGATCACACAAAATCTTTTTCACTCCATCTTTCCACCTCCAATTTGGTCTCCCTCTTCTCCTCGTTCCCTCCACCTCCGACACATATATCCTCTTGGTCAATCTCTCCTCACTCATTCTCTCCATGTGCCCAAACCATTTCAAAACACCCTCTTCTGCTCTCTCAACCACGCTCTTTTTATTTCCACACATCTCTCTTACCCTTACGTTACTTACTCGATCAAACCACCTCACACCACACATTGTCCTCAAACATCTCATTTCCAGCACATCCATCCTCCTGCGCACATCTCTATCCATAGCCCACGCCTCGCAACCATACAACATTGTTGGAACCACTATTCCCTCAAACATACCCATTTTTGCTTTCCGAGATAATGTTCTCGACTTCCACACATTTTTCAAGGCTCCCAAAATTTTCGCCCCCTCCCCCACCCTATGATCCACTTCCGCTTCCATGGTTCCATCCGCTGACAGATCCACTCCCAGATATCTAAAACACTTCACTTCCTCCAGTTTTTCTCCATTCAAACTCACCTCCTAATTGACTTGACCCTCACCCCTACTGTACCTAATAACCTTGCTCTTATTCACATTTACTCTCAACTTTCTTCTTCCACACACTTTACCAAACTCAGTCACCAGCTTCTGCAGTTTCTCACATGAATCAGCCACCAGCGCTGTATCATCAGCGAACAACAACTGACTCACTTCCCAAGCTCTCTCATCCCCAACAGACTTCATACTTGCCCCTCTTTCCAGGACTCTTGCATTTACCTCCCTTACAACCCCATCCATAAACAAATTAAACAACCATGGAGACATCACACACCCCTGCCGCAAACCTACATTCACTGAGAACCAATCACTTTCCTCTCTTCCTACACGTACACATGCCTTACATCCTCGATAAAAACTTTTCACTGCTTCTAACAACTTGCCTCCCACACCATATATTCTTAATACCTTCCACAGAGCATCTCTATCAACTCTATCATATGCCTTCTCCAGATCCATAAATGCTACATACAAATCCATTTGCTTTTCTAAGTATTTCTCACATACATTCTTCAAAGCAAACACCTGATCCACACATCCTCTACCACTTCTGAAACCACACTGCTCTTCCCCAATCTGATGCTCTGTACATGCCTTCACCCTCTCAATCAATACCCTCCCATATAATTTACCAGGAATACTCAACAAACTTATACCTCTGTAATTTGAGCACTCACTCTTATCCCCTTTGCCTTTGTACAATGGCACTATGCACGCATTCCGCCAATCCTCAGGCACCTCACCCTGAGTCATACATACATTAAATAACCTTACCAACCAGTCAACAATACAGTCACCCCCTTTCTTAATAAATTCCACTGCAATACCATCCAAACCTGCTGCCTTGCCGGCTTTCATCTTCCGCAAAGCTTTTACTACCTCTTCTCTGTTTACCAAATCATTTTCCCTAACCCTCTCACTTTGCACACCACCTCGACCAAAACACCCTATATCTGCCACTCTGTCATCAGACACATTCAACAAACCTTCAAAATACTCATTCCATCTCCTTCTCACATCACCGCTACTTGTTTTCACCTCCCCATTTACGCCCTTCACTGAAGTTCCCATTTGCTCCTTTGTCTTACGCACCCTATTTACCTCCTTCCAGAACATCTTTTTATTCTCCCTAAAATTTACTGATAGTCTCTCACCCCAACTCTCATTTGCCCTTTTTTTCACCTCTTGCACCTTTCTCTTGACCTCCTGTCTCTTTCTTTTATACTTCTCCCACTCAATTGCATTTTTTCCCTGCAAACATCGTCCAAATGCCTCTCTCTTCTCTTTCACTAATACTCTTACTTCATCCCACCACTCACTACTTTTTCTTTCATACTATTTGCCATTTCCCGCGATAGCGAGGTAGCGTTAAGAACAGAGGACTGGGTCATTGAGGGAATATCCTCACCTGGCCCTCTTCTCTGTTCCTTCTTTTTGGAAAAAAAAAAAAAAAAAAACAAGAGGGGAGGATTTCCAGCCTCCCGCTCCCTTCCCTTTTAGTCGCCTTCTATATATATATATATATATATATATATATATATATATATATATATATATATATATATATATATATCCGTCTATAATTACCACCATTATCATATTCGTCTATAATCATTATCATTATCATATACCAGTCTATAATCACTACCATTATCTTGTACCCGTCTATAACCATTAACATTATCATATACCCGTCTATAATTACTACCAGTATCATATATATATAATATATATATATATATATATATATATATATATATATATATATATATATATATATATATATATATATATTATCCCTGGGGATAGGGGATTAAGAATACTTCCCACGTATTCCCTGCGTGTCGTAGAAGGCGACTAAAAGAGGAGGGAGCGGAGGGCTGGAAATCCTCCCCTCTCATTTTTTTTTTTTAATTTTCCAAAAGAAGGAACAGAGGGGGCCAGTTGAGGATATTCCAAAAAAGGCCCAGTCCTCTGTTCTTAACGCTACCTCGCTAACGCGGGAAATGGCAAATAGTTTAAAAGAAAAAGAATATATATATATATATATATATATATATATATATATATATATATATATATATATATATATATATATATATATATTATATATATATATATATATATATATATATATATATATATATATATATATATATATATATATATATATATATATATTTATATATATATATATATATATATATATATATATATATATATATATATATATATATATATATATATATATATATACCCGTCTATAATTACCACCATTATCATATTCGTCTATAATCATTATCATTATCATATACCAGTCTATAATCACTACCATTATCTTGTACCCGTCTATAACCATTATCATATACTCGTCTATAATCACTACCATTATCATATGCCCATCTATAATCATTATCATATACCCGTCTATGATCACTACTATTATCATTAACTCGTCTATAATCACTATCATTATCATGTACCCGTCTATAATCATTATCATATACCCGTCTACAATCACTACCATTATCATACACCCGTCTATAATCACTACCATCATCATTAACTCGTCTATAATCACTACCATCATCATTAACTCGTCTATAATCACTACCATTATCATATACCCGTCTATAATCATTATCATATATCCATCTATAATCGTTATCATTATCATATACCGTCTATAATCACTACCATTATCATTAACTCGTCTATAATCACCACCATTATCATATACCCGTCTATAATCATCATCATTATCATATACCCGTCTATAATCACTAACATTATCTTACACCCGTCAATTATCACTACCATTATCATATATTCGTCTATAATCACTACCATTATCATTAATTCGTCTATAATCACTACCATCATATAACCGTATCTAATCATTATCATTATCATATACCCGTCTATAATCACCACCATTATCATACACCCGTCTGTAATCACTACCATCATCATATACCCGTCTATAATCATTATCATATACCCGTCTATAATCACTACCATTATCATACACCCGTCTATAATCACTATCATCATCATATACCCGTCTATAATCAATACCATTATCATTAACCCATCTATAATCACTACCATCATCATATACCCGTCCATAATCCCTATCATCGTTTCCACTCCAAGGTGGAGCTGCGCCTGCATTAATCTTTAATGCATAACAACCATTTCTCGCTTCGTGGATCCGAGTCTCTGAACTTTGATGACATCTGGCTCAAAATGTCTCAACCTTTAGATTTGTTTTGTCTTTCATTTAACTGGTTAGCAGGCTCAGTTCGTGCGTCTACTTACAAGCATGTGGCTATAATAACCATGTGAGTTGTGGACAGCTCACCTAACCAACGTGAGCTCTAACACCAGTGTAGACAGTCATCCAAGGATTGGCTGTTATAACGCCGATTATTCCCTGGAACTCTTTTCCTTTTGTCTTCCTATAACATTTCTTCCTTTTAAGAGTCAGGTCTACAAATATCTACGAAGCCATGATTAATTGATTTCTACTTAATTTACTTGTCATGTCGCTCACTAACTATATAGAAAATGTCTATGTATGGTCCCAGTTGGGAAGCAACACAGAAATAATTATGGATTTGAAAAAAGATACATATCAATAAACTTTTTATACTTTCAGATAGTGATTTTGTGTGCGTGAATTACAGATATGACTATGCGATAGTAAATTATGATACGATTATGATGTTAGGACAACAGGAACTATGATCATCTAAGAAAGTCTAGGATAAAATTAGGGAAACACACACCTCCAGAAATTAAGGTAACGTATGAGGTGCTGGCTTACTTAGCCCTACCTACCAACACAATCTATGTTCACGACACTTGCCTATCATCATGGGACAGTTGCCTATCATCATGGGACAGTTGCCTATCATCATGGGACAGTTGCCTATCATCATGGGACAGTTGCCTATCATCATAAGACAGTTGGCTATCATCATGGGACAGTTGCCTATCATCATGGGACAGTTGCCTATCATCATGGGACAGTTGGCTATCATCATGGGACAGTTGCCTATCATCATGGGACAGTTCACTATCGTCATGGGACAGTTGCCTATCATCATGGGACAGTTTCCTATTATCATGGGACAGTTGCTTATCATCATGGGACAGTTGGCTATCATCATGGGACAGTTGCCTATCATCATAGGACAGTTGCCTATCATCATGGGACAGTTGGCTATCATCATGGGACAGTTGCCTATCATCATAGGACAGTTGGCTATCATCATGGGACAGTTGCCTATCATCATGGGACAGTTGCCTATCATCATGGGACAGTTGGCTATCATCATGGGACAGTTGCCTATCATCATGGGACAGTTGGCTATCATCATGGGACAGTTTCCTATCATCATGGGACAGTTGCTTATCATCATGGGACAGCTGGCTATCATCATGGGACAGTTGCCTATCATCATGGGACAGTTCACTATTGTCATGGGACAGTTGACTATCATGGGACAGCTGCCTATCATCATGGAACAGTTGCCTATCATCATGGGACAGTTGCCTATCATCATGGGACAGTTGCCTATCATCATGGGACAGCTGCCTATCATCATGGGACAGCTGCCTATCATCATGGGACAGTTACCTATCATCATGGGACAGTTGCCTATCATCATGGGACAGTTGCTTATCATCATGGGACAGCTATCATCATGGGACAGTTGCCTATCATCATGGGACAGCTGACTATCATAATGGGACAGCTGCCTTTCATCATGGGACAGTTGCCTATCATCATGGGACAGTTGCCTATCATCATGGGACAGCTATCATCATGGGACAGTTGCCTATCATCATGGGACAGCTGACTATCATAATGGGACAGCTGCCTATCATCATGGGACAGTTGCCTATCATCATGGGACAGTTGCCTATCATCATGGGACAGTTGATTATCATCATGGGACAGTTGCCTATCATCATGGGACAGTTGCCTATCCTCATGGGACAGTTGCCTATCATCATGGGACAGTTGCCTATCATCATGGGACAGCTGACTATCATGGGACAGTTGCCTATCATCATGGGACAGCTGACTATCATCATGGGATAGTTGCCTATCATCATGGGACAGCTGCCTATCATCATGGGACAGTTGCCTATCATCATGGGACAGTTGCCTATCATCATGGGACAGTTGCCTATCATCATGGGACAGCTGCCTGTCATCATGGGACAGTTGCCTATCATCATGGGACAGATGCCTATCATCATGGGACAGCTGCCTATCATCATGGGACAGTTGCCTATCATCATGGGACAGCTGCCTATCATCATGGGACAGTTGCCTATCATCATGGGACAGTTGCCT
Organism: Panulirus ornatus; assembly: GCF_036320965.1. NCBI lineage: Eukaryota > Metazoa > Arthropoda > Malacostraca > Decapoda > Palinuridae > Panulirus > Panulirus ornatus. The sequence continues at coordinate 1,475,230 of NC_092286.1, forward strand.
ATCATCATGGGACAGTTGCCTATCATCATGGGACAGCTGCCTATCATCATGGGACAGTTGCCTATCATCATGGGACAGCTGCCTATCATCATGGGACAGTTGGCTATCATCATGGGACAGCTGCCTATCATCATGAGACAGTTGCCTATCATCATGGGACAGCTGCCTATCATCATGGGACAGCTGCCTATCATCATGGGACAGCTGCCTATCATCATGGGACAGTTGCCTATCATCATGGGACAGTTGCCTATCATCATCATGATGGCATGAGTTACGTGCAGTTGCTGAGGATTTTGGTCGCCAGTTAGGTTGAGTGTTGGTGAAGTATGTTTACCTACGTCATCATCATTACATCAGTATTAAGGTCATGCTCGACCTGGTACACTGGTCACAGTTACATGTGTTCCACTGATATAGGTTCGTCCTTCACTTTGTTGTAGTGTACTTTATGTGATAACCTTTATATACGTGTCTTACGCTATGTACTGTCTTCCTTCCTTACCGTATCAAAAAGTTTGACAAAGGAACAAATTATAAGAAATTGTGCTCCCTGTATAAATAAAGCCACTAAGAATAAATAGCCTATTGATCTGTTTATCATTGATGTAGATAATATTTGTGCGGTGTCCCGATAGTTTATATTTCCTTCATGAAACATATTTCCTTCATGAAACCTGATATTATATATATATATATTATTATTTTTATTATTATACTTTGTCGCTGTCTCCCGCGTTTGCGAGGTAGCGCAAGGAAACAGACGAAAGAAATGTCCCAACCCACCCCCATACACATGTATATACATACGTCCACACACGCAAATATACATACCTGCACAGCTTTCCATGGTTTACCCCAGACGCTTCACATGCCTTGATTCAATCCACTGACAGCACGTCAACCCCGGTATACCACATCGGTCCAATTCACTCTATTCCTTGCCCTCCTTTCACCCTCCTGCATGTTCAGGCCCCGATCACACAAAATCTTTTTCACTCCATCTTTCCACCTCCAATTTGGTCTCCCTCTTCTCCTCGTTCCCTCCACCTCCGACACATATATCCTCTTGGTCAATCTTTCCTCACTCATCCTCTCCATGTGCCCAAACCACTTCAAAACACCCTCTTCTGCTCTCTCAACCACGCTCTTTTTATTTCCACACATCTCTCTTACCCTTACGTTACTCACTCGATCAAACCACCTCACACCACACATTGTCCTCAAACATCTCATTTCCAGCACATCCATCCTCCTGCGCACAACTCTATCCATAGCCCACGCCTCGCAACCATACAACATTGTTGGAACCACTATTCCTTCAAACATACCCATTTTTGCTTTCCGAGATAATGTTCTCGACTTCCACACATTCTTCAAGGCCCCCAGAATTTTCGCCCCCTCCCCCACCCTATGATCCACTTCCGCTTCCATGGTTCCATCCACTGCCAGATCCACTCCCAGATATCTAAAACACTTCACTTCCTCCAGTTTTTCTCCATTCAAACTCACCTCCCAATTGACTTGACCCTCAACCCTACTGTACCTAATAACCTTGCTCTTATTCACATTTACTCTTAACTTTCTTCTTCCACACCTTTTACCAAACTCAGTCACCAGCTTCTGCAGTTTCTCACATGAATCAGCCACCAGCGCTGTATCATCAGCGAACAACAACTGACTCACTTCCCAAGCTCTCTCATCCCCAACAGACTTCATACTTGCCCCTCTTTCCAAAACTCTTGCATTTACCTCCCTAACAACCCCATCCATAAACAAATTAAACAACCATGGAGACATCACACACCCCTGCCGCAAACCTACATTTACTGAGAACCAATCACTTTCCTCTCTTCCTACACGTACACATGCCTTACATCCTCGATAAAAACTTTTCAGTGCTTCTAACAACTTTCCTCCCACACCATATATTCTTAATACCTTCCACAGAGCATCTCTATCAACTCTATGATATGCCTTCTCCAGATCCATAAATGCTACATACAAATCCAGGGTGAAGGCATGTACAGAGCATCAGATTGGGGAAGAGCAGTGTGGTTTCAGAAGTGGTAGAGGATGTGTGGATCAGGTGTTTGCTTTGAAGAATGTATGTATGAGAAATACTTAGAAAAGCATATATATATATATATATATATGTTTTTTTTTCTTTTTTTTTTATACTTTGTCGCTGTCTCCCGCGTTTGCGAGATATATATATATATATATATATATATATATATATATATTATCCCTGGGGATAGGGGATTAAGAATACTTCCCACGTATTCCCTGCGTGTCGTAGAAGGCGACTAAAAGGGGAGGGAGCGGGGGGCTGGAAATCCTCCCCTCTCGTTTTTTTTTTAAATTTTCCAAAAGAAGGAACAGAGGGGGCCAGTTGAGGATATTCCAAAAAAGGCCTAGTCCTCTGTTCGTAGCGCTACCTCGCTAACGCGGGAAATGGCGAATAGTTTAAAAGAAAGAAAGAATATATATATATATATATATATTTTTTTTTTGCTTTGTCGCTGTCTCCCGCGTTTGCGGGGTAGCGCAAGGAAACAGACTTTTAACTTTCTAAAAAGGGGGGAATATATATATATATATATATATATATATATATATATATATATATATATATATATATATATATATATCTTTCTGGTATATGTGTGTTGCAAGATGACTGGAATTGAATGAGACGCATATTATAGACTGTTTGTTACTGTATAATGGGAGCAGGCAGATTATAGACAGCCAGGTATTGTGTGATGGCTGGGAGGCAGATTTTAGATTGCTAGGTGTTGTGTGATGGCTGGGAGGCAGATTCTAGATTGCTAGGTATTGTGTGATGGCTGGGAGGCATATTTTAGATTGCTAGGTGTTGTGTGATGGCTGGGAGGCAGATTCTAGATTGCTAGGTTTTGTGTGATGGCTGGGAGGCAGATTCTAGATTGCTAGGTGTTGTGTGATGGCTGGGAGGCAGATTATAGACAGCCAGGTATTGTGTGATGGCTGGGAGGCAGATTTTAGATTGCTAGGTATTGCGTGATGGCTGGGAGGCAGATTCTAGATTGCTAGGTATTGTGATGGCTGGGAGGCAGATTCTAGATTGCTAGGTATTGCGTGATGGCTGGGAGGCAGATTCTAGATTGCTAGGTATTGTGTGATGGCTGGGAGGCAGATTCTAGATTGCTAGGTGTTGTGTGATGGCTGGGAGGCAGATTCTAGACTGCTAGGTGTTGTGTGATGGCTGGGAGGCAGATTCTAGATTGCTAGGTATTGCATGATGGCTGGAAGGTAGATTCTAGATTGCTAGGTGTTGTGTGATGGCTGGGAGGCAGATTCTAGATTGCTAGGTATTGTGTGATGGCTAGGAGGCAGATTCTAGATTGTTAGGTATTAAGTGATGGCTGGGAGGCAGATTCTAGATTGCTAGGTATTGTTTTTAATGGCTGGGAGGCAGATTCTAGATTGCTAGGTATTGTGTGATGGCTGGGAGGCAGATTCTAGATTGCTAGGTATTGTGTGATGGCTGGGAGGCAGATTCTAGATTGCTAGGTGTTGTGTGATGGCTGGGAGGCAGATTCTAGATTGTTAGGTATTAAGTGATGGCTGGGAGGCAGATTCTAGATTGCTAGGTATTGTTTTTAATGGCTGGGAGGCAGATTCTAGATTGCTAGGTATTGTGTGATGGCTGGGAGGCAGATTCTAAATTGCTAGGTATTTTTTGATGGCTGGGAGGCAGATTCTAGATTGCTAGGTGTTGTGTGATGGCTGGGAGGCAGATTCTAGATTGCTAGGTATTGTGTGATGGCTGGGAGGCAGATTCTAGATTGCTAGGTATTGTGTGATGGCTGGGAGGCAGATTCTAGATTGCTAGGTGTTGGAGGCAGATTCTAGATTGCTAGGTATTGTTTGATGGCTGGGAGGCAGATTCTAGATTGCTAGGTGTTGTGTGATGGCTGGGAGGCAGATTCTAGATTGCTAGGTATTGTGAGATGGCTGGGAGGCAGATTCTAGATTGCTAGGTATTGCGTGATGGCTGGGAGGCAGATTCTAGATTGCTAGGTTTTGTGTGATGGCTGGGAGGCAGATTCTAGATTGCTAGGTATTGTTTGATGGCTGGGAGGCAGATTCTAGATTGATAGGTTTTGTGTAATGGCTGGGAGGCAGATTCTAGATTTGTAGGTATTGTGTGATGGCTAGGAGGCAGATTCTAGATTGCTAGGTATTGTGAGATGGCTGGGAGGCAGATTCTAGATTGCTAGGTGTTGTGTGATGGCTGGGATGCAGATTCTAGATTGCCAGGTATTGTTTGATGGCTGGGAGGCAGATTCTAGATTGCTAGGTGTTGTGTGATGGCTGGGAGGCAGATTCTAGATTGCCAGGTATTGTTTGATGGCTGGGAGGCAGATTCTAGATTGCTAGGTGTTGTGTGATGGCTGGGAGGCAGATTTTAGATTGCTAGGTATTGTGTGATGGCTGGGAGGCAGATTTTAGATTGCTAGGTGTTGTGTGATGGCTGGGAGGCAGATTCTAGATTTGTAGGTATTGTGTGATGGCTAGGAGGCAGATTCTAGATTGCTAGGTATTTTTTGATGGCTGGGAGGCAGATTCTAGATTGCTAGGTGTTGTGTGATGGCTGGGAGGCAGATTCTAGATTGCTATGTTTTGTGTGATGGCTGGGAGGCAGATTCTAGATTGCTAAGTATTGTGTGATGGCTGGGAGGCAGATTCTAGATTGCTAGGTTTTGTGTGATGGCTGGGAGGCAGATTCTAGATTGCTAAGTATTGTGTGATGGCTGGGAGGCAGATTCTAGATTGCTAGGTTTTGTGTGATGGCTGGGAGGCAGATTCTAGGCAGCAGAAGTGTGTTCAGTAGCTGGACTGCTGCCTCCATGCTACTGTCAATTTTTGTTTAAACTACTTGAGTGTATAATGTTTTGTATTTAATTTTGATAAATTTGAAAGACACTGTTGTGATTTCTTAATTTAATATAAAATGTTGAATATCCTTTCTAGAGGAGTTCTATCCTATTTAGATAATGTTATTTTAAGGGCAAAACAGAACCTGAGAAACAAGTGATAGAAAAATACTTCATTGGAATCTAAAGAAAGTGTAAACCATGAGGAATGTATCATGTTTTAGATGCATGTGTTTCAGTTGATAGATTTGGAGGAAAGTGGTACCAGTGGATTCCTTACACTGTTGATATGGAATACTGGATTTTAATGTTAGCTCATCTTGCTCCATAAATATTAAGTTCTTGTAGTAGTCAGGTCTTTGAAGTAGAGGGAAATTGTGCAGTAAAAACATTAACAGTTGAGAGTGTGACAAATGCATTGGTAATGCTTTAATCAAAATCTATCAACTAGTATGGGAACAGGATGGATGCCTATGGTGTCCTGATGTCATTTTTAATCCGTCCTCAATTATAAGAAGAAGATACTAAAAACATGACTGTCCTGCTGAAGGCTCGCATCAAATATTAAGCTGGTGTTGATTTAGGTTGCATAAGTGCATGATTTGGTTTGTATTCGACATATAAACTGAATAAAGCTGTAATACATGAAAACTTGTCTGTATTGCTAGAAATGCTTAATTTTCTTTATTACTGATGCATTGCACAGAATTGTGCCATGCTTTATCATGTTTGAATCAGTGATTCCTAGTTTTCCAGATATGTTGGATGAGTTCACGTGTTTATACACATATTGGGATCAAATTAATGCTAATGAGATCTCTCCCACACAGGGTTAAAGGGTCAGATTCCTGTATCTTCATACATGTTTGAACTCAATTTTTACCTTGAGCCAAATGATCCATAGTGCAGTTGAGTACATGTTTTGATAACAATGGCCATGAATAATAGGATCCATAAGATACGTTTATGTATATACATGTGTATGTGGATGGGTTGGGCCATTTTTTGTGTTTCCTTGTGCTACCTTGCTAACGCGGGAGACAGCGATTAAATATGATAATGGAAAAAGGTGAGAACAAAGGAGTTAAGGGGAGTGGGGGAGGAATGGGATGTATTTAAGGAAGCAGTGATGGCTTGCTTAAAAGATGCTTGTGGCATGAGAAGCGTGGGAGGTGGGCAGATTAGAAAGGGTAGCGAGTGGTGGGATGAAGAAGTAAGATTATTAGTGAAAGAGAAGAAAGAGGTATTTGGACAATTTTTCCTGGGAAAAAATGCAAATGAGTGGGAGATGTATAAAAGAAAGAGGCAGGAGGTCAAGAGAAAGGTGCAAGAGGTGAAAAAGAGGGCAAATGAGAGTTGGGGTGAGAGATTATCATTAAATTTTAGGGAGAATAAAAAGATGCTTTGGAAGGAGGTAAATAAAGTGCATAAGACAATGGAGCGAATGGGAACTTCAGTGAAGGGGGCTAATGGGGAGGTGATAACAAGTAGTGGTGATGTGAGAAGGAGATGGAGTGAGTATTTTGAAGGTTTGTTGAATGTGTTTGATGATAGAGTGGCAGATATAGGGTGTTTTGGTCGAGGTGGTATGCAAAGTGAGAGGGTTAGGGAAAATGATTTGGTAAACAGAGAAGAGGTAGTAAAAGCTTTGCGGAAGATGAAAGCCGGCAAGGCAGCGGGTTTGGATGGTACTGCAGTGGAATTTATTAAGAAAGGGGGTGACTGTATTGTTGACTGGTTGGTAAGGTTATTTAATGTATGTATGATTCATGGTGAGGTGCCTGAGGATTGGTGGAATGCTTGCATGGTGCCATTGTACAAAGGCAAACGGGATAAGAGTGAGTGCATAAATTACAGAGGTATAAGTTTGTTGAGTATTCCTGGGAAATTATATGGGAGGGTATTGATTGAGAGGGTGAAGGCATGTACAGAGCATCAGATTGGGGAAGAGCAGTGTGGTTTCAAGAGTGGTAGAGGATGTGTGGATCAGGTGTTTGCTTTGAGGAATGTATGTGAGAAATACTTAGGAAAACAAATGGATTTGTATGTAGCATTTATGGATCTGGAGAAGGCATATGATAGAGTTGATAGAGATGCTCTGTGGAAGGTATTAAGAATATATGGTGTGGGAGGCAAGTTGTTAGAAGCAGTGAAAAGTTTTTATTGAGGATGTAAGGCATGTGTACATGTAGGAAGAGAGGAAAATGATTGGTTCTCAGTGAATGTAGGTTTGTGGCAGGGGTGTGTGATGTCTCCATGGTTGTTTAATTTGTTTATGGATGGGGTTGTTAGGGAGGTGAATGCAAGAGTTTTGGAAAGAAGGGCAAGTATGCAGTCTGTTGCGGACGAGAGAGCTTGGGAAGTGAGTCAGTTGTTGTTCCTCTGATGATACAGCGCTGGTGCCTGTGAGAAACTGCAGAAGGTGGTGACTGAGTTTGGTAAGGTGTGTGAAAGAAGAAAGTTGAGAGTAAATGTGAATAAGAGTAAGGTTATTAGGTACAGTAGGGTTGAGGGTCAAGTCAATTGGGAGGTAAGTTTGAATGGAGAAAAACTGGAGGAAGTGAAGTGTTCTAGATATCTGGGAGTGGATTTGGCAGCGGATGGAACCATGGAAGCGGAAGTGAATCATAGGGAGGGGGTGAAAATTCTGGGAGCCTTGAAAAATGTGTGGAAGTCGAGAACATTATCTCGGAAAGCAAAAATGGGTATGTTTGAAGGAATAGTGGTTCCAACAATGTTGTATGGTTGCGAGGCATGGGCTATGGATAGAGTTGTGCACAGGAGGGAGGATGTGCTGGAAATGTGAGATGTTTGAGGACAATATGTGGTGTGAGGTGGTTTGATCGAGTAAGTAATGTAAGGGTAAAAGAGATGTGTGGTAATAAAAAGAGTGTGGTTGAGAGAGCAGAAGAGGGTGTTTTGAAATGGTATGGTAACATGGAGAGAATGAGTGAGGAAAGATTGACCAAGAGGATATATGTGTCAGAGGTGGAGGGAATGAGAAATGGGAGACCAAATTGGAGGTGGAAAGATGGAGTGAAAAAGATTTTGAGTGATCGGGGTCTGAACATGCAGGAGGGTGAAAGGCGTGCAAGGAATAGAGTGAATTGGAACGATGTGGTATACCGGGGTCGATGTGCTGTCAATGGATTGAACCAGGGCATGTGAAGCGCCTGGGGTAAACCATGGAAAGTTCTGTGGGACCTGGATGTGGAAAGGGAGCTGTGGTTTCGGTGCATTATTACATGACAGCTAGAGACTGAGTGTGAACGAATGGGGCCTTTGTTGTCTTTTCCTAGCGCTACCTCGCACACATGAGGGGGGAGGGGGTTGTTATTCCATATGTGGCGGGGTGGCAATGGGAATGAATAAAGGCAGACGGTATGCATTATATACATGTGTATATATGTATATGTCTGTGTGTGTATATCTATATGTATACGTTGAGATGTATAGGTATATATTTTTGTGTGTGTGGATATGTATGTATATACATGTGTATGTGGGTGGGTTGGGCCATTCTTTCATCTGTTTCCTTGCGGGAGACAGCGACAAAGCAAAATAAATAATAATAAAAAAGAGATAGTGTTGAATATGGATGCTATCTTAATGTTTATATATTCATTGCTATTTCAGATTATGTAATGTCTTATCTGACCCCACATTTTCCCTCTTCCTCATTTGAACACTGCTACTGATGAGTTATGCAATATTGGAAGATCAGTTTTAGAGTGAAAAAGGAAAATTCTTATAGTGGCAACAATGATTCAATAAAAGTAGAACACATACTGTATTCCTAGAAAGCATGCATCAGCTGAATGAAAATTTACCACCTATTTATGAAAAGGCTGGTATAGCAATACGCGTAAATGTTATCACTGTGGTCCTTCCCCTTGGACCTTGGTTCAGGGGATGTGTTGAAGCCTCTAATCATATATAACATTATCTTACATTTGATTTAGATCCTCACAAAATGGGTAGGGCTTTGAAGCAGAGGAAAATTGTAGATAAAAAATTGTACATGAATTATGTAACAGACTCTAACTAGAAAGATGATTTAAACCAGGTTAGATTGGTACGTCAAGACAGGTTTACTTAGGCTTTAGAAGGTTACCTTTTCCAATATATTACATGCATTTTAAAGTTTTTATCTGTTCTTTGTATCCAGGCTATTTGTACTATGTGGAGAATCTAAAATTTTGTGTTAGTTTTACTATGTATGATCATTGGCAATATAAACTCCAATAAGTGTAAGGAATCCAGTGATACAGTATGGTAATTGTCTTGAATAGCCCTGCACCACTGTTGTCTGTTAATATTAATTTATTGTGGACTGCTGTGGTTCTGGGGTGTGACAGAACCCCATAAACAGCTGAAATTGGCTGATATATTCTAGAAGCATACATTATTTGCTATTCAAATTGTCTACGTTGTGCTCAAATGAGCTGGTAGAAACCAAAGATAAATATTTTGCCCTAGTATTCTTACCAGATTGGACTCCCAAACACTGATAGACATTTTGAATAGTGAAATAATACTTAAAAACTATTTCTTTTATATGAAGTGAAAGTAATCTATTAAAGTAATAAAACAACCGAGAGAAAAGTAACATTCCTTAATTTAGCAAAGTACAGCTTAACCAAGGAGGAATATAAGACTTCTGATGGTAATGTCAGTAAGATAGCAATGAGCTGGAAAAACAGCATGGTATTGACATGTCTCTCAGGGCTTTGATGTCACCTTGTTTAGCATGTTGTTGACGTGTCTCACATGATGGTGGTGTCACCTCTTTCATATAGGGTTTTGGTGCACTTGATTTTTATATTAGGATGAAGCCCACCTTGTTCCACATTTCACCACTGCTTCTGGAGAAGTTTCCAGAAATGGCATTTGTTGTGATATTAGATGTATTTAGTAGTTTATCATCACAGGTCTTGGCTAATACTTAAACAAAGGACCTCAAATAGCAACAGACCACTGGGTCCAAATGAGGCTGTTTTTTGAGGTAGAAGAGAACAGAAACCTCTTGGATTAGTGCAGTAAGAGTTGAAAGACACACAAATGTTACATAGAGAAAAGTCTATAGATTTTCCTATCACTAAGGAGGTACAAATGTCATTCGTGGATCTGAAGCAAAATATTTATCAAGTCTGTTCTTATATGTATGTATGGCATTGCTATTAACTACCTTAATGGGTAACTCATTCATTTTGTTAACAGTCGTGTTAAAGAAACTACTTATCTCATTTAAGGTAAAAGATTTACCCACAAGTTTGTGTCCATTAGTATGGATGAAACCAAACAAATCCATCCTTAAGTAGTTTGTTAGATTGAAATCATCACTGCCTTTGGTAATTTTGAATACCTGTAATTAGAGTACCTCTTAACTTTTTTTATTTCATTCAAGATGGGGATGAACTGGTGATCTGTAAAGAATGAGGATAATTTTCCTAAACTTAAATTTCTAGCCCTGCCTATGAATCCAAGAAATTTGTTTTCCCTTTTGACTGCTTCTTTGCATTATTTACTTGGCTTTAGATTACCATAGGTTATTACACCTAAGTCTTTTTCCTTTCATTTATCTTTTGTAGCTGAAGAAAATTCTCTGTAGCTTGCTTTTTCATTTTTACTTCCAACAAGTAAAACTTTGCAGTTATTCATTAAAATTAATTTGCCACCTGTGAGCCCAGTGTGTCAGTTTGGAGCTACAGAGGTTCAGTTTTTACTATAGATATGTTTCCCAACTTTGTATAATCTGCAAATTTTGATTTCTTCCAATGCAGCCCATTAGCAGTATCAGTAATATGATTACAGTAAACCCTTGATTTAAGGGACTAATAGGGGAGGGACTGTCAGATAATGAAATTATCCATTTTATTGCAAAGTTATTTTTAGTACATTCACCAATAGACAAATATATACTGTAGTGAATATATTCCATATGTATGATATAATGTATAGCTATTATTAAACAGAGAATGAAAAGTAAAAAAAATAATATTGTGATGAAACAAAATGGCAATTTACTATGATATTTAATGAACTAACAAGTCAATTGGTAGGTAATTTTGAATGGAGAAAAACTGGAGGAAGTGAAGTATTTAGATATCTGGGAGTGGATTTAGCAGTGGATGGAACCTTGTAAGCAGAAGTGAGTCACAGGGTGGGGGAGGGGGTGAAGGTTCTCAGAGCGTTGAAGAATATGTGGAAGGCGAGAACATTATCTCGGAGAGCAAAAATGGGTCAAAAATGGGTATGTTTGAAGGAATAGTGGTTCCAACAATGTTATATGGTTGTGAGGCATGGGCTATAGATAGGGTTGTGTAGAGGAGGGTGGATGTGTTGGAAATGAGATGTTTGAGGACAATATGTGGTTGAGGGTTTGATCGAGTAAGTAATGAAAGGGTAAGAGAGATGCGTGAAAATAGAAAGAGTGTGGTTGAGAGAGCAGAAGAGGGTGTATTGAAATGCTTTGGTCACATGGAGAAAATGAGTGAGGAAAGATTGACAAAGAGGATATGTGTGTCAGAGGTGGAGGGAATGAGAAGTGGAAGACCAAGTTGGAGGTGGAAGAATGGAATGAAAAAGATTTTGAGCGATTGAGGCCTGAACATACAGGAGGGTGAAAGGCATGTAAGGAATAGAGTGATTTGGAATGGTGTGGTATACCTGGGTTGATGTACTGTCAATTGAGTGAATCAGGGCATGTGAAACGTCTGGGGTAAACCATGGAAAGTCTTGTGGGGCCTAGATGTGGAAAGGGAGCTGTGGTTTCGGTGCATTATACATGACAGCTAGAGACTGAGTGTGAACGAATGTGGCCTTTGTTGTCTTTTCCTAGCGCTACCTTGTGCCCAGGGGGAGGGGGGTGCCATTTCATGTGTGGCGGGGTGGCGACAGGAATGGATGAGGGCAGCAAGTTTGAACATTTACATGTGTATATATGTATATGTCTGTGTATGTATAAGTATGTATACGTTGAAATGTATAGGCATGTATATGTGCATGTGTGGGTATATGTATATGTGGGTGGGTTGGGCCACTTACATCTGTTTCCTTGTGCTACCTCACTAACATGGGAGACAGCGACAAAGTATAATATGAAAAATAAAAAATGCATCTGGGAGATCTTAATAAAGTTATAAATTCCTGTGGTGTAGTAAAGTCGGGACTCTGAAAAAAGATTATCCAGATTCTGACCTCTTTCCACACATTTCTCAATGCTGCAAGGACCTTTATACCCTTAGCCACATTGTGACACACTTCAGCTTCCCTTGTTCTGTTTTCTGCCATGTCCACTCCCAGATATCTGATGCACTTCACTTCCTCCATGTTTAATCTATCTAAATTCACACCCCAACTAACCTGTCCCTCTCCAGTGCTACACCTAATAACCTTACTTTTATGTATATTTACTCTCAGCTTTCTCCTTTCTCACACACTCCCAGACTCAGAAGCCAATTTATGCTGTTTCAAACTAAAACTTGCCACCAATGCCATGTCATCAGCAGATAGTAACTTACTCATCTCCCTAGCACTCCCACCCCTGCTAGATTGTAGACTCACGGCTCTCCCCAAAATGCTTGCATGCGCTTCCCTCACCACCCCATCCATAAACAGATTGAACAGCCATGGTGACATCACACACCGCTGCTGTAGACTCACCTTTACTTGGAATCACTCGCCCTCCTCTCTACCTGCTTACACACACTCTTTAATCTCTTTCATAAAAACTCCCCATCCCCAGTGTTTCCAGTAGTTTTCTTTGCACATTATACATTCATAACAGCTTTCTCAAGCACCTATTTCAACCCTACCATATGCTTTCTCAAAAGCCATAAATGCCACTCACAAATCCATCAGTTTATTTGTTATTATTATTATATTATTATACGTGATTGCAGTTTCCCATGTCAGTGAGGTAGCACCAAGAAACAGATGAAGAAAGGCCAATCCACTCATATATTTATTTATTTATTCTAGTATACTTTGTTGTTGTCTCCCGCGTCAGCAAGGTAGCACAAGGACACAGACGAAAGAATGGTCCAACCCACCCACATTCACATGTATATACATAAACGCCCACACACGTATATATACATACCTATACATTTATATGTATAAATACCTATACATACACAGACACATACATATATATATATATGTGTACATATTCATACATGCTTCCTTCATCCATTCCTGCCGCCATCCCGCCACACATAAAATGGCACACCCCCTCCCCCCATGTGCACGTGAGGTAGCGCTAGGAAAAGACAACGAAGGCCACATTCTTTCGCACTCAGTTTCTAGCTGTCATGTGTACTGCACCGAAACCACAGCTCCCTTTCCACATCCAGGCCCCACAAAACTTTCCATGGTTTACCCCAGATGCTTCATGTGCCTTGTTTCAATCCAGTGACAGCACATTGACCACGGTGTACTACATCCTTCTAGTTCACTCTATTCCTTGCACTTCTTTCACCTTCCTGTAAGTTAGGCCCCGATCACTCAAAATCTTTTTCACTCCATCCTCCCACATCCAATTTGGTCTTCCACTTCTCGTTCCCTCCACCTCTGACACATATATCCTCTTTGTCAATCTTTCCTCACTCATTCTTTTCATGTGACCAAACCATTTCAATACACCCTCTTCTGCTCTCTCAGCCACTCTTTTTATTACCACACATCTCTCTTACCCTTTCATTACTTACTCGATCAAACCACCTCACACCACATATTGTCCTCAAACATCTCATTTCCAACACATCCACCCTCCTCCACACAACCCTGTCCGTAGCCCATGCCTTACAACCCTATAACATTGTTGGAACCACTATTCCTTCAAACATACCCATTTTTGCTCTCCGAGATAACGTTCTCGCCTTACACACATTCTGCAATCCTCCCAGACCCTTCACCTCCTCCCTCACCCTGTGACTCACTTCCACTTCCATGGTTCCATCCATTGCCAAATCCACTCCCAGATATCCAAAACACTTCACTTCCTCCAGTTTTTCTCCATTCAAACGTACCTCTCAGTTTACTTGTCCCTTAACCCTACTGAACCCAATAACCTTGCTCTTATTCACATTTACTCTCAGCTTTCTTCTTTCACTCACTTTACCAAACTCAGTCACCAACTTCTGCTGTTTCTCAAATGAATCAACCACCAGTGCTGTATCATCAGCAAACAATTGACTCACTTCCCAAGCCCTCTCATTCACAACAGACTGCATATATATACATATTTTTTTATATTATACTTTGTCGCTGTCTCCCGCATTAGCGAGGAAGCGCAAGGAAACAGACGAAAGAATGGCCCAACCCACCTACATACGCATGTATATAAATACACGTCCACACATGCACATACACATACCTATACATTTTAACGTATACATATATATACATACACAGACATATACATATATACACATGTACGTAATTCATACTTGCTACCCTTATTCATTCCCATTGCCACCCCGCCACACATGAAAAGCATCCTCCCTCCCCCCGTGAGGTAATGCTAGAAAAGGATGAAAGGCCACATTTGTTCACACTCAGTCTCTAGCTGTTATGTGTAATGCACCAAAACCACAGCCAGCTCTCCACATCCAGGCCCCACAAAACTTTCCATGGTTTTACTCTATTCCTTGCGCGCCTTTCACCCTCCTGTATGTTCAAGTCCTGATTGTTCAAAATCTTTTTCACTCCATCCTTCCACATCCAAGTTGGTCTCCCACTTCTCCTCGTTCCCTACACCTCTGACACATGTATCCTCTTTGTCAATCTTTCCTCACTCATTCTCTCTCTCCATGTGAACAGACCATTTCAATACACCCTCTTCTGCTCTCTCAACCACACTCTTTTTATTACCACACATCTCTCTCACCCTTTCATTACTTACTCGATCAAACCCCCTCACACCACATATTGTTCTCAAATATCTCATTTCCAACACATCCACCCCCTCTGCACAACCCTATCTATAGCCCATGCCTCATAACCATATAACATTGTTGAAACCACTATTCCTTCAAACATACCCATTTTTGCTCCCAGAACCTTTGCCCCCTCCCCCACCCTGTGACTATCTTTTGCTTCCATGGTTCCATCTGCTGCTAAATCCACTCCCAGATATCTAAAACACTTCACTTCCCCCAGTTTTCCTCCATTCAAACTCACCTCCCAATTGACTTGTCCCTCAACCCTAATGAACCTAATGACTTTGTTCTTTTATTCACATTTACTCTCAGCTTTTTTTTTCTTTCACACACTACCAAACTCAGTCACCAGCTTCTGCAGTTTCTCACCTGAATCAGCCATTTGCGTTGTATCATCACTGAACAACAACTGACTCACTTCCCAAGCCTCTCATCTACAACAGACTGCATATTTGCCTCTCTCCAAAACTTGCATTCACCTTCCTAACAACCCCATCCATAAACAAATCAAACAACTATGGAGACATCACGCATCCTTGTCGCAAACTGACATTCACTGGGAACCAGTCACTTTCCTCTCTTCTTACTCGTACACATGCCTTACATCCTTCATAAAAACTTTTACTGCTTCTAGCAACTTACCTCCCACACCATACACTCTTAATACCTTCCACAGAGCATCTCTATCAACTCTATTATATGCCTTCTCCAGACCCATAAATGCTACATACAAATCCATTTGTTTTTCTAAGTATTTCTCACATACATTCTTCAAAGCTAAACCTGATCCACACATCCTCTACCACTTCTGAAACCACACTTCTCTTCCCCAATCTGATGCTCTGTACAAGCCTTAACCCTCTCAATCAATACCCTCCCATATAATTTCCCAGGAATACTCAACAAACCTATACCTCTGTAATTTGAATACTCACCTTTATCCCCTTTGCCTTTGTACAATGGCACTATGCATACATTCTGCTAATCCTCAGGCACTTTACCATGAACCATACATACATTGAATATCCTGACCAACTAGTCAAGAACACAGTCACCCCCTTTTTTAATAAATTCCACTGCAATACCACCCAAACCTGCCGCCTTTCTTCTTCCACAAAGCTTTCACTGCCTCTTCTCTGTTTATCAAATCATTCTCCCTGACCCTCTCACTTCGCA
This sequence comes from Panulirus ornatus, assembly GCF_036320965.1. NCBI lineage: Eukaryota > Metazoa > Arthropoda > Malacostraca > Decapoda > Palinuridae > Panulirus > Panulirus ornatus. Next base: position 1,491,275 of record NC_092286.1, read on the forward strand.
CACCACCTCGACCAGAACACCCTATATCTGGCACCCTATCATCAGACACATTCAACAAACCTTCCAAATACTCACTCCATCTCCCTCTCACTTCACCACTACCTGTTATTACCTCCCCATTAGCCCCCTTCACCGATGTTTCCATTTGTTCTCTTGTCTAACGCACTTTATTTACCTCCTTCCAAAACATCTTTTTATTTTCCCTAAAATTTAATGGTACTCTCTCACCCCAACTCTCATTTGCCATCTTTTTCACCTCCTGCATCTTTCTTTTATACATCTCCCAGTCATTTGCACTATTTCCTTCCAAAAATTGTCCAAATGCCTCTCTCTTCTCTTTCACTAACAATCTTACTTCATCCCACCACTCTGCCCTTTCTAATGCCACAAGCATCTTTTGCGCAAGCCATCATTGCTTCCCTAAATACATCCCATTCCTCCCCCACTCCCCTTACATCATTTGCTCTCACCTTTTTCCATTCTGCACTCAATCTCTCCTGGTACTTCCTCACACAAGTCTCCTTCCCAAGCTCACTTAGTCTCACTACTCCCTTCACCCCAACTTTCTCTCTTCTCTCCTAAAAACCTCTACATATCTTCACCTTCGCCTCCACAAGATAATGATCAGACATCCCTCCAGTTGCCCCTCTCAGCACATTAACATCCAAAAGTTTCTCTTTCACACGCCTATCAATTAACACTTAATCCAATAACACTCCCTGGCCTTTTATGTATATCTCTTTTTAAACCAGGTATGCCCAATCATCAGTCCTTTTTCATCACACAAATCTACAAGCTCTTCACCATTTCCATTTACAACACTGAACACCCCATGTACACCAATTATTCCCTCAAATGCCACATTACTCACCTTTGCATTCAAATCACCCATCACTATAACCCTGTCTCATGCATCAAAACTGCTAACACACTCACTCGGCTGCTCCCAAAACATTTGCCTCATGATGTTTCTTCTCATGCCAGGTGCATAGGCACCAATAATCTTCCATCTCTCTCCATCCATTTTCAGTTTTACCCATATCAATCTAGAGTTTACTTCCTTACACTCTATCACATACTCCCACAACTCCTGTTTCAGGAGTAGTGCTACTCCTTCCTTTTCTCTTGTCCTCTCACCAACCCCTGACTTTACTCCCAAAACATGCAAACCACTATTCCTCTTTACCCTTGAGCTTCGTTTCACTTAGAGCCAAAACATCCACATAAACACACACACATATAAACGCCCATATATGCACATATACATGCACATACACAGACATATACATATGTACACATGTACATATTCATACTTGGTAGACTTCATCCATCTCTGTTACTACCCTGTCCCATAGGAAACAGCATCGCTACCCCATGCTTCCGCAAGGTAGTACCAGGAAAATAGACAAAAAAGCGACATCCGTTCACACTTAGTGTCTAGCTGTCATTAGTAATGCACTGAAACCACAGCTCTCTATCCACATCCAAGCCCCACAGACCTTTCCATGGTTTACCCGATGTTTCACATGCCCTGGTTTTCAAGAGCAAACACCTAATTCTACATCCTCACCACTCCACAGTGTTCCTACCCAACCTGATGCTCTGTGGATGCCACAGTGCTGTACATCACCACTCTCCCATACATCTTACCAGGTACATTCAGTGAACTTATATCTCTATAATTTGAACATTTATTTTTATCCCCCTTGCTTTAGACAGTAGCATTAAACAGGCATTCCACTAGTCCTGAGGCACATTGCTGTGATCCATACAAACATTGAAAATTCTAACTAACCAATCAACAACAAAGTCACCCCCTTTCTTAAGAAATAACAGTGTGTTACTTTTCATTGTACTCAAGGCTTTCACACTCTCTTTTCACCAAACCACATGCAACGACTTTCTCACTTTGCATATATTCCCGACTTAAACCCCCTTCATCTTCCATCCCATCATCAGACATTCATCATTCCCTCAACATACTCATTTCATTCCACTTCACCTCATCTCTGCCTTTTACCTTCTCTCCATTTGCACCCTTCACTGACATTCACATTTGTTCTCTTGTTTTTCTCACACAGTTAATGTAGTTTCAAAATATTATCTCATTCTTTAGAGTTTGCTGATACTTGCTCACTCCAACTCTCATATGCCCCTCTTTTTCAGATCCTGCACCTTTCTTTTGACCTCTTGCCACTTAATCTTGTACATCTCCCATTCATTCACACTTCTTTCCTGTAAGTAATGCCCAAACAACTTTCTTTTCACTTTCATTAATAACTCTGTCATCTCACCATTCTCTACCCTCTCTCATCTTTTACATGCCACACACGTCTTTTGCACATGCCAGCATTGCTTCCTAAATACCTCCCGTTCCTCACCCACTTCCTCTAGCTTCCTTTACTCTCACCTCTAGACATTCTACACTCAATCTCTCATATGTCTTCACAGAAGCCTCTTTTCCAGGCTCCCTTACTTTCACCTCCTTCTCACCTGTCTCATTTCTTCTTTTCCAAAAACCTTTTCAAATCTTCAGCCTCTCCTTCTACAGCAGCCCTCTTTTATATGTTTATTTATACATCTCAACCTGTGCCAGGTGTCCATTTACTGATCTGCCCTGAGGGGGCAATGAATAACTGGTTTAGCTTTAAGTTGACTGCCCTATACAGGATTAAACCCTTGGTTGGGCCTGCATGTAATACAGTCACTGATGCATACCACTACATCACAGAAGCTGATCATAGATAATTTTACTGATCTCTTTTCAATTTTACTTGTTACTTCTTTCTTTTCTGTAATCAACAGTGTTCTGTTGGGATTACCGTTACTAGGATATAACAGTCCCTTTTGAAACTGTTGTCATACTTTGCATATTGCATCATGGCTGATCAACCAAATTAATTTGATTTTTTTCCTCTATATATTTGCAGATAAAACTGTTTGGAAGCATTATACATAGCTGCTAGTGATGTGACTTAAGCACAATGCCAACTGATGAAGATGACATGGTGCCACACTTGGTAATGGAAGGTGCATCACAAGAGGAATACTTCACCAGTTATGAAGATGTTGAGGTTTGTTTTGTTGGGAAGAGTACATTTTAAACCAGTATATATTTCTTGTTCTTTATTGTAGTTTCTCCTTCATATTAAGTTTCATGACAAATTGAAGTCCTTTTGGACTGTAGCTTGTCAGTTTCTGTGCTAAGACATGAGTTGATTACTAGATCGTACTCCTTGGTTAGATGTTAGTATATAAGGAGAACAGGTAACAGGAAACCTGATGGTCCATGATGAGTTTGTAAATTTGTTAACCTATTTGTTATTTGTAATAATATTTTGATTCCATTGGGTGGAGTAGGGGCATACAACCTCTCTGTTTACTCAGAAATGTCCAGTGTATAGTAAAAGATGAAGTTCCTCAAATTTTAGCACTTAATCATTTTGGACTCTTAAGTTGATTCATTAAGTGTATCCAAAGTTTTATGCAAACTTTGTTTACACACAATATCTTTCCATTTCATCCTTTCCTGGATCTTTTCTATGGTAGCCTCATCTTCAACATCTCATACCTTAATAAATTTTTTTCATTGCATACAGTCTCCTCATAGAAATGAAGAAACAAACAAAAAGCAAATGACAGTGATTACAGTTTAAAATAAGGCTCTTGCTCATCAGGTATTATGTGTGGAACAAATCTTATTACTTACGGTGGGGACATCATATGTCTGGCAGCATGTTACAGTTTTCAAAATCAATTGAACATGGTTTTTTAGCACATTTACCTTGTATTATTGAGAGGAGAGGGAAGTAAATTTTGCTTATTGTTCTTGTGCTTAGTGATACTTTCATTGTTTCCCTCCTGATGATATTTTTCCTCTAGAGCATGGTCACATTATAGCTTGAGATAGTAACCAGAAAAGTTTAAGCATAGGCCTGTAAGAAAAACATGAAATACAGTATACTAAACATTTTATGTAAATAACGGAAATGATGTACCAAATAACTCTCAAAACATTATCCAAGCAATAAAAATAAGTTGCAGCACATGTAGTACCTGACTGTTTGTCAAGGTCCTTGTGACTCAGGTAGCTGTCTTTTCTTTATGCTGCACTCACATGTGGACTGCTGGCATTCTGTCTACAACCATACGATCTCTGCTTGTCAGATATAATACTTGACAACACTTAAGTCATTCTTCATAACTCTAAAAATCTCTTGCAATAGGTGTTAGCCTTGCATTTTGGAAAAATGGTAGGCAAAATAGGTAAAAAGTAGTAGTTAGAAACATCAGACAAGAGCATTAGGTAGAAACAGTAGGTAGGATCATCAGGTGCAAGCATTAAGTAGAAGTGGGTTGGAACAAGGCAGAAACATTAGGTAGAAGTTTTTGGTAGAAACAGGAGGTAGGAGCCTCTGAAAACACTGCACTAGAGTTGCCCTCTGTCAATGGCCTGTTAAAGGTGAGGTACTAAGGGCTAAGAAGTTGCACTGGGGTTCTACAGTTATGGAGACTTTTGCTGATGCCACCTCGTACAAGGAGTTCTCAAGGGAATGGGTATCAGAGATTCAGATAGATAGACAGATTGTCACATCACATTTCTTTGGGATATGGGATAGGCTAGGTAAGGTTTTGAAAAATATTCCTTCTGAATGTATAGATAATTATCAGTTCACACATTAGGTAAGAGCCAACTGAGGAGAACTATATAGAAAGAATACCTTTGAGTATAGATAAAATAATATTTACTGTATCATTCACCGAAAAAGTTATGCATGTTTTTAACTGAATTCCAGTCATTCTAATTTACCACCCATTTCCCATTATTTTTCTTAATATGTAACTTATTTTTAGAGCATGAATCGACTTAAATGTGTAGAAAAATATACAGAGTGGTGCGACAGCATTCGTGAGGGTGACACATTCGTAGGTAGGAATGGGGCAAGCACATAGGCTTGAATCCTAGTTGTAGCAGTCACTACACAGTCAGCCTAGCTGGCCATTCATCCCTGGGTATCAGGAGGGTTAGTGACATCTGCTTAGTGAGCCAGCACTTTAGAGGTTGTCAAGTTGCACTCCTCTGACCCAGGTAGCATGTCTTTTCTTTGTGCCTCATTAACATAGACTACTGTCCAAAATATACAATGTCCCCTTGTTATATGTAACACTTGACAACACTTAAGTCTCACAGCTCATTCATTGTAACTTTAGATTTTCCTACCGTGAGCACTAAGTGCTAGCCCAGCCTTTTGGCAAAATGGAAGGAGCAGTAGATAGAAGCAGCAGGTCGAAACTTTTAGGCAGGGAAAATACATAGAAACATTAGTTGGAAGTAGTATGCAGAAGCATTAGATAGTAGTAGTATTAGGAACATTATTTAGGAGCCTCTGCAAATACTGTGCTAGACTTGCCCTCTGCCTGTGGCTTGTTAAGGGTGAAGCACTAAGGCTAAGAAGTGGCACTGGACTTCTTTAGTTATGGAATCTGTTGCCATGGCTACCCCTTTAAGGGAGTTCCAGTTTTAATGTTGTCAGAGATATTGATTGATTGATTGGTATTTTTTTTTTTTATTATACTTTGTCACTGTCTCCTGCGTTAGTGAGGTAATGCAAGGAAACAGATGAAAGAATGGCCCAACCCTCCTACATACACATGTCATGTATATGCATAAACGCCCACACATGCACATATACATACATATACACTTCAACATATACATACACAGACATATATACACATGTACATATTCATACTTGATGCCTTCATCCATTCCCATTGCCACCCCACCACACATGAAATGGCAACCCCCCCCCGCGTGCGTGTGAGGTAGCAAGGAAACAGACGAGGAATGGCCCAACCCACCCACATACACATATATGTACATAAACACCCATACACGCACATATACATACGCAGACATATACATATATACACATGTGCATAATCATACTTACTGCCTTCATCCATTCCCATGGCCTACCTGCCACACATGAAATAACATATCTCCCCTCCAGTGAGGTAGCGCCAGGAAAATGTAAAAATGGCCACATTTGTTCACGCTCAGTCTCTTGCTGTCATTTGTAATGCACCGAATACCACAACTCCCTCTCCACATCCAGTCCCCACAGACCTTTCCATCGTTTACCCCAGATGCTTCACATGCCCTGGTTCAATCCATTGACAGCACGTCAACCCTGGTATACCACATCATTCCAATTTACTCTATTCCTTGCATGCCTTTCACCCTCCTGTATGTTCAGGCCCCAGTTCCACAAAATCTTTTTCACTCCATCCTTCCATCTCCAATTTGGTCTCCCACTTCTCCTCGTTCCTTCCACTTCCGACACATATATCTTCTTTGTCAATCTTTCCTCACTCATTCTCTCCATGTGTCCAAACCATTTCAACACACCCTCTTCTGCTCTCTCACCCATGCTCTTCTTATTACCGCACATCTCTCGTACCCTTTCATTACTTACCTGTTCAAACTACCGCACACCACATATTGTTCTCAAACATTTGATTTTCACCTCATCCACCCTCCTCTGCACAACCCTATCTATAGCCCATGCCTTGCAATCATTTAACATTGCTGGAACCTCTATTCCTTCAAACATACCCATTTTTGCACTCTGAGATAACATTCTTGCCTTCCACACATTCTTCAACACTCCCAGAACCTTCTCCCCCTCCCCCACCCTGTGACTCACTTCCGTTTCTATAATTCCATCCACTGCTAAGTTCACTCCCAGATACCTAAAACACTTCACTTCCTCTAGTTTTCCTGCATTCAAACTTACCTCCCAATTGATTTGTCCCTCAACCCTACTGAACCTAATAATCTTGCTGTTTACTATGCTATTTACTGTGTGGTGGGGCAGCGACAGGAATGGATGAAGGCAAGCAAGTATGAATATGTACATGTGTATATATGTATGTCTGTAAGCATATGTATGTATATGTTATGTATATGTGCATGTCTGGGTGTTTATGTATATATATGTGTGTATATAAGTGGATGAGCCATTTTCCGTCTGTTTCCTGGCCCTACCTCACTGACGCGGGAAACAGTGATTAAGTATAATAAAATAGTATATATATATATATATATATATATATATATATATATCTTTTCTTTCTTTCATACTATTCGCCATTTCCCGCATTAGCGAGGTAGCGTTAAGAACAGAGGACTGGGCCTTAGAGGGAATATCCTCACCTGGCCCCCTTCTCTGTTCCTTCTTTTGGAAAATTAAAAAAAAAAAAACGAGAGGGGAGGATTTCCAGCCACCCGCTCCCTCCCCTTTTAGTCGCCTTCTACGACACGCAGGGAATACGTGGGAAGTATTCTTTCTCCCCTATCCCCTATATATATTTTTTTCTTTTTTTTTTCTTTTTTTTTGCTGTCTCCCGCATTTGCGAGGTAGCGCAAGGAAACAGACGAAAGAAATGGCCCAACCCACCCCCATACACATGTATATACATACGTCTACACACGCAAATATACATACCTACACAGCTTTCCATGGTTTACCCCAGACGCTTCACATGCCCTGATTCAATCCACTGACAGCATGTCAACCCCGGTATACCACATCGCTCCAATTCACTCTATTCCTTGCCCTCCTTTCACCCTCCTGCATGTTCAGGCCCTGATCACACAAAATCTTTTTCACTCCATCTTTCCACCTCCAATTTGGTCTCCCTCTTTTCCTCGTTCCCTCCACCTCCGACACATATATCCTCTTGGTCAATCTTTCCTCACTCATTCTCTCCATGTGACCAAACCATTTCAAGACACCCTCTTCTGCTCTCTCAACCACGCTCTTTTTATTTCCACACATCTCTCTTATCCTTACGTTACTTACTCGATCAAACCACCTCACACCACACATTGTCCTCAAACATCTCATTTCCAGCACATCCATCCTCCTGCGCACCACTCTATCCATAGCCCACGCCTCGCAACCATACAACATTGTTGGAACCACTATTCCTTCAAACATACCCATTTTTGCTTTCCGAGATAATGTTCTCGACTTCCACACATTCTTCAAGGCTCCCAGAATTTTCGCCCCCTCCCCCACCCTATGATCCACTTCCGCTTCCATGGTTCTATCCGCTGCCAGATCCACTCCCAGATATCTAAAACACTTCACTTCCTCCAGTTTATATATATATATATATATATATATTGGAAAGGATCACAATTTTGCACGTGATCAAGATATTCCTATGAGTCTACGGGGAAAATTCTCTTGGTTGCATCTATAAAGTTCCTTGTGGAAACTGATAAATTTTATGTTGGTCAGACTGGTAAGGATCTTTCTGTTAGACTTAAGCAACATAAATATAGTATAAGAATGGGACAAGAATCAAATGCCTTGTTCAATCATGTTAAAAACTATGATCATTGTATTGACTGGAGTAACGCCATCTCAGTTGTTAACTCTAACTCTATTACCAAGAGAAATATCATTGAATCTTCTATTATTAAATACACAAAGAATTATAATCTTAATATTAGTGATGGTCTGTACAAATTAGATAACTTTATTGTTGATAAGATTTGTAAAATGATAAGTTTATGAACGCTCGTTGTATGTTTTGGACAATCACATGTTTACCAAATGGCGTCCTAGCTTCGTCTCTTCGATGTATATCAATTGACTGTTATATTTCTCTCTTGTGTCTCCCCTGATGATGTGATTATTACATGAAAGTGCACTTGGGAACGTTTCGTGTTTCATTTTCCCCGTGGACTCATAGGAATATATATATATATATATATATATATATATATATATATATATATTTTTTTTTTTCGTTTTTTTTTGCTGCTGTCTCCCGCGTTTGCGAGGTAGCGCAAGGAAACAGACGAAAGAAATGGCCCAACCCACCCCCATACACATGTATATACATACACGTCCACACACGCAAATATACATACCTACACAGCTTTCCATGGTTTACCCCAGATGCTTCACATGCCCTGATTCAATCCACTGACAGCACATCAACCCCGGTATACCACATCGATCCAATTCACTCTATTCCTTGCCCTCCTTTCACCCTCCTGCATGTTCAGGCCCCGATCACACAAAATCGTTTTCACTCCATCTTTCCACCTCCAATTTGGTCTCCCACTTCTCCTCGTTCCCTCCACCTCCGACACATATATCCTCTTGGTCAATCTTTCCTCACTCATTCTCTCCATGTGCCCAAACCATTTCAAAACACCCTCTTCTGCTCTCTCAACCACGCTCTTTTTATTTCCACACATCTCTCTTACCCTTACGTTACTTACTTGATCAAACCACCTCAGACCACACATTGTCCTCAAACATCTCATTTCCAGCACATCCACCCTCCTGCGCACAACTCTATCCATAGCCCACGCCTCGCAACCATACAAAATTGTTGGAACCACTATTCCTTCAAACATACCCATTTTTGCTTTCCGAGATAATGTTCTCGACTTCCACACATTCTTCAAGGCTCCCAGGATTTTCGCCCCCTCCCCCACCCTATGATCCACTTCCGCTTCCATGGTTCCATCCGCTGCCAGATCCACTCCCAGATATCTAAAACACTTTACTTCCTCCAGTTTTTCTCCATTCAAACTTACCTCCCAATTGACTTGACCCTCAACCCTACTGTACCTAATAACCTTGCTCTTATTCACATTTACTCTTAACTTTCTTCTTTCACACACTTTACCAAACTCAGTCACCAGCTTCTGCAGTTTCTCACATGAATCAGCCACCAGCGCTGTATCATCAGCGAACAACAACTGACTCACTTCCCAAGCTCTCTCATCCACAACAGACTTCATACTTGCCCCTCTTTCCAAAACTCTTGCATTCACCTCCCTAACAACCCCATCCATAAACAAATTAAACAACCATGGAGACATCACACACCCCTGCCGCAAACCTACATTCACTGAGAACCAATCACTTTCCTCTCTTCCTACACGCACACATGCCTTACATCCTCGATAATAACTTTTCACTGCTTCTAACAACTTGCCTCCCACACCATATATTCTTAATACCTTCCACAGAGCATCTCTATCAACTCTATCACATGCCTTCTCCAGATCCATAAATGCTACATACAAATCCATTTGCTTTTCTAAGTATTTCTCACATACATTCTTCAAAGCAAACACCTGATCCACACATCCTCCACCACTTCTGAAACCACACTGCTCTTCCCCAATCTGATGCTCTGTACATGCCTTCACCCTCTCAATCAATACCCTCCCATATAATTTACCATATAATTTATATATATATATATATATATATATATATATATATATATATATATATATAAATTATTTAATTCTATGTTATACTTTGTCGCTGTCTCCCGCGTTAGCGACGTAGCGCAATGAAACAGATGAAAGAATGGCCCAACCCACCCACACACACATGTATACATGTGCACGTCCACAAACGCACATATGCATACCTACATATTTCAAGGTATACATATATATACATACACAGATATATACTTACCTATACATTTCAAGAGACAGGAGGTCAAGAGAAAGGTGCAAGAGGTGATAAAAAGGGCAAATGAGAGTTGGGGTGAGAGACTATCAGTAAATTTTAGGGAGAATAAAAAGATGTTCTGGAAGGAGGTAAATAGGGTGCGTAAGACAAGGGAGCAAATGGGAACTTCAGTGAAGGGCGTAAATGGGGAGGTGATAACAAGTAGCGGTGATGTGAGAAGGAGATGGAATGAGTATTTTGAAGGTTTGTTGAATGTGTCTGATGACAGAGTGGCAGATATAGGGTGTTTTGGTCGAGGTGGTGTGCAAAGTGAGAGGGTTAGGGAAAATGATTTGGTAAACAGAGAAGAGGTAGTAAAAGCTTTGCGGAAGATGAAAGCCGGCAAGGCAGCAGGTTTGGATGGTATTGCAGTGGAATTTATTAAGAAAGGGGGTGACTCTATTGTTGACTGGTTGGTAAGGTTATTCAATGTATGTATGACTCATGGTGAGGTGCCTGAGGATTGGCGGAATGCGTGCATAGTGCCATTGTACAAAGGCAAAGGGGATAAGAGTGAGTGCTCAAATTACAGAGGTATAAGTTTGTTGAGTATTCCTGGTAAATTATATGGGAGGGTATTGATTGAGAGGGTGAAGGCATGTACAGAGCATCAGATTGGGGAAGAGCAGTGCGGTTTCAGAAGTGGTAGAGGATGTGTGGATCAGGTGTTTGCTTTGAAGAATGTATGTGAGAAATACTTAGAAAAGCAAATGGATTTGTATGTAGCATTTATGGATCTGGAGAAGGCATATGATAGAGTTGATAGAGATGCTCTGTGGAAGGTATTAAGAATATATGGTGTGGGAGGCAAGTTGTTAGAAGCAGTGAAAAGTTTTTATCGAGGATGTAAGGCATGTGTACGTGTAGGAAGGGAGGAAAGTGATTGGTTCTCAGTGAATGTAGGCTTGCGGCAGGGGTGTGTGATGTCTCCATGGTTGTTTAATTTGTTTATGGATGGGGTTGTAAAGGAGGTAAATGCAAGAGTCCTGGAAAGAGGGGCAAGTATGAAGTCTGTTGGGGATGAGAGAGCTTGGGAAGTGAGTCAATTGTTGTTCGCTGATGATACAGCGCTGGTGGCTGATTCATGTGAGAAACTGCAGAAGCTGGTGACTGAGTTTGGTAAAGTGTGTGGAAGAAGAAAGTTGAGAGTAAATGTGAATAAGAGCAAGGTTATTAGGTACAGTAGGGGTGAGGGTCAAGTCAATTGGGAGGTGAGTTTGAATGGAGAAAAACTGGAGGAAGTGAAGTGTTTTAGATATCTGGGAGTGGATCTGTCAGCGGATGGAACCATGGAAGCGGAAGTGGATCATAGGGTGGGGGAGGGGGCGAAAATTTTGGGAGCCTTGAAAAATGTGTGGAAGTCGAGAACATTATCTCGGAAAGCAAAAATGGGTATGTTTGAGGGAATAGTGGTTCCAACAATGCTGTATGGTTGCGAGGCGTGGGCTATGGATAGAGATGTGCGCAGGAGGATGGATGTGCTGGAAATGAGATGTTTGAGGACAATGTGTGGTGTGAGGTGGTTTGATCGAGTAAGTAACGTAAGGGTAAGAGAGATGTGTGGAAATAAAAAGAGCGTGGTTGAGAGAGCAGAAGAGGGTGTTTTGAAATGGTTTGGGCACATGGAGAGAATGAGTGAGGAGAGATTGACCAAGAGGATATATGTGTCGGAGGTGGAGGGAACGAGGAGAAGAGGGAGACCAAATTGGAGGTGGAAAGATGGAGTGAAAAAGATTTTGTGTGATCGGGGCCTGAACATGCAGGAGGGTGAAAGGAGGGCAAGAAATAGAGTGAATTGGAGTCATGTGGTATACAGGGGTTGACGTGCTGTCAGTGGATTGAAGCAAGGCATGTGAAGCGTCTGGGGTAAACCATGGAAAGCTGTGTAGGTATGTATATTTGCGTGTGTGGACGTGTGTATGTACATGTGTATGGGGGGGGGGGGGTTGGGCCATTTCTTTCGTCTGTTTCCTTGCGCTACCTCGCAAACGCGGGAGACAGCGACAAAGTATAAAAAAAAAAAAAAAAAAAAAAAAAAACATTTCAAGGTATACATATATATACATACACAGACTTATACATATATACACATGTACATAATTCATACTTGCTGTGTTTTTTCATTCCTGTCGCCACCCCGCCACATATGAAATGACAACCCCCTCCCCCTGTATGTGTATGAGATAGTGCTAGGAAAAGAAAACAAAGGCCACATTTGTTCATATAGTCTCTAACTGTCATGTATAATGCATCCAAACGACAGCTCTCTTTCCACATCCAGGCCAAAAAACTTTCCATGGTTTACCCCAGAGGCTTCACATGACGTAGTTCAATCCATTGACAGCACATTGACCCCAGTATACCACATCGTTCCAGTTCACTCTATTCCTCGCACGCCTTTCACCCTCCTGCATGTTCAGGCCCTGATCACTCAAAATCTTTTTCACTCCATCTTTCCACCTCCAATTTGGTCTCCCACTTCTTCTCGTTCCTTCCACCTCTGACACATATATCCTCTTTGTCAATCTTTCCTCACTCATTCTCTCCATGTGACCAAACCATTTCAAAACACCCTCTTCTGCTCTCTCAACCACACTCTTTTTATTACCACACATCTCTCATACCCTATTATTACTTACTCAATCAAACCACCTCACACCACATATTGTCCTCAAACATCTCATTTCCAGCACATCCACCCTCCTCTGCACAACTCTATCTATAGCCCACGCCTTGCAACCATATATCATTGTTGGAACCACTATTCCTTCAAACATACCCATTTTTGCTTTCCGAGATAATGTTATCGACTTCCACACATTCTTCAATGCTCCCAGAACTTTTGCCCCTCCCTCCCCCACCCTATGATTCACTTCCGCTTCCATGCTTCCATCCGCTGCCAAATCCACTCCCAGATATCTAAAACACTTCACTTCCTCCAGTCTTTCTCCCTTCAAACTTACCTCCAAGTTGGCTTGTCCCTCAACCTTACCTTACCTAATAACCTTGCTCTTATTCACATTTACTCTCAGCTTTCTTCTTTCACACACTTTACCAAACTCAGTCAAGAGCTTCTGCAGTTTCTCACATGAATCAGCCACCAGTGCTGTGTCATCAGCGAACAACAACTGACTCACTTCCCAAGCTCTCTCATTCACAACAGACTGCATGCTTGCCCTTCTTTCCAAAACTCTTGCATTCACCTCCCTAACAACCCCATCCATAAACAAGTTAAACAACCATGGAGACATCACACACCCCTGCCGCAAACCTACATTCACTGAGAACCAATCACTTTTCTCTCTTCCTACACGTACACATGCCTTACATCCTCGATAAAAACTTTTCACTGCTTCTAACGACTTGCCTCCCACACCATATATTCTTGATACCTTCCTCAGGGCATCTCTATCAAGTCCATTATGTGCCTTCTCCAGATCCATAAATGCTACATACAAATCCATTTGCTTTTCTAAGTATTTCTCACATACATTCTTTAAAGCAAACACCTGATCCACATATCCTCTACCACTTCTGAAACCACACTGCTCTTCCCCAGTCTGATGCTCTGTACATGCCTTCACCCTCTCAATCAATACCCTCCCATATAATTTCTCAAGAATACTCAACAAACTTATACCTCTGTAATTTGAGCACTCACTTTTATCCCCTTTGCCTTTGTACAATGGCACTATGCAAGCATTTCGCCAATCCTCAGGCACCTCACCATGAGTCATACATACATTAAATAACCTTACCAACAAGTCATACACACATTAGATAACCTTACCAACCGGTCAACAATACAGTCACCCCCTTTTTTAATAAATTCCACTGCAATACCATCCAAACCCGCTGCCTTGCCAGCTTTTGTCTTCCGCAAAGCTTTTACTACCTCTTCTCTGTTCACCAAATCATTTTCCCTCACCCTCTCACTTTGCACACCACCTCGACCAAAACACCCTATATCTACCACTCAATCATGAAACACATTCAACAAACCTTCAAAATACTCACTCCATCTCCTCACATCACCACTACTTGTTATCACCTCCCCATTAGCCCCCTTCACTGAAGTTCCCATTTGTTCCCTTGTCTTTTTTTTTTTTTTTTTTTTTTTTTATACTTTGTCGCTGTCTCCCGCGTTTGCGAGGTAGCGCAAGGAAACAGACGAAAGAAATGGCCCAACCCCCCCCATACACATGTACATACACACGTCCACACACGCAAATATACATACCTACACAGCTTTCCATGGTTTACCCCAGACGCTTCACATGCCTTGATTCACTCCACTGACAGCACGTCAACCCCTGTATACCACATCGCTCCAATTCACTCTATTCCTTGCCCTCCTTTCACCCTCCTGCATGTTCAGGCCCCGATCACACAAAATCTTTTTCACTCCATCTTTCCACCTCCAATTTGGTCTCCCTCTTCTCCTTGTTCCCTCCACCTCCGACACATATATCCTCTTGGTCAATCTTTCCTCACTCATTCTCTCCATGTGCCCAAACCATTTCAAAACACCCTCTTCTGCTCTCTCAACCACGCTCTTTTTATTTCCACACATCTCTCTTACCCTTACGTTACTCACTCGATCAAACCACCTCACACCACACATTGTCCTCAAACATCTCATTTCCAGCACATCCATCCTCCTGCGCACAACTCTATCCATAGCCCACGCCTCGCAACCATACAACATTGTTGGAACCACTATTCCTTCAAACATACCCATTTTTGCTTTCCGAGATAATGTTCTCGACTTCCACACATTTTTCAAGGCTCCCAAAATTTTCGCCCCCTCCCCCACCCTATGATCCACTTCCGCTTCCATGGTTCCATCCGCTGACAGATCCACTCCCAGATATCTAAAACACTTCACTTCCTCCAGTTTTTCTCCATTCAAACTCACCTCCCAATTGACTTGACCCTCAACCCTACTGTACCTAATAACCTTGCTCTTATTCACATTTACTCTTAACTTTCTTCTTCCACACACTTTACCAAACTCAGTCACCAGCTTCTGCAGTTTCTCACATGAATCAGCCACCAGCGCTGTATCATCAGCGAACAACAACTGACTCACTTCCCAAGCTCTCTCATCCCCAACAGACTTCATACTTGCCCCTCTTTCCAGGACTCTTACATTTACCTCCCTAACAACCCCATCCATAAACAAATTAAACAACCATGGAGACATCACACACCCCTGCCGCAAACCTACATTCACTGAGAACCAATCACTTTCCTCTCTTCCTACACGTACACATGCCTTACATCCTCGATAAAAACTTTTCACTGCTTCTAACAACTTGCCTCCCACACCATATATTCTTAATACCTTCCACAGAGCATCTCTATCAACTCTATCATATGCCTTCTCCAGATCCATAAATGCTACATACAAATCCATTTGCTTTTCTAAGTATTTCTCACATACATTCTTCAAAGCAAACACCTGATCCACACATCCTCTACCACTTCTGAAACCGCACTGCTCTTCCCCAATCTGATGCTCTGTACATGCCTTCACCCTCTCAATCAATACCCTCCCATATAATTTACCAGGAATACTCAACAAACTTATACCTCTGTAATTTGAGCACTCACTCTTATCCCCTTTGCCTTTGTACAATGGCACTATGCACGCATTCCGCCAATCCTCAGGCACCTCACCATGAGTCATACATACATTAAATAACCTTACCAACCAGTCAACAATACAGTCACCCCCTTTTTTAATAAATTCCACTGCAATACCATCCAAACCTGCTGCCTTGCCGGCTTTCATCTTCCGCAAAGCTTTTACTACCTCTTCTCTGTTTACCAAATCATTTTCCCTAACCCTCTCACTTTGCACACCACCTCGACCAAAACACCCTATATCTGCCACTCTGTCTTACGCACTTTATTTACCTCTTTCCAAAACATCTTTTTCTTCTCCCTAGAATTTAATGATACTCTCTCACACTAACTCTCATTTGCCCTCTTTTTCACCTCTTGCATCTTTCTCTTGACCTCCTGCCTCTTTCTTTTATACATCTCCCACTCATCTGCATTATTTCCCTGCAAAAATCATCCAAATGCCTTTCTCTTCTCTTTCTTTAATAATCTTACTTCTTCATCCCCTCACTCACTACCCTTTCTAATCTGCCCTTCTTCATCCCACCACTTACTACCCTTTCTAATCTGCCCACCTCCAACACTTCTCATGCCACAAGCATCTTTTGCACAAGCCATTACTGCTTCCATAAATACATCCCATTCCTCCCCCACTCCCCTTACATCCTTTGTTCTCACCTTTTTCCATTCTGTACTTGGTCTCTCCTGGTACTTCCTTACGCAAGTCTCCTGCCCAAGCTCACTTACTCTCACCACTCTTTTCACCCCAATATTCTCTCTTCTTTTCTGAAAACCTCTACAAATCTTCACCTTCGCCTCCACAAGATAATGATCAGACACCCCTCCAGTTGCACCTCTCAGCACATTAACATCCAGAAGTCTCTCTTTCGCGCGCCTATCATTTAACACGTAATCCAATAACACTCTCTGGCCATCTCTTCTACTTACATACGTATACTAATGTATATCTCTCTTTTTAAATCAGGTATTCCCAATCACCAGTCCTTTTTCAGCACATAAATCTACAAGCTCTTCACCATTTCCATTTACAACAGTGAACACCCCATGATCACCAATTATTCTCAACTGCCACGTTACTCACCTTTGCATTCAAATCATCCGTCACTATAACCCGATCTCCAGCATCAAAACTACTAACACACTTAC
The DNA here is from genome assembly GCF_036320965.1 of Panulirus ornatus. Taxonomy (NCBI): domain Eukaryota; kingdom Metazoa; phylum Arthropoda; class Malacostraca; order Decapoda; family Palinuridae; genus Panulirus; species Panulirus ornatus. The sequence goes on from NC_092286.1 coordinate 1,508,635, forward strand.
TCACCTGCTCTCAAAACACTTGCCTCTCATGATCTTTCTTCTCATGCCCAGTTGCATATGCACCAATAATCACCCATCTCTCTCCATCAACTTTCAGTTTTACCCATATCAATCTAGAGTTTACCTTCTTACACTCTATCACATACTCCCACCACTCCTGTTTCAGGAGTAGTGCTACTCCTTCCCTTGCTCTTGTCCTCTCACTAACCCCTGACTTTACTCCCAAGACATTCCCAAACCACTCTTCACCTTTCCCCTTGAGCTTCGTTTCACTCAGAGCCAAAACACCCAGGTTCCTTTCCTCAAACATACTACCTATCTCTCCTTTTTTCTCATCTTTGTTACATCCACACACATTTAGACATCCCAATCTGAGCCTTCGAGGAGGATGAGCACTCCCTGCGTGACTCCTTCTGTTTCCCCTTTTAGAAAGTTAAAATACAAGGATGGGAGGGTTTCCAGCCCCCCACTCCCGTCCCCTTTAGTCGCCTTCTACAACACGTGAGGAATGCGTAGACAGTATTCTTTTTCGCCTATCCCCAGGGATATATATATATATATATATATATATATATATATATATATATATATATATATATAAAACACTTCACTTCCTCCAGTTTTTCTCCATTCAAACTCACCTCCCAATTGACTTGACCCTCAACCCTACTATACCTAATAACCTTGCTCTTATTCACATTTACTCTTAACTTTCTTCTTCCACACACTTTACCAAACTCAGTCACCAGCTTCTGCAGTTTCTCACATGAATCAGCCACCAGCGCTGTATCATCAGCGAACAACAACTGACTCACTTCCCAAGCTCTCTCATCCCCAACTGACTTCATACTTGCCCCTCTTTCCAAAACTCTTGCATTTACCTCCCTAACAACCCCATCCATAAACAAATTAAACAACCATGGAGACATCACACACCCCTGCCGCAAACCTACATTCACTGAGAACCAATCACTTTCCTCTCTCCCTACACGTACACATGCCTTACATCCTCGATAAAAACTTTTCACTGCTTCTAACAACTTTCCTCCCACACCATATCTGGGAGTGGATCTGGCAGCGGATGGAACCATGGAAGCGGAAGTGGATCATAGGGTGGGGGAGGGGGCGAAAATTCTGGGGGCCTTGAAGAATGTGTGGAAGTCGAGAACATTATCTCGGAAAGCAAAAATGGGTATGTTTGAAGGAATAGTGGTTCCAACAATGTTGTATGGTTGCGAGGCGTGGGCTATGGATAGAGTTGTGCGCAGGAGGATGGATGTGCTGGAAATGAGATGTTTGAGGACAATGTGTGGTGTGAGGTGGTTTGATCGAGTGAGTAACGTAAGGGTAAGAGAGATGTGTGGAAATAAAAAGAGCGTGGTTGAGAGAGCAGAAGAGGGTGTTTTGAAGTGGTTTGGGCACATGGAGAGAATGAGTGAGGAAAGATTGACCAAGAGGATATATGTGTCGGAGGTGGAGGGAACGAGGAGAAGAGGGAGACCAAATTGGAGGTGGAAAGATGGAGTGAAAAAGATTTTGTGTGATCGGGGCCTGAACATGCAGGAGGGTGAAAGGAGGGCAAGGAATAGAGTGAATTGGAGCGATGTGGTATACCGGGGTTGACGTGCTGTCAGTGGATTGAATCTGGGCATGTGAAGCGTCTGGGGTAAACCATGGAAAGCTGTGTAGGTATGTATATTTGCGTGTGTGGACGTATGTATATACATGTGTATGGGGGGGGGTTGGGCCATTTCTTTCGTCTGTTTCCTTGCGCTACCTTGCAAACGTGGGAGACAGCGACAAAGTATAATAATATAATAATATATATATATATATATATATATATATATATATATATATATATATATATATATATATATATATATATATATGTTTATTTATTTATTTATTTATATTTTATTTTACTTTGTCGCTGTCACCCGCATTAGCGAGGTAGCACAAGGTAACAGATGAAAGAATGGCATAACCCACCCAAATACACATGTATATACATACACGTCCACACACGCAAATATACATACCTATACATCTCAACGTATACATATATATACACTCACAGACATATACATATTGTTACGAACTCAATACTTATTCGGGCAAGGTCGGCAGTAACCTATTTATGTTACAGATACTGTAATGATCCTTGTCTTGCAAGGACGTTAGATTTGTTATGTTTTACAACACAGGATAACACTATCTGAACGTTATGGAATTAAAGCAAACACCAGTTGTTGTTCGCTGATTCATGTGAGAAACTGCAGAAGCTCTTGACTGAGTATAGTAAAGTGTGGGAAAGAAGAAAGCTGAGAGTAAATGTGAATAAGAGCAAGGTTATTAGGTATGGTAAGGTTGAGGGACAAGTCAACTTGGAGGTAAGTTTGAAGGGAGAAAGACTGGAGGAAGTGAAGTGTTTTAGATATCTGGGAGTGGATTTGGCAGCGGATGGAACCATGGAAGGGGAAGAAAATCATAGGGTGGGGTAGGGGGCGAAAGTTCTGGGAGCATTGAAGAATGTGTGGAAGTCGAGAACATTATCTCGGAAAGCAAAAATGGGTATGTTTGAAGGAATAGTGGTTCCAACAATGTTATATGGTTGCAAGGCATGGGCTATGGATAGAGTTGTGCGGAGGAGGGTGGATGTGCTGGAAATGAGATGTTTGAGGACAATATGTGGTGTGAGGTGGTTTGATTGAGTAAGTAATAATGGGGTAAGAGAGATGTGTGGTAATGAAAAGAGTGTGGTTGAGAGAGCAGAAGAGGGTGTTTTGAAATGGTTTGGTCACATGGAAAGAATGAGTGAGGAAAGATTGACCAAGAGGATATATGTGTCAGAGGTGGAGGGAACGAGGAGAAGTGGGAGACCTAATTGGAGGTTGAAAGATGGAGTGAAAAAAATTTTGAGTGATTGGGGCCTGAACATGCAGGAGGGTGAAAGACGTGCAAGGAATAGAGTGAATTGGAACGATGTGGTATACTGGGGTCGACGTGCTGTCAATGGATTGAACCAGGGCATGTGAAGCATCTGGGGTAAATCATGGAAAGTTCTGTGGGATGTGGAAAGGGAGCTGTGGTTTCGGTGCATTATTACATGACAGCTAGAGACTGAGTGTGAACGAATGTGGCCTTTGTTTTCTTTTCCTAGCGCTACCTCGCGCACATGAGGGGGGGAGGGGGTTGTTATTTCATGTGTGGCGAGGTGGCGATGGGAATGAATAAAGGCAGACAGTATGGGGATAGGGGATTAAGAATACTTCCCACGTATTCCCTGCGTGTCGTAGAAGGCGACTAAAAGGGGAGGGAGCGGGGGGCTGGAAATCCTCCCCTCTCGGTTTTTTTTTTTTTTTTTTTCAATTTTCCAAAAGAAGGAACAGAGAATTGGGCCAGGTGAGGGTATTTCCTCAAAGGCCCAGTCCTCTGTTCTTAACGCTACCTCGCTAATGCGGGAAGTGGCGAGTGGTTTGAAAGAAAAAAGAAAAAGTATGAATAATGTACTTGTGTATATATGTATATGTCTGTGTGTGTATATATATGTATACGTTGAGATGTATAGGTATGTATATTTGCGTGTGTGGATGTGTATATATATACATGTGTATATGGGTTGGTTGGGCCATTCTTTCGTCTATTTCCTTGCGCTACCTCGCTAACGCGGGAGACTGCGACAAAGCAAAATAAAATAAACACCAGGGTTAAATCTACATATAATACAAGAAATAAGAATACAAGATGACAAGCAAATTGATCGGGTACAAACACTCGTTACCACTTGACATTCAATATTCCACATTCTACATTCCAGGTAAGATTTCAAACCAGATCTCTTTCCTTTATGACAAGTTGACTATAAAAGCATGATACAAGACATTCGTTGGGCACATCGTTACACTTAGACCTGACGTGACACAGTAAACATCATCGTTACACTTAGCTAAACCTGAAGTGACACAGTAAATTTACATCATCGTTACACGTAGCTACACCTGACGTAACACAGTAAACATCTTACAAACTAGGGCAGCGGTGGCTACGGGGTTCGAGACGGGAAAAGCCTACATTACCTTGCTGGGTACGGGACTGCTGAAGGAAGCGGCTCCCAAACGATCGTCTGAGCCTTTTATCTGGAGGAGCAGCAAGGCAGGAAGAGCTAACCACGCCTTGACCTGCCACCGATGGCTACGATAGGTCAGAATGACCACAATTTCCCTTGATAGGTCAAAAGACTGATTGTCACGCCCTCATCCCAACGTGATTGGCTGGAGAAGGCCTAAGGTCCGGCCCTTATGCGTAAGAGTTCAATCTCCTTTGTTCCCTTGTTCACGACAGCAGCGAACGTACGGGATGACATACCCCGTAGCTGGCCCCACGCCTTGACCTGACGCCACTGATAAGGGTTTGGGTGCTGGAGGACTGGTAAACATCTGCTTCGAAATAGGATTACTAAAGACAAATAACTCGGTCAGGGAAGCGAGGTCCGAGCCGAGAGCAACAACACCCAACGCAATGGCACACCATACACAAAAACACACCATACATATATACGAACATGTGGGCACACACACACACGACATTCGTAACAATATATACACATGTACATAATTCATACTGTCTGCCTTTATTCATTCCCATTGCCACCCCGCCACACATGAAACAACCCCCCCCTCCCCCCGCATGTGCGCGAGGTAGCGCTAGGGATAGACAAGGCCACATTAGTTTACACTCAGTCTCTAGCTGTCATGTAATAATGCACCGAAACCACAGCTCCCTTTTCACATCCAGGCCCCACAGAATTTTCCATGGTTTACCCCAGACGCTTCACATGCCCTGGTTCAATCCACTGACAGCACGTCAACCCCGGTATACCAACGTTCCAATTCACTCTATTCCTTGCACGCCTTTCACCCTCCTGCATGTTCAGGCCCCGAACACTCAAAATCTTTTTCACTCCGTCTTTCCATCTCTAGTTTGGTCTCCCACTTCTCCTTGTTCCCTCCACCTCTGACACATATATCCTCTTTGTCAATCTTTCCTCACTCATTCTCTCCATGTGACCAAACCATTTCAAAACACCCTCTTCTGCTCTCTCAACCACACTCTTTTTATTACCACATATCTCTCTTACCCTATTATTACTTACTCGATCAAACCACCTCACACCACATATTGTCCTCAAACATCTCATTTCCAGCACATCTACCCTCCTCTGCACAACTCTATCTATAGCCCACGCCTTGCAACCATATAACATCGTTGGAACCACTATTCCTTCAAACATACCCATTTTTGCTTTCCAAGATAATGTTATCGACTTCCACACATTCTCCAGCGCTCCCAGAACTTTCGCCCCCTCCCTCAACCTATGATTCACTTCTGCTTCTATGGTTCCATCTGCTGTCAAATCCACTCCCAGCTATCTAAAACACTTCACATCCTCCAGTTTTTCTTCATTCAAACTTACCTCCCAGTTGACTTGTCCCTCAACCCTTCTGTACCTAATAACCTTGCTCTTATTCACATTTACTCTCATCTTTCGTCTTTCACACACTTTACCAAACTCAGTCACCAGCTTCTGCAGTTTCTCACACAAATCAGCCACCAGCACTGTATCATCAGTGAACAACAACTGACTCACTTCCCAAGCTCTCTCATCCACAACAGACTACATACTTGCCCCTCTTTCCAAAACTCTTGCATTCACCTCCCTAACAACCCCATCCATAAAGAATTAAACAACTTTGGAGATATCACACACCCCTGCCGCAAACCAACATTCACTGAGAACCAATGACATTCCTCTCTTCCTACACGTACACATGCCTGACATCCTCAATAAAAACTTCTCACTGCTTCTAATAACTTGCCTCCCACACCATATATTCTTAATACCTTTCACAGAGCATCTCGATCAACTCTATCATGTGCATTCTCCAGATCCAGATTCTTTTTCTTATTTTCCAAGAGAAGGAACAGAGAAGGGGGCCAGGTGAGGATATGCCCTCAAAGGCCCAGTCCTCTGTTCTTAACGCTACCTTGTTATCACGGGATATGGTGAATAGTATGAAAGAAAATATATATATATATATATATATATATATATATATATATATATATATATATATATATATATTATCTCGGAAAGCAAAAATGGGTATGTTTGAAGGAATAGTGGTTCCAACAATGTTGTATGGTTGCGAGGTGTGGGCTATGGTTAGAGTTGTGTGGAGGAGGGTGGATGTGCTGGAATTGAGATGTTTGAGGACAATATGTGGTGTGAGGTGGTTTGATCGAGTAAGTAATGTAAGGGTAAGATAGATGTGTGGTAATGAAAAGAGTGTGGTTGAGAGAGCAGAAGAGGGTGTTTTGAAATGGTTTGGTCACATGGAGAGAATGAGTGAGGAAAGATTGACCAAGAGGATATATGTGTCAGAAGTAGAGGGAATGAGGAGAAGTGGGAGACCAAATTGGAGGTGGAAAGATGGAGTGAAAAAGATTTTGAGTGATTGGGGCCTGAACATGCAGGAGGGTGAAAGACGTGCAAGGAATAGAGTGAATTGGAATGATGTGGTATACCGGGGTTGATGTGCTGTCAATGGATTGAACCAGGGCATGTGAAGCGTCTAGGGTAAACCATGGAAAGTTGTGTGGGGCCTGGATGTGGAAAGGGAGCTGTGGTTTCGGTGCATTATTACATGACAGCTAGAGACTGAGTGTGAACGAATGGGGCCTTTGTTGTCTTTTCTTAGTGCTATTTCGCACACATGAGGGGGGAGGGGGTTGTTATTTCATGTGTGGCGGGGTGGTGATGGGAATGAATAAAGGTAGACAGTATGCATTATGTACATGTTTATATATGTATATGTCTGTGTGTGTATATATATATGTATGTTGTTATTTCATGTGTGGCGGGGTGGTGATGGGAATGAATAAAGGCAGACAGTATGCATTATGTATATATATATTATATTTTATTTATTATACTTTGTCGCTGTCTCCCGCGTTTGCGAGGTAGCGCAAGGAAACAGACGAAAGAAATGGCCCAACCCCCCCCCCATACACATGTATATACATACGTCCACACACGCAAATATACATACCTACACAGCTTTCCATGGTTTACCCCAGACGCCTCACATGCCCTGATTCAATCCACTGACAGCACGTCAACCCCGGTATAACACATCGCTCCAATTCACTCTATTCCTTGCCCTCCTTTCACCCTCCTGCATGTTCAGGCCCAGATCACACAAAATCTTTTTCACTCCATCTTTCCACCTCCAATTTGGTCTCCCTCTTCTCCTTGTTCCCTCCACCTCCGACACATATATATATATATATATATATATATATATATATATATATATATATATATATATATGTATATGTTGAGATGTATAGGTATGTATATTTGCGTGTGTGGACGTGTATGTATATACATGTGTATGTGGGTGGGTTGGGCCACTCTTTCGTCTGTTTCCTTGCGCTACCTCGCTAACTCGGGAGACAGCGACAAAGCAAAGTAATAATAATAAATATATATATTTTGGTTCTCAGTGAATGTAGGTTTGCGGCAGGGGTGTGTGATGTCTCCATGGTTGTTTAATTTGTTTATGGATGGGGTTGTTAGGGAGGTAAATGCAAGAGTCCTGGAAAGAGGGGCAAGTATGAAGTCTGTTGGGGATGAGAAAGCTTGGGAAGTGAGTCAGTTGTTGTTCGCTGATGATACAGCGCTGGTGGCTGATTCATGTGAGAAACTGCAGAAGCTGGTGACTGAGTTTGGTAAAGTGTGTGAAAGAAGAAAGTTAAGAGTAAATGTGAATAAGAGCAAGGTTATTAGGTACAGTAGGGTTGAGGGTCAAGTCAATTGGGAGGTGAGTTTGAATGGAGAAAAACTGGAGGAAGTGAAGTGTTTTAGATATCTGGGAGTGGATCTGTCAGCGGATGGAACCATGGAAGCGGAAGTGGATCATAGGGTGGGGGAGGGGGCGAAAATTTTGGGAGCCTTGAAAAATGTGTGGAAGTCGAGAACATTATCTCGGAAAGCAAAAATGGGTATGTTTGAAGGAATAGTGGTTCCAACAATGTTGTATGGTTGCGAGGCGTGGGCTATGGATAGAGTTGTGCGCAGGAGGATGGATGTGCTGGAAATGAGATGTTTGAGGACAATGTGTGGTGTGAGGTGGTTTGATCGAGTAAGTAACGTAAGGGTAAGAGAGATGTGTGGAAATAAAAAGAGCGTGGTTGAGAGAGCAGAAGAGGGTGTTTTGAAATGGTTTGGGCACATGGAGAGAATGAGTGAGGAAAGATTGACCAAGAGGATATATGTGTCGGAGGTGGAGGGAACGAGGAGAAGAGGGAGACCAAATTGGAGGTGGAAAGATGGAGTGAAAAAGATTTTGTGTGATCGGGGCCTGAACATGCAGGAGGGTGAAAGGAGGGCAAGGAATAGAGTGAATTGGAGCGATGTGGTATACAGGGGTTGACGTGCTGTCAGTGGATTGAATCAAGGCATGTGAAGCGTCTGGGGTAAACCATGGAAAGCTGTGTAGGTATGTATATTTGCGTGTGTGGACGTGTGTATGTACATGTGTATGGGGGGGGGTTGGGCCATTTCTTTCGTCTGTTTCCTTGCGCTACCTCGCAAACGCGGGAGACAGCGACAAAGTATAAAAAAAAAAAAAAAAAAAAAAAATATATTTTTTTCAAACTATTTGCCATTTCCCATGTTAGCGAGGTAGTGTTAAGAACAGAGGACTGGGCCTTTGAGGTAATATCCTCACCTGACCCCCTTGTCTGTTCCTTCTTTTGGAAAATTAAAAAAAAAAAATGAGAGGGGAGGATTTCTAGCCCCTCACTCCCTCCCCTTTTAGTCGCCTTCTACGACAAGTAGGGAATATGTGGGAAGTATATGTATATGTATATATACATATCAACATACATATCCCTGGGGATAGGGGAGAAAGAATACTTCCCACGTATTCCCTGCGTGTCGTAGAAGGCGACTAAAAGGGAAGGGAGCGGGGGGCTGGAAATCCTCCCCTCTCGTTTTTTTTTTAATTTTCCAAAAGAAGGAACAGAGAAGGGGGCCAGGTGAGGGTATTCCCTCAAAGGCCCAGTCCTCTGTTCTTAACGCTACCTCGCTATCGCGGGAAATGGCGAATAGTATGAAAAAAAAAAAATATTATTTGCTTTGTCGCTGTCTCCCACATTAGTGAGGTAGCGCAAGGAAACAGACGAAAGAATGGCCCAACCCACACACATACAAATGTATATACATACATGTCCACACACGCAAATATACATACCTATACATCTCAATGTATACATATATATACACACAAAGACATATACATATATACACATGTGCATAATTCATACTGTCTGCCTTTATTCATTCCCATCGCCACCCCGCCACACATGAAATAACAACCCCCTCCCCCCAAATGTGTGCGAGGTAGTGCTAGGAAAAGACAACAAAGGCCACTTTTGTTCACACTCAGTCTCTAGCTGTCATGTGAATGCATCGAAACCACAGCTCCCTTTCCACATCCAGGCCCCATAAAACTTTCCATGGTTTACCCCAGGCGCTTCACATGCCCTGGTTCAATCCATTGACAGCACGTCAACCCCGGTATACCACATCGTTCCAATTCACTCTATTCCTTGCACGCCTTTCACCCTCCTGCATGTTCAGGCCCCGATCACTCAAAATCTTTTTCACTCCATCTTTCCACCTCCAATTAGGTCTCCCACTTCTCCTCGTTCCCCCCATGTTTTACACATATATCCTCTTGGTCAATCTTTCCTCACTCGTTCTCTCCACGTGACCAAATCATTTCAAAACACCCTCTTCTGCTCTCTCAACCACACTCTTTTTATTACCACACATCTCTCTTACCCTGTTATTACTTACTCGATCAAACTACCTTACACCACATATTGTCCACAAACATCTCATTTCCAGCACATCCACCCTCCTCTGCACAACTCTATCCATAGCCCACGCATGGCAACCATACAACATTGATGGAACCACTATTCCTTCAAACATACCCATTTTTGCTTTCCGAGATAATGTTCTCGACTTCCACACATTCTTCAATGCTCCCAGAACTTTCACCCCCTTCTCCACCCTATGATTCACTTCCGCTTCCATGGTTCCATCCGCTGCCAAATCCGCTCCCAGATATCTAAAACACTTCACTTCCTCCAGTTTTTCTTCATTCAAACTTACCTCCCAATTGACTTGTCCCTCAACCCTACTGTACCTAATAACCTTGCTCTTATTCACATTTACTCATCTTTCTTCTTTCACACACTTTACCAAACTCAGTCACCAGCTTCTGCAGTTTCTCACACGAACCAGCCACCAGCGCTGTATCATCAGCGAACAACAATTGACTCGCTTTCCAAGCTCTCTTATCCACAACAGACTGCATACTTGTGCCTCTTTTCAAAACTCTTGCATTCACCTCCCTAACAACCCCATCCATAAACAAATCAAACAACCATAGAGACCACACATCCCTGCTGCAAACCTACATTCACTGAGAACCAATCACTTTCCTCTCTTCCTACACGTACACATGCCTTACATCCTCGAAAAATCCTTTTTACTGCTTCTAACAACTTGCCTCCCACACCATATATTCTTAATATCTTCCACAGAGCATTTCTATCAACTCTGTCATATGCCTTTTCCAGATCCATGAATGCTACATACAAATCCATTTGCTTTTCTAAGTATTTCTCACATACATTCATCAAAGCAAACACCTGATTCACACATCCTCTACCACTTCTGAAATCACACTGCTCTTCCCTAATCTGATGCTCTGTACATGCCTTCACCCTCTCAATCAATACCCTCTCATACAATTTCCCAGGAATACTCAACAAACTTATACCTCTGTAATTTGAGCACTCACTCTTATCCCCTTTGCCTTTGTACAATGGCACTCTGCAAGCATTCTGCCAATCCTCAGGCACCTCACCATAAGTCATACATACATTAGATAACCTTACCAACCAGTCAACAATACAGTCATCCCCTTTTTTAATAAATTCCACTGCAATACCATCCAAACCCGTTGCCTTGCCGGCTTTCATCTTCCTCAAATATCTTACTACATCATCTCTGTTTACCAAATCATTTTCCCTAACCCTGTCACTCTGCACACCAACTTGACCAAAACACCCTATATCTGCCACTCTGTCATCAAACACATTCAACAAACCTTTAAAATACTCACTCCATCTCCTTCTCCCATCACCAATACTTGTTATCACCTCCCCATTAGCCCCCTTCCCTGAAGTTCCCATTTGTTCCCTTGTCTTACGCACTTTATTTACCTCCTTCCAGAACATCTTTTTATTCTCCCTAAAATTTAATGATACTCTCTCACCCCAACTCTCATTTGCTCTCTTTTTCACCTCTTGCACCTTTCTCTTGACCTCTTGCCTTTCTTTTATACATCTCCCAGTCATTTGCATTATTTCCCTGCAAAAATCGTCCAAATGCCTCTCTCTTCTCATTCACTAATAATCTGACTTCTTCCCTTTCTAATCTGCCCACCTCCCATGCTTCTCATGCCACAAGCATCTTTTGCGCAAGCCATCACTGCTTCCCTGATTACATCCCATTCCTCCCCCACTCCCCTTACGTCCTTTGTTCTCACCATTTTCCATTCTGTACTCAGTCTCTCCTGGTACTTCCTCACACAAGTCTCCTTCCCAAGCTTACTTACTCTTTTCACCCCAACATTCTTCTTTTCTGAAAACCTCTACAAATCTTCACCTTCGCCTCCATAAGATAATGATCAGATATCCCTCCAGTTGCTCTTCTCAGCACATAACATCCAAAAGTCTCTCTTTCATGTGCCTACCAATTAACACGTAATCCAGTAACGCTTTCTGGCCATCTCTCCTACTTACATACGTATACTTATGTATATCTCTCTTTTTAAACCAGGTATTCCCAATCACCAGTCCTTTTACAGCACATAAATCTACAAGCTCTTCACCATTTCCATTTACAACACTGAACACCCCATGTACACCAATTATTCCCTCAACTGCCACGTTACTCACCTTTGCATTCAAATCACCCATCACTATAACCTGGTCTCGTGCATCAAAACTACTAACACACTCACTCATCTGCTCCCAAAACACTTGCCTCTCATGATCTATCTTCTCATGCCCAGGTGCATATGCACCAATAATCACCCATCTTTCTCCACCCACTTTCAGTTTTACCCATATCAATCTAGAGTTTACCTTCTTACACTCTATCACATACTCCCACCACTCCTGGTTCAGGAGTAGTGCTACTCCTTCCCTTGCTCTTGTCCTCTCACTAACCCCTGACTTTACTCCCAAGACATTCCCAAACCACTCTTCCCCTTTACCATTGAGCTTCGTTTCACTCAGAGCCAAAACATCCAGGTTCCTTTCCTCAAACATACTACCTATCTCTCCTTTTTTCTCATCTTGGGTACATTCACACACATTTAGACACCCCAATCTGAGCCTTTGAGGAGGATGAGCACTCCCCGCATGACTCGTTCTTCTGTTTCCCTTTTAGAAAGTTAAAATACGAGGAGGAGAGGGTTTCCAGCCCCCCGCTCCCGTCCCCTTTAGTCGCCTTCTACGACACGTGAGGAATATGTGGGAAGTATGTATGACAGTTAGAGACTGAGTGTGAACGAATGTGGCCTTTGTTGTCTTTTCCTAGCGCTACCTTGTGCACATGCGGGGGAGGGTGGTGATGGGAATGAATAAGGGCAGACAGTATTAATTATGTACATGTGTATATATGTATATGTTGGTGTGTGTATATATATATATATATATATATATATATATATATTATCCCTGGGGATAGGGGAGCAAGAATACTTCCCACGTATTCCCTGCGTGTCGTAGAAGGCGACTAAAAGGGGAGGGAGCGGGGGGCTGGAAATCCTCCCCTCTCGTTTTTTTTTTAATTTTCCAAAAGAAGGAACAGAGAATTGGGCCAGGTGAGGGTAGTCCCTCAAAGGCTCAGTCCTCTGTTCTTAACGCTACCTCGCTAATGCGGGAAATGGCGAATAGTTTGAAAGAAAGAAAAGAAGATATATATATATATATATATATATATATATATATATATATATATTTGTATGGGTTTTCAGAAAAGAAGAGTGAATGTTGGGGTGAAGAGGGTGGTGAGAGTAAGTGAGCTTGAGAAGGAGACCTGTGTGAGGAAGTACCAGGAGAGACTGAGTACAGAATGGAAAAAGGTGAGAACAGTGGAAGCAAGGGGAGTGGGGGAGGAATGGGATGTATTTAGGGAATCAGTGATGGATTGCGCAAAAGATGCTTGTGGCATGAGAAGAGTGGGAGGTGGGTTGATTAGAAAGGGTAGTGAGTAGTGGGATGAAGAAGTAAGAGTATTAGTGAAAGAGAAGACAGAGGCATTTGGACGATTTTTGCAGGGAAAAAATGCAATTGAGTGGGAGATGTATAAAAGAAAGAGACAGGAGGCCAAGAGAAAGGTGCAAGAGGTGAAAAAAAGGGCAAATGAGAGTTGGGGTGAGAGAGTATCATTAAATTTTAGGGAGAATAAAAAGATGTTCTGGAAGGAGGTAAATAAAGTGCGTAAGACAAGGGAGCAAATGGGAACTTCAGTGAAGGGCGCAAATGGGGAGGTGATAACAAGTAGTGGTGATGTGAGAAGGAGATGGAGTGAGTATTTTGAAGGTTTGTTGAATGTGTTTGATGATAGAGTGGCAGATATAGGGTGTTTTGGTCGAGGTGGTGTGCAAAGTGAGAGGGTTAGGGAAAATGATTTGGTAAACAGAGAAGAGGTAGTGAAAGCTTTGTGGAAGATGAAAGCCGGCAAGGCAGCAGGTTTGGATGGTATTGCAGTGGAATTTATTAAAAAAGGGGGTGACTGTATTGTTGACTGGTTGGTAAGGTTATTTAATGTATGTATGACTCATGGTGAGGTGCCTGAGGATTGGCGGAATGCGTGCATAGTGCCATTGTACAAAGGCAAAGGGGATAAGAGTGAGTGCTCAAATTACAGAGGTATAAGTTTGTTGAGTATTCCTGGTAAATTATATGGGAGGGTATTGATTGAGAGGGTGAAGGCATGTACAGAGCATCAGATTGGGGAAGAGCAGTGTGGTTTCAGAAGTGGTAGAGGATGTGTGGATCAGGTGTTTGCTTTGAAGAATGTATGTGAGAAATACTTAGAAAAGCAAATGGATTTGTATGTAGCATTTATGGATCTGGAGAAGGCATATGATAGAGTTGATAGAGATGCCCTGTGGAAGGTATTAAGAATATATGGTGTGGGAGGAAAGTTGTTAGAAGCAGTGAAAAGTTTTTATCGAGGATGTAAGGCATGTGTACGTGTAGGAAGAGAGGAAAGTGATTGGTTCTCAGTGAATGTAGGTTTGCAGCAGGGGTGTGTGATGTCTCCATGGTTGTTTAATTTGTTTATGGATGGGGTTGTTAGGGAGGTAAATGCAAGAGTTTTGGAAAGAGGGGCAAGTATGAAGTCTGTTGGGGATGAGAGAGCTTGGGAAGTGAGTCAGTTGTTGTTCGCTGATGATACAGCGCTGGTGGCTGATTCATGTGAGAAACTGCAGAAGCTGGTGACTGAGTTTGGTAAAGTGTGTGGAAGAAGAAAGTTAAGAGTAAATGTGAATAAGAGCAAGGTTATTAGGTACAGTAGGGTTGAGGGTCAAGTCAATTGGGAGGTGAGTTTAAATGGAGAAAAACTGGAGTAAGTGAAGTGTTTTAGATATCTGGGAGTGGATCTGGCAGCGGATGGAACCATGGAAGCGGAAGTGGATCATAGGGTGGGGGAGGGGGCGAAAATTCTGGGGGCCTTGAAGAATGTGTGGATGTCGAGAACATTATCTCGGAAAGCAAAAATGGGTATGTTTGAAGGAATAGTGGTTCCAACAATGTTGTATGGTTGCGAGGCATGGGCTATGGATAGAGTTGTGCGCAGGAGGATGGATGTGCTGGAAATGAGATGTTTGAGGACAATGTGTGGTGTGAGGTGGTCTGATCGAGTGAGTAACGTAAGGGTAAGAGAGATGTGTGGAAATAAAAAGAGCATGGTTGAGAGAGCAGAAGAGGGTGTTTTGAAGTGGTTTGGGCACATGGAGAGGATGAGTGAGGAAAGATTGACCAAGAGGATATATGTGTCGGAGGTGGAGGGAGCAAGGAGAAGAGGGAGACCAAATTGGAGGTGGAAAGATGGAGTGAAAAAGATTTTGTGTGATCGGGGCCTGAACATGCAGGAGGGTGAAAGGAGGGCAAGGAATAGAGTGAATTGGAGCGATGTGGTATACCGGGGTTGACGTGCTGTCAGTGGATTGAATCAAGGCATGTGAAGCGTCTGGGGTAAACCATGGAAAGCTGTGTAGGTATGTATATTTGCGTGTGTGGACGTATGTATATACATGTGTATGGGGGTCGTTGGGCCATTTCTTTCATCTGTTTCCTTGCGCTACCTCGCAAACGCGGGAGACAGCGACAAAGTATAAAAAAAAAAAAAATATATATATATATATATATATATATATATATATATATATATATATATATATATATATATATATATTTATATTTTTATATTTATTATACTTTGTTGCTGTCTCCCGCGTTTGCGAGGTAGCGCAAGGAAACAGACGAAAGAAATGGCCCAAACCCCCCCCCATACACATGTATATACATACGTCCACACACGCAAATATACATACCTACACAGCTTTCCATGGTTTACCCCAGACGCTTCACATGCCTTGATTCCATCCACTGCTAGCACGTCAACCCCGGTATACCACATCGCTCCAATTCACTGTATTCCTTGCCCTCCTTTCACCCTCCTGCATGTTCAGGCCCCGATCACACAAAATCTTTTTCACTCCATCTTTCCACCTCCAATTTGGTCTCCCTCTTCTCCTCGTTCCCTCCACCTCCGACACATATATCCTCTTGGTCAATCTTTCCTCACTCATTCTCTCCATGTGCCCAAACCACTTCAAAACACCCTCTTCTACTCTCTCAACCACGCTCTTTTTATTTCCACACATCTCTCTTACCCTTACGTTACTCACTCGATCAAACCACCTCACACCACACATTGTCCTCAAACATCTCATTTCCAGCACATCCATCCTCCTGCGCACAACTCTATCCATAGCCCACGCCTCGCAACCATACAACATTGTTGGAACCACTATTCCTTCAAACATACCCATTTTTGCTTTCCGAGATAATGTTCTTGACTTCCACACATTCTTCAAGGCCCCCTGAATTTTCGCCCCTTCCCCCACCCTATGATCCACTTCCGCTTCCATGGTTCCATCCGCTGCTAGATCCACTCCCAGATATCTAAAACACTTCACTTCCTCCAGTTTTTCTCCATTCAAACTCACCTCCCAATTGACTTGACCCTCAACCCTACTGTACCTAATACTGGTTTAAAAAGCGAGATATACATAAGTATGCTTATGTAAGTAGGAGAGATGGCCAGAGAGCGTTATTGGATTACGTATTAATTGACGGGCGTGCGAAAGAGAGACTTTTGGATGTTAATGTGCTGAGAGGTGCAACTGGAGGGATGTCTGATCATTATCTTGTGGAGGCTAAGGTGAAGATTTGTATGGGTTTTCAGAAAAGAAGAGTGAATGTTGGGGTGAAGAGGGTGGTGAGAGTAAGTGAGCTTGGGAAGGAGACCTGTGTGAGGAAGTACCAGGAGAGACTGAGTACAGAATGGAAAAAGGTGAGAACTAAAAAGGTAAGGGGAGTGGGGGAGGAATGGGATGTATTTAGGGAATCAGTGATGGATTGTGCAAAAGATGCTTGTGGCATGAGAAGAGTGGGAGGTGGGTTGATTAGAAAGGGTAGTGAGTGGTGGGATGAAGAAGTAAGAGTGTTAGTGAAAGAGAAGAGAGAGGCATTTGGATGATTTTTGCAGGGAAAAAATGCAATTGAGTGGGAGATGTATAAAAGAAAGAGACAGGAGGTCAAGAGAAAGGTGCAAGAGGTGAAAAAAAAGGGCAAATGAGAGTTGGGGTGAGAGAGTATCATTAAATTTTAGGGAGAATGAAAAGATGTTCTGGAAGGAGGTAAATAAAGTGCGTAAGACAAGGGAGCAAATGGGAACTTCAGTGAAGGGCGCAAATGGGGAGGTGATAACATGTAGTGGTGATGTGAGAAGGAGATGGAGTGAGTATTTTGAAGGTTTGTTGAATGTGTTTGATGATAGAGTGGCAGATATAGGGTGTTTTGGTCGAGGTGGTGTGCAAAGTGAGAGGGTTAGGGAAAATGATTTGGTAAACAGAGAAGAGGTAGTGAAAGCTTTGCGGAAGACGAAAGCCGGCAAGGCAGCAGGTTTGGATGGTATTGCAGTGCAATTTATTAAAAAAGGGGGTGACTGTATTGTTGACTGGTTGGTAAGGTTATTTAATGTATGTATGACTCATGGTGAGGTGCCTGAGGATTGGCGGAATGCGTGCATAGTGCCATTGTACAAAGGCAAAGGGGATAAGAGTGAGTGCTCAAATTACAGAGGTATAAGTTTGTTGAGTATTCCTGGTAAATTATATGGGAGGGTATTGATTGAGAGGGTGAAGGCATGTACAGAGCATCAGATTGGGGAAGAGCAGTGTGGTTTCAGAAGTGGTAGAGGATGTGTGGATCAGGTGTTTGCTTTGAAGAATGTATGTGAGAAATACTTAGAAAAGCAAATGGATTTGTATGTAGCATTTATGGATCTGGAGAAGGCATATGATAGAGTTGATAGAGATGCTCTGTGGAAGGTATTACGAATATATGGTGTGGGAGGAAAGTTGTTAGAAGCAGTGAAAAGTTTTTATCGAGGATGTAAGGCATGTGTACGTGTAGGAAGAGAGGAAAGTGATTGGTTCTCAGTGAATGTAGGTTTGCGGCAGGGGTGTGTGATGTCTCCATGGTTGTTTAATTTGTTTATGGATGGGGTTGTTAGGGAGGTAAATGCAAGAGTTTTGGAAAGAGGGGCAAGTATGAAGTCTGTTGGAGATGAGAGAGATTGGGAAGTGAGTCAGTTGTTGTTCGCTGATGATACAGCGCTGGTGCCTGATTCATGTGAGAAACTGCAGAAGCTGGTGACTGAGTTTGGTAAAGTGTGTGGAAGAAGAAATTTAAGAGTAAATGTGAATAAGAGCAAGGTTATATATATATATATATATATATATATATATATATATATATATATATATATATATATATATATATATATATATATCCCAGGGGATAGGGGATTAAGAATACTTCCCACGTATTCCCTGCGTGTCGTAGAAGGCGACTAAAAGGGGAGGGAGCGGGGGGCTGGAAATCCTCCCTTCTCGTTTTTTTTTTTAATTTTCCAAAAGAAGGAACAGAGAATTGGGCCAGGTGAGGGTATTCCCTCAAAGGACCAGTCCTCTGTTCTTAACGCTACCTCGCTAACGTGGGAAATGGCGAATAGTTTAAAAGAAAGAAAGATATATATATATATATATATATATATATATATATATATATATATATATATATATATATATATATGTATACGTTGAGATGTTTAGGTATGTATATGTATGTGGACCTGTATGTATATACATATGTAAGTGGGTGGGTTGGGCAATTCTTTTGTCTGTTTCGTTGCGCTACCTCGCTAACGCGGGAGACAGCAACAAAGTATAATGAATATATATATATATATATATATATATATATATATATATATATATATATATATATATATATATATATATCATCAGCGAACAACAACTGACTCACTTCCCAAGCTCTCTCATCCCCAACAGACTTCATACTTGCCCCTCTTTCCAAAACTCTTGCATTTACCTCCCTAACAACCCCATCCATAAACAAATTAAACAACCATGGAGACATCACACACCCCTGCCGCAAACCTACATTCACTGAGAACCAATCACTTTCCTCTCTTCCTACACGTACACATGCCTTACATCCTCGATAAAAACTTTTCACTGCTTCTAACAACTTTCCTCCCACACCATATATTCTTAATACCTTCCACAGAGCATCTCTATCAACTCTATCATATGCCTTCTCCAGATCCATGTGAGAAACTGCAGAAGCTGGTGACTGAGTTTGGTAAAGTGTGTGGAAGAAGAAAGTTAAGAGTAAATGTGAATAAGAGCAAGGTTATTAGGTACAGTAGGGTTGAGGGTCAAGTCAATTGGGAGGTGAGTTTGAATGGAGAAAAACTGGAGGAAGTGAAGTGTTTTAGATATCTGGGAGTGGATCTGGCAGCGGATGGAACCATGGAAGCGGAAGTGGATCATAGAGTGGGGGAGGGGGTGAAAATTCTGGGGGCCTTGAAGAATGTGTGGAAGTCGAGAACATTATCTCGAAAAGCAAAAATGGGTATGTTTGAAGGAATAGTGGTTCCAACAATGTTGTATGGTTGCGAGGCGTGGGCTATGGATAGAGTGGTGCGCAGGAGGATGGATGTGCTGGAAATGAGATGTTTGAGGACAATGTGTGGTGTGAGGTGGTTTGATCGAGTAAGTAACGTAAGGGTAAGAGAGATGTGTGGAAATAAAAAGAGCGTGGTTGAGAGAGCAGAAGAGGGTGTTTTGAAATGGTTTGGGCACATGGAGAGAATGAGTGAGGAAAAATTGACCCAGAGGATATATGTGTCGGAGGTGGAGGGAACGAGGAGAAGAGGGAGACCAAATTGGAGGTGGAAAGATGGAGTGAAAAAGATTTTGTGTGATCGGGGCCTGAACATGCAGGAGGGTGAAAGGAGGGCAAGGAATAGAGTGAATTGGAGCGATGTGGTATACCGGGGTTGACGTGCTGTCAGTGGATTGAATCAGGGCATGTGAAGCGTCTGGGGTAAACCATGGAAAGCTGTGTAGGTATGTATATTTGCGTGTGTGGACGTATGTATATACATGTGTATGGGGGGGGGGTTGGGCCATTTCTTTCGTCTGTTTCCTTGAGCTACCTCGCAAACGCGGGAGACAGCGACAAAGTATAATAAAAAAAAAATAATATATATATATATATATGTTTTTATTATTATTATTATATATATATATATATATATATATATATATATATATATATATATATATTTTTTTTTTTTGCTTTGTCGCTGTCTCCCGCGTTTGCGAGGTAGCGCAAGGAAACAGATGAAAGAAATGGCCCAACCCACCTCCATACACATGTATATACATACGTCCACACACGCAAATATACATACCTACACAGCTTTCCATGGTTTACCCCAGACGCTTCACATGCCCTGATTCAATCCACTGACAGCACGTCAACCCCGGTATACCACATCGCTCCAATTCACTCTATTCCTTGCCCTCCTTTCACCCTCCTGCATGTTCAGGCCCCGATCACACAAAATCTTTTTCACTCCATCTTTCCACCTCCAATTTGGTCTCCCTCTTCTCCTCGTTCCCTCCACCTCCGACACATATATCCTCTGGGTCAATTTTTCCTCACTCATTCTCTCCATGTGCCCAAACCATTTCAAAACACCCTCTTCTGCTCTCTCAACCACGCTCTTTTTATTTCCACACATCTCTCTTACCCTTACGTTACTTACTCGATCAAACCACCTCACACCACACATTGTCCTCAAACATCTCATTTCCAGCACATCCATCCTCCTGCGCACCACTCTATCCATAGCCCACGCCTCGCAACCATACAACATTGTTGGAACCACTATTCCTTCAAACATACCCATTTTTGCTTTCCGAGATAATGTTCTTGACTTCCACACATTCTTCAAGGCTCCCAGAATTTTCACCCCCTCCCCCATCCTATGATCCACTTCCGCTTCCATGGTTCCATCCGCTGCCAGATCCACTCCCAGATATCTAAAAGACTTTACTTCCTCCAGTTTTTCTCCATTCAAACTCACCTCCCAATTGACTTGACCCTCAACCCTACTGTACCTAATAACCTTGCTCTTATTCACATTTACTCTTAACTTTCTTCTTTCACACACTTTACCAAACTCAGTCACCAGCTTCTGCAGTTTCTCACATGAATCAGCCACCAGCGCTGTATCATCAGCGAACAACAACTGACTCACTTCCCAAGCTCTCTCATCCCCAACAGACTTCATACTTGCCCCTCTTTCCAAAACTCTTGCATTCACCTCCCTAACAACCCCATCCATAAACAAATTAAACAACCATGGAGACATCACACACCCCTGCCGCAAACCTACATTCACTGAGAACCAATCACTTTCCTCTCTTCCTACACGTACACATGCCTTACATCCTCGATAAAAACTTTTCACTGCTTCTAACAACTTTCCTCCCACACCATATATTCTTAATACCTTCCACAGAGCATCTCTATCAACTCTATCATATGCCTTCTTCAGACCCATAAATGGTACATACAAATCCATTTGCTTTTCTAAGTATTTCTCACATACATTCTTCAAAGCAAACACCTGATCCACACATCCTCTACCACTTCTGAAACCACACTTCTCTTCCCCAATCTGATGCTCTGTACATGCCTTCACCCTCTCAATCAATACCCTCCCATATAATTTACCAGGAATACTCAACAAACTTATACCTCTGTAATTTGAGCACTCACTCTTATCCCCTTTGCCTTTGTACAATGGCACTATGCACGCATTCCGCCAATCCTCAGGCACCTCACCATTAGTCATACATACATGAAATAACCTTACCAACCAGTCAATAATACAGTCACCCCCTTTTTTAATAAATTCTAATAACAAAATTTTAACAAATTTTGTTCAGAAAAAATAATAAGCCATTCCAAATGGTAAGAATAGGAAATTAATAGAATTTTTTTTCAAATTTCCCCTTTCAGAAAGTTAAAATACAAGGAGGGGAGGGTTTCTAGCCCCCCACTCCCGTCTCCTTTAGTTGCCTTCTACGACACGTGAGGAATGAGTGGGAAGTATTCTTTCTCCCCTATCCCCAGGGGAAAGATGGAGTGAAAAAATTTTTGAATGATCGGGGCCTGAACATGCAGGAGGGTGAAAGGCGTACAAGGAATAGAGAGAATTGGAATGATGTGGTATACCTGGGTCGATGTGCTGTCAATGGATTGAACCAGGGCATGTGAAGCGTCTAGGGTAAACCATGGAAAGTTCTGTGGGACCTGGATGTGGAAAGGGAGCTGTGGTTTCAGTGCATTATTACATGACTGCTAGAGACTGAGTGTTGTCTTTTCCTAGTGCTACCTCGCACACATGAGGGGGGAGGGTGTTGTTATTCCATTTGTGGCGGGGTGGCGATGGGAACGAATAAAGGCAGACTATGAATTATGTACATGGGTATATATGTATATGTCTGTGTGTGTATATATATATATGTATACATTGAGATGTATAGGTATGTATATGTGCTGTGTGTGGACGTGTATGTATATACATGTGTAAGAGGGTGGGTTGGGCTATTCTTTTTTGTTGGTTTCCTTGCGCTACCTTGCTAACGCGGGAGACAGCGGCAAAGCAAAATAAATAAATGAAAATAATTTTTTTCAAATTTACTGAAAATTGCTGTACTGATGGGGCACTAAATATCTAGAGTAGCTGTAGAATATGTTAGCATGATTGGATATTATTTATCATAAGGCTTATCTTGCTCCAGCTCTCTATATATTTTCAAATGTAGTTATGGCACTGTGTATCTTTGTTAAATTTAGAGTAGAAAATTTGTGGTAATATTGGGAGATTGTGCTACTAAGTATTGATTTTGGTTTTGCATACACACTGGTAGGTACAACTTGAATATCAGTATATGTTAAAATTTGGTTATACAACTGAGCAGTCTTCGTAGATCCACAGATTGATGGTGACCGATTCTCCTCGAACCAAAGCATATTACGATGCTATCAACAGCAACAAACATCTTTTCCAAGGAAAGGTTGCTATGGATGTTGGAGCAGGCACAGGTTAGTCAGAACAGAAAATATGAATTTCAAGATATTTGCAAAATAAAAGCCTGTATAAGTCACAAGTGATGACAGTTTTACATTTAATAACTATGCATGTTTTATGGTGTAGGTTAAAGACATTCATTTTGGATGGGTTTAATATGGATATGATTAACACAATAAAGGTGGAAGACATTTTTTTACACCGTTTAGTGATAAAGTATCAAGGAACAAGCCAATACATACATAATTATAAAATTAGATGAAAATGAAGGTAAGAGGTGTTACGTGATACCACAACTTAGTTGGCTGTGAGAGGAGGGAAGGAGTAGCACAGGAGGACCCAGGATGGGCAGCTTATCAGGCACACCTGGGACATGTTTTATACTAAATTTATCATTTATGCATTTGTTTATAACTGCTATGTACATCTATTTATATTTCAGAGATGTCACATCCAATTTCACCGTATTACAACACAAGAGGGCCCAACATTATGTAGCATTGCCCACCTACTACTGTAGGAACATTAGGTAACAGCTAATACTGGCGCTGATCACGGATGGATAAGCAAGGGTAGCTGTTTACAGCGATGGGTAAACAGGTCATATAGTAGATGACAGTGATGCCTCATTACCATAATTCAAATAACAAATATGATGCAAAATGGCCCAGTGTTATGTAACGTTGCCCAGTTTTTATTGTATGAAAGTTTGGTAACATCGCCCACCTTTAATGGGTTAATACTGGTTAATTTCAGTTGAAAAAGAATGTACTACATTATCCAGATTGGTTAGTGCTGTAATATATTTGTATTCTAATCAGACTTTTTGCTGCTTTTGACATTTTAAGGTTTCTGAAAGAAAGTGTATGGTTAATTTCAGGTATTCTGTCTCTGTTCATGGCTGCAGCTGGGGCCAAGAAAGTTTATGCTGTTGAAGCTAGTGGTATGGC
Organism: Panulirus ornatus; assembly: GCF_036320965.1. Lineage (NCBI taxonomy): Eukaryota > Metazoa > Arthropoda > Malacostraca > Decapoda > Palinuridae > Panulirus > Panulirus ornatus. Next base: position 1,532,578 of record NC_092286.1, read on the forward strand.
TGCTGTTATTCAGAAGGTTGCGGATGACAATGGGTTTGCAGATATCATCCACATCTATCATTCCAAAGTTGAGGACATTTCTCTTCCTGGAAATGAAAAAGTAGATATCATTGTTTCTGAGTGGATGGGCTTTTATCTCCTACATGAATCAATGTTAAATTCTGTAATACAAGCTAGAGAGCACTTTCTCGCTGAGGATGGCACAGTCTTCCCTTCAGAAGCAAGAATTTATGCTTGTCCATGCTCATTAAAGCATCTCTATGAAGAACAAATAAGTTTTTGGGATAATGTATATGGATTTAATATGTCTGCCGTGAAACATTATGCTTTGAAGTCCAAAATGACGAAACCAGAAGTGCGTCTCATTCCACAATCTGACTTACTTGCAGAACCAAGCTGTGTTAAGAAATTTAATCTACGGTGGGTGACAGAGGAGGAAGTGAAGTTCTTTGCTGAAGCATCTTTTGTTGCCATTACTAAATCTGGGACTTATCAAGGACTATGTCTCTGGTTTGAATGTGATTTTGATGGCCGAGACTTTGATGAAGATGGAAAAGAATTTGGATCTTTGGTAAAACTTTCAACATCACCATTCAGTCCAGGTACACACTGGAAACAAACTGTTGTTGTTCTAGGATATGGAGCAGATGAGACTAATCAAGAATTGAAACTAACATCCCAAGATGTATACAATGAAGGAGATTTACATACTGGCACAGAAAATTCAGGAAATAAACTTTTTTGTAATGAAACTAGACATAGTAATATGCCATGTAATCAGCAAGCAAATTGTCATGAAAAATTTTGTAAGGACACAACCCATGTCATGGAACAGGCAATTAATGAGCCAATAGTACAGCCCAGTTTTGGTTATGAAGTTGAACAGGATGAAGTAGTTGGATGGAAGCTCATATTAGCTCAAAGTGACAACAATGTGCGTCATTATACAATGACTGTTGAAATGCTGGATCCAGAAACAGAGGAGCACCAAGTTCCATGTCATTGCCCAATGCCACAGTGTCTCATCATTGCTCAGATGCTTGAAAAAGAAATGAAAGAGGATGATGATTTTATGATTGACTGCACATAAAGTAATGGATTTCTCTTTTAAAAGAGCCCCAATCCTTGTTTAGCATGGTACCTTCATGCAATATGGCTAGGATGCATAAGAGAGAGAGAGGAGGTATGGGAGGGAAGTAATATTATTGATATCACATACAGGTAATATAATGGTTTTTTCTCATACTTTTTTTTTTTAGTTTCTCAAAGATTGTAAACTTTCTTAGTCTCCTTTAGCCTTTTACAGATGAAAATGGATAAACCAGAATGAGCTATCGTGGAATGCCAGTACAACCAGTGCCAGAGGGATTGTGTATCACCAATGCTTGAGGGCAGGCAGCATTGATACTCTAGCTTCATCATTTTATTTTACTTAAAACATAATGTAATTCACTTTGGTGTTTGTCTATAAAATGTAGACAAAAACATACCTATCAAGTACTTGTGTCATTTATAACTATCTTGTTTTTGTAGTTAGGAAAGTTGAACAAAATAACCATTTGGATTTGTTACATAGTTTAAACCTTTGTAAGTTACCAGTTATGTATTTTCAAAAATGTAGTTTTTAAATTTATTAAAGATGAACAGAGTCATCTTTTATGCCCATGTGTTATTTTGCTGTCTTGCACTTACATCCAGGAGTGATTTAGAAATGCTTGCATGATCTTAAGATAAAAAAAAAATTAGCAAGACTGCAAATTAATACATCAAAACCAATCCCAAAATTATCAGAGACTGGAGTATTGATATTTGCAACATTTTGTCCAATGTAAATGGGGCTTGCTTTATTGAATATCACAAGAAATATACCAGTATTGTAGTCCATGAGAAGCATATGGTAAAAATAAAATTAAAATATCCTTTGACTGGTAGTGAGTCATTATCTCAAAGTGTAAGTTAAATTGGTGAATAACCTGCTTAAAATATTATAAATCACTTAGGGGGAAAAGTCAAAATATTGAACATAAGCACAAATCTTGACAGTGGAGACATGAGTTTGTTTAGTTGAGTAGTCATTTTGGTGTTAAATAATTTTCATGAAGCTTTTTAACAGGTTCTTGTGTTTAACTGAAGTAAATACATACTGCAGAAATAACTGAAAGTACTGAATGTAAAACAATGGAACTTTTTACTAAGTTGCTATTTGACATGATTAGAAAGGATTTAGAAGTGGTAGAGGATTTGTGGATCAGGTATTTATTTTGAAGAATATATGAGAAATACTTAAAAAAGCAGATGGATGTGCATACAGCATTTATGGGTCTGGAGAAGGAGTATGATAGGGTTGATAGAGATGCTTTGTGGAAGGTCATAAAAATATATGGTGTGGGAGGTAAGCTTAGAAACATTGAGAAGTTTTTATCAAGGGTGTAAGGTATGTGCATAAGTAGGAAGAGAGGAGTGTGACTGGTTCCCAGTGAAGTTTGGTCTGTGGCAGGGGTGTATGATGTCCCTATGGTTGATTAATTTGTTTATGGATGGGGCGGTTAGGGAGGTACATACAAATTTGGAGAGAGGGGCGAGTATGCAGTCTGTTGGGGATGAGAGGGCCTGGGAAGTGATTCAAATCTTGTTGCTGATGATACAGCACTGATGGCTGATTCGAGTGAGAAACTGCAGAAGTTGGTGACTGAGTTTGGAAAAGTGTGTGAAAGGAGAAAGCTGAGAGTAAATGTGAATTTGAATGGAGAAAAGTTGGAGGAAGTAAAGTGTTTTAAGTATCTGGGAGTGGACTTAGCAGCGATTGGAACCACTGAAGTGGGAGAAGTTATAGGGCGTGGTAGGGGGCAAATGTTCTGGGACCAGTGAAGAATGTGTGGAAAGAGAGAACGTTATCTTGGAGTACAAAAATGGGATCTTTGAAGGAATAGCAGTTCCAACAATATTATATGGTTGTGAGGCATGGGCTATAGATAGGGTTGTATAGAGGAGGGTTGATGTGTTGGAAATGTTTAAGGACAGTATGTGATGTGAGGTGTTTTGTTCGAGTAAGTAATGAAAGGGTAAGAGAGGTGTGGTAGTAAAAAGTGTGGTTGAGAGAGCAGAAGAGGGTATGTTGAAATGGTTTGGTCACATGGAGAGAATGAGTGAGGACAGACTGACAAAAAGGACATAAGTGTCAAGAGGCAGAGGGAAGAAGGAGAAGCAGGAGACCAATTTGGAGGTGGAAGGATGGAATGAAATTTCTTTTGAATGATTGGGTCCTGAACTTGCAGGAGGGTGAGGGTATACTGGGGTTGACGTGCTGTCAATGGACTGAGCCAGGGCTTATGAAACATCTGGAGTAAACAATGGAAAGGTCTGTGGGGCCTGGATGTGGATTGGCAGCTGTGGTTTTGGTGCATTACACATGACAACTAGAAACTGTGTGAACAAATGTGGTCCTATTTGTTAGTTTTCCTGGCATTACTTAGATGAAGTGGGAGATGGTGAAGCTGTATCCTGTGGGGCTGGGAATGGATTGAAGGGGGAGGAATGGGATGTATTTAGGGAATCAGTGATGGATTGCGCAAAAGATGCTTGTGGCATGAGAAGAGTGGGAGGTGGGTTGATTAGAAAGGGTAGTGAGTGGTGGGATGAAGAAGTAAGAGTATTAGTGAAAGAGAAGAGAGAGGCATTTGGACGATTTTTGCAGGGAAAAAATGCAATTGAGTGGGAGATGTATAAAAGAAAGAGACAGGAGGTCAAGAGAAAGGTGCAAGAGGTGAAAAAAAGGGCAAATGAGAGTTGGGGTGAGAGAGTATCATTAAATTTTAGGGAGAATAAAAAGATGTTCTGGAAGGAGGTAAATAAAGTGCGTAAGACAAGGGAGCAAATGGGAACTTCAGTGAAGGGCGCAAATGGGGAGGTGATAACAAGTAGTGGTGATGTGAGAAGGAGATGGAGTGAGTATTTTGAAGGTTTGTTGAATGTGTTTGATGATAGAGTGGCAGATATAGGGTGTTTTGGTCGAGGTGGTGTGCAAAGTGAGAGGGTTAGGGAAAATGATTTGGTAAACAGAGAAGAGGTAGTGAAAGCTTTGCGGAAGATGAAAGCCGGCAAGGCAGCAGGTTTGGATGGTATTGCAGTGGAATTTATTAAAAAAGGGGGTGACTGTATTGTTGACTGGTTGGTAAGGTTATTTAATGTATGTATGACTCATGGTGAGGTGCCTGAGGATTGGCGGAATGCGTGCATAGTGCCATTGTACAAAGGCAAAGGGGATAAGAGTGAGTGCTCAAATTACAGAGGTATAAGTTTGTTGAGTATTCCTGGTAAATTATATGGGAGGGTATTGATTGAGAGGGTGAAGGCATGTACAGAGCATCAGATTGGGGAAGAGCAGTGTGGTTTCAGAAGTGGTAGAGGATGTGTGGATCAGGTGTTTGCTTTGAAGAATGTATGTGAGAAATACTTAGAAAAGCAAATGGATTTGTATGTAGCATTTATGGATCTGGAGAAGGCATATGATAGAGTTGATAGAGATGCTCTGTGGAAGGTATTAAGAATATATGGTGTGGAAGGAAAGTTGTTAGAAGCAGTGAAAAGTTTTTATCGAGGATGTAAGGCATGTGTACGTGTAGGAAGAGAGGAAAGTGATTGGTTCTCAGTGAATGTAGGTTTGCGGCAGGGGTGTGTGATGTCTCCATGGTTGTTTAATTTGTTTATGGATGGGGTTGTTAGGGAGGTAAATGCAAGAGTTTTGGAAAGAGGGGCAAGTATGAAGTCTGTTGGGGATGAGAGAGCTTGGGAAGTGAGTCAGTTGTTGTTCGCTGATGATACAGCGCTGGTGGCTGATTCATGTGAGAAACTGCAGAAGCTGGTGACTGAGTTTGGTAAAGTGTGTGGAAGAAGAAAGTTAAGAGTAAATGTGAATAAGAGCAAGGTTATTAGGTACAGTAGGGTTGAGGGTCAAGTCAATTGGGAGGTGAGTTTGAATGGAGAAAAACTGGAGGAAGTGAAGTGTTTTAGATATCTGGGAGTGAATCTGGCAGCGGATGGAACCATGGAAGCGGAAGTGGATCATAGGGTGGGGGAGGGGGCGAAAATTCTGGGGGCCTTGAAGAATGTGTGGAAGTCGAGAACATTATCTCGGAAAGCAAAAATGGGTATGTTTGAAGGAATAGTGGTTCCAACAATGTTGTATGGTTGCGAGGCGTGGGCTATGGATAGAGTTGTGCGCAGGAGGATGGATGTGCTGGAAATGAGATGTTTGAGGACAATGTGTGGTGTGAGGTGGTTTGATCGAGTGAGTAACGTAAGGGTAAGAGAGATGTGTGGAAATAAAAAGAGCGTGGTTGAGAGAGCAGAAGAGGGTGTTTTGAAGTGGTTTGGGCACATGGAGAGAATGAGTGAGGAAAGATTGACCAAGAGGATATATGTGTCAGAGGTGGAGGGAATGAGAAGAGGGAGACCAAATTGGAGGTGGAAAGATGGAGTGAAAAAGATTTTGTGTGATCGGGGCCTGAACATGCAGGAGGGTGAAAGGAGGGCAAGGAAATAGAGTGAATTGGAGCGATGTGGTATACCGGGGTTGACGTGCTGTCAGTGGATTGAATCAAGGCATGTGAAGCGTCTGGGGTAAACCATGGAAAGCTGTGTAGGTATGTATATTTGCGTGTGTGGACGTATGTATATACATGTGTATGGGGGGGGGGGGTTGGGCCATTTCTTTCGTCTGTTTCCTTGCGCTACCTCGCAAACGCGGGAGACAGCGACAAAGTATAATAAAAATATAAAAAATAATATATATATATATATATATATATATATATATATATATATATATATATATATATATATATATATATATATATATATATATATGTAATGCGGCAGGGGTGTGTGATGTCTCCATGGTTGTTTAATTTGTTAATGGATGGGGTTGTTAGGGAGATGAATGCAAGAGTTTTGGAAAGAGGGGCAAGTATGCAGTCTGTTGTGGATGAGAGAGCTTGGGAAGTGAGTCAGTTGTTCGCCGATGATACAGCGCTGGTGGCTGATTCATGTGAGAAACTGCAGAAGCTAGTGACTGAGTTTGGTAAAGTGTGTGAAAGAAGAAAGTTGAGAGTAAATGTGAATAAGAGTAAGGTTATTAGGTACACTAGGGTTGAGGGTCAAGTAAATTGGGAGGTAAGTTTGAATGGAGAAAAACTGGAGGAAGTAAAGTGTTTTAGATATCTGGGAGTGGATTTGGCAGCGGATGGAACCATGGAAGCGGAAGTGAATCATAGTGTGGGGGAGGGGGCGAAAGTTCTGGGATCCTTGAAGAATGTGTGGAAGTCGAGAATATTATCTCAGAAAGCAAAAATGGGTATGTTTGAAGGAATAGTGGTTCCAACAATGTTGTATGGTTGTGAGGCGCTGGCTATGGATAGAGTTGTGCGCAGGAGGGTGGCTGTGCTGGAAATGGGATTTTTGAGGACAATATGTGGTGTGAGGTGGTTTGATCGAGTAAGTTCTCTCATCCACAACAGACTGCATACTTGCCCCTCTTTCCAAAACTCTTGCATTCACCTCCCTAACAACCTCATTCATAAACAAATTAAACAACCATGGAGACATCACACATCCCTGCCGCAAACCTACATTCACTGAGAACCAATCACTTTCCTCTCTTCCTACATATACACATGCCTTACATCCTCGATAGAAACTTTTCACTGCTTCTAACAACTTGCCTCCCACACCATATATTCTTAATACCTTCCACAGAGCATCTCTATCAACTCTATCATATGCCTTCTCCATATCCATAAATGCTACATACAAATCCATTTGCTTTTCTAAGTATTTCTCACATACATTCTTCAAAGCAAACACCTGATCCACACATCCTCCACCACTTCTGAAACCACACTGCTCTTCCTCAATCTGTTGTTCTGTACATGCCTTCACCCTCTCAATCAATACCCTCCCATATAATTTACCAGAAATACTCAACAAACTTATACCTCAGTAATTTGAGCACTCACTCTTAACCCCTTTGTCTTTGTACTATGGCACTATGCAAGCATTTTGCCAATTCTCAGGCACCTCACCATGAATCATACATACATTAAATAACCTTACCAACCAGTCAACAATACAGTCACCCCCTTTTTTAATAAATTCCACTGCAATACCATCCAAACCCATTGCCTTGCCGGCTTTTATCTTCCGCAGTGCTTTTACTACCTCTTCTCTGTTTACCAGATCATTTTCCCTAACCCTCTCTTTTTGCAAACCACCTCAACCAAAACACCCTATATCTGCCACTCTATCATCAAACACATTCAACAAACCTTCAAAATACTCACTCCATCTCCTTCTCACATCACCACTAATTGTTATCACCTCCCCATTAGCCCCCTTCACTGACGTTCCCGTTCGTTTCCTTGTCTTACACACTCTATTTACCTTTCTCTTGACCTCCTGCCTCTTTCTTTTATACATCTCCCACTCGTTTGCATTATTTCCATGCAGAAATCGTCCAAATGCCTCTCTATTCTTTCACTAATAATCTTACTTCTTCATCCCACCACTCACTACCCTTTCTAATCTGCCCACCTCCCACTCTTCTCATGCCACAAGCATCTTTTGCACAAGCCATCACTGCTTCCCTAAATACATCCCATTCCTCCCCAACTCCCCTTACCTCCTTTGTTCTCACCTTCTTCCATTCTGTACTCAGTCTCTCCTGGTACTTCCTCACACAAGTCTCCTTCCCAAGCTCACTTACTCTCACCACTCTCTTCACCCCTACAAATCTTCACCTTCGCCTCCACAAGATAATGATCAGACATCCCTCCAGTTGCACCTCTCAGTACGTTAATATCCAAAAGTCTCTCGCGTGCACGTAATCCAATAATGCTCTCTGGCCATCTCTCCTACTTACATATGTATACTTATGTATATCTCTCTTTTTAAACCAGGTATTCCCAATCACCAGTCCTTTTTCAGCACATAAATCTACAAGCTCTTCACCATTTCCATTTACAACACTGAACACCCCATGTATACCACTTATTCCCTCAACTGCCACATTACTAACCTTTGCATTCAAATCACCCATCACTATAACCCGGTCTCGTGCATCAAAACCACTAACACACTCATTCAGCTGCTCCCAAAACACTTGCCTCTCATGATCTTTCTTCTCATGCCCAGGTGCATATGCACCAATAATCACCCATCTCTCTCCATCAACTTTCAGTTTTACCCATATCAATCTAGAGTTTACTTTCTTACACTCTATCATATATACATTCCCGGGGATAGGGGAGAAAGAATACTTCCCACACATTCCCCACGTGTCGTAGAAGGTGATTAAAGGGGACGGGAGTGGGGGTCTAGAAACCCTCCCCTCATTGTATCTTAACTTTCTAAAAGGGGAAACAGAAGAAGGAGTCATGTGAGGAGTGCTCATCCTCCTCGAAGGCTCAGACTGGGGTGTCTAAATGTGTGTGGATGTAAGCAAGATGTGAAAAAAGGAGAGATAGGTAGTATATTCGAGGAAAGGAACCGGGATATTTTGTCTCTGAGTGAAACGAAGCACAATGGTAAAGGGAAAGAGTGGTTTGGGAATGTTTTGGGAGTAAAGTCAGGGGTTGGTGAGAGAACAAGAGCAAGGGAAGGAGTAGCACTACTCCTGAAACAGGAGTTGTGGGAGTATGTGATACAGTGTAAGAAGCAGTGGTGGCTTGCGCATGAGAAGCGTGGGAGGTGGGTAGATTAGAAAGGGTAGTGAGTGGTGGGATGAAGATGTAAGATTATTAGTGAAAGAGAAGAGAGAGGCATTTGGATGATTTTTGCAGGGAAATAGTGCAAATGACTGGGAGATGTATAAGAGAAAGAGGCAGAAGGTCAAGAGAAAGGTGCAAGAGGTGAAAACGAGGGCAAATGAGAGTTGGTGCGAGAGAATATCATTAAATTTTAGGGAGAGTAAAAAGATGTTTTGGAAGGAGGTAAATAAAGTAAGACAAGAGAACAAATGGGTACATCGGTGAAGGGGGCAATTGGGGAGGTAATAACAAGTAGTGGTGGTGTGAGAAGATGGAGTGAGTATTTTGAAGGTTTGTTGAATGTGTTAGATGATAGAGTGGCATATATGGGGTGTTTTGGTCGAGGTTGTGTATGAAGTGAGAGGGTCAGGAAGAATGATTTGGTAAACAGAGAAGAGGTAGTGAAAGCTTTGCGGAAGATGAAAGCTGGCAAGGCGGTGGGTTTGGATGGTATTGCAGTGGAATTTATTAAAAAATGGGGTGACTGTGTTGTTGACTGGCTGGTAAGGATATTTAATGTATGTATGGCTCATGGTGAAGTGCCTGAGGATTGGTGGAATGCATGCATAGTGCCATTGTACAAAGGCAAAGGGGATAAAGGTGAGTATTCAAATTATAGAGGTATAAGTCTGTTCGAGTATTCCTGGGAAATTATATGGGAGGGTACTGATTGAGAGGGTGAAGGCATGTACAGAGCATCAGATTGGGGAAGAGCAGTGTGGTTTCAGAAGTGGTAGAGGATGAAATGACAACCCCCTCCTCCCTCACGTGCGCAAGGTAGCGCTAAGAAAAGACAACAAAGGCCATTTTCGTTCAGTCTCTAGCTGTCATGTATAATGCACCGAAACCACAGCTCCCTTTTCACATCCAGGACCCACGAAACTTTCCATGGTTTACCCCAGATGCTTCACATGCCCTGGTTCATTCCATAGACAGCATGTCGACCCCAGTATACCACATTGTTCCAATTCACTATATTCCTTGCACACCTCTCACCCTCCTGCATGTTCAGGCCTCGATCACTCTAAATCTTTTTCACTCCATCTTTCCACCTCCAATTAGGTCTCCCACTTCTCCTCGTTCCCTCCATCTCTGACACATATATATCCTCTTTGTCAATCTTTCCTCACTCGTTCTCTCCATGTGACCTACCCATTTCAAAACACCCTTTTCTGCTCTCTCAGCCACACACTTTTTATTACCACACATCTCTTACCCTTTCATTACTTACTCGATCAAACCACCTCACACCGCATATTGTCCTCAAACATCTCATTTTCAGCACATCCACCCTACTCCGCACAACTCTATCTATAGCCCATGCCTGACAACCATATAACATTGTTGGAACCACTATTCCTTCAAATATACCCATTTTTGCTTTCCGAGGTAATGCTCTCGCCTTCCGCACATTTTTCAATGCTCCCAGAACTTTCGCCCCCTCCCCCACCCTGTGACTCACTTCCGCTTCCATGGTTCCATCCACTGCCAAATCCACTCCCAGACATCTAAAACTTTACTACCTCCAGTTTTTTCCATTCAAACTCACCTTCCAATTTATATACACATGTACATATTCATACTTGCTGCCTTCATCCATTCCCGTCGCCACCCCACCACACATTAAATAGCACCCCCCTCCCCCCTGCACAAATGCAAGGTAGCACTAGGAAAAGACAACAAAGGCCACATTTGCTCACCTTTAGTCTCTAGCTGTCATGTGTAATGCACCGAAACCACAGCTCCCTTTCCACATCCAGGCCCCTCAAAACTTTCCATGGTTTATCGCAGATGCTTCACATGCCCAGGTTCAATCCATTGACAGCACATCCACCCCGGTATACCACATCATTCCAATTCACTCTATTCCTTGCATGCCTTTCACCTTCCTGTATCTTCAGGCCCTAATCTCTCAAAATCTTTTTCACTTCAACTTTTCACCTCCAATTTGGTCTGCTATGTAGTTGTTTTTGCGTTGGTTCAATCTCACAGTCGCTCATTTCGTTCTGTCTTACTCATTTACTTACTTCCTACCCCAGGATTCCCTTCTATCCTTCTGAGGTTCTTGCAGCACTCAGGAACCTGGTTGCATCCACTGGTCAGGACCATAGGTCATACATACAGCTTTGTAATGTGTGTGAGTGTATGTGCAGAAAGTGGAAGGCAATTGAATGGTAGGCGCTCAGTGTCTTTTATGTAATTGCACTGTGAGCATGAGGGTGTTGTTGGATATGTTGAAATGGTGTTTGTAATGTTTTAATGATGGGTGATGCCCAGGGCATAAGTGGGAGAGTGCGATTCGAGTTTCTTTGGGAGTGTTTTTATTGACGAGTGTATATATGGTGGTCTGGAGTTTATGAGTTGGGAGGTCAGATATTAAGTGCTTGTCATGTTATTTCAGTGTATGTGCTTTGTCAGTATTATATTTGTTAGGGGTGGTGGGATCTATGGTTAGAGGTTACTGAAGTGCAAGGCAGATAAGCTTTATATTTTTACTTGGGGTTGATGGTTAAAGAGGATTTGGTGGGAGGGGTCTAGTGCTTACTTATCTTACCTACTCATTACAGAAAACAACCTACCCACTGCCAGACACACAAGTTATTTTTTTTAACTGCATTTTCCCTCCTGTAATACAGAATATACTTGTAACCATGCTTACTGACTAGTAAACAACAAACATTTCTCTGGCAAGATACTTGGTAAATGGCGAGTTCCAGGAGTAAATGAGAATGGAAGTAATCTTGTGAATGTTTGTGCTGAGGGGTTTATCCTTGAAAACACCTTTTTTCTGAAAAGGATGATCCACAGATATTCATGGATGAGAAATGACTGAAGAGAACAAAAGTTTGATTAACTATATGGCAATGGATTAAAGGTTGAGAAAGGCTGTGCTACATGCTAGAGTTGTGAAAGGATACCATTTTGCAGTTCATGTGGAGGTAGGGATGAACAGACAGGTAAGAGTGCTGGGAAATGAGAAGAATCAGAAAGAATGAAAGGAGTATCAAAGAAGGGTGACAAACTTTAGATGAAAGTGCAGTAAATGTAGGGAAGCAGTCATGTGTGAATGAGGTGTTTAAAAAGTTTAGAGAAAGACAGTTTTCTTTCTTTCTACTGACCTTGTTTCCCCACATATTAGTGCTTGTTCACTGTTTTTCATTTAGCAGGGTAGCACCAGGAACAGACAAAGACATGGCACTCATTTGCTCACATACACTCAAGCTGTCATCTATAAGGCACCAAAACCATAGCCCAAATATCAGCCAAGCCTCATAGACCTTACGGCTGGTGGTTTACCCTGACCACTTTACTTTCCCTGTTTCAGCCTGCTGACAGCAGATCACCCCATGCACCACATTGCTCTAATTCTCTTCATCTCATGCACACCTCACACCCTCTTGCATGTTTGGTCCTGGTAACTCAAAGCCTCTCATTCTTTATCCCACCGTATCATCCTCAGTCTCACAATTCTCCTTGTTCCTTCTACTTTTGATGTATAAATCCTCTCTGTTAGTCTTTCCTTACTCATCCTTTCCTTTTGTCTTGACCATTTCACCTCTCTCTCAGACATACTCTGCATACTATCACATTCTCTTTCTCTCTCACACACAAAATTTAATTCTTTACTTCATGAATGCTCTTCACACATGTTTTCAAGAATTTCATTTCTGGCACATCCACCCCAACCTGTACTTTTGTATTTAAGATCCATGACTCGTATTTATAGATCACTATCAGGACTATATTTCCCACACAAATCTTCAGAGGAGTCACATGGCCTTTACATCCTCTACAACAAATGAAATCACATTGATCCTCCCAGTCTGATTTCCTGTGCATGCCACCACTCTCTCCATCATGTACCTCCCAGTCTGATGTCCTGGGTGTGCCACCACTCACTCTTATCACTATTTTTCCATACAATTTAGGTAAACTCAACAGACTTATACCTTTGTAATTTGAACATTTGCTTTTATTCCCCTTGCCTTTATATAATGGAAAGGGGAGAAAGAATTCTACCTCCTTATTCCCTGCATGACATACAAGGCAACTAAAAGGGTAGGGAGGGAGGGAGAGAGAGAGGAAAAACTTTCTTGTATTTCAATTTCTAAGAGATGGAATGGAAGGAGCCAAGCAGGGAGTGCTCATCCTCCTCAAAGGCTCAGGGTAAGGTGTCTAAATGTGTGTGGATGTAGCCAACATGAGAAGAAAGGAGATATTAGTTATGTGTTTGAGGAAAGTATGCTGAATGCTCTGGCTTTTATGAAAACTAAAGTTCAAGGATAATGGAGAATGGCCTGAAAATGTCTGGAGTAAAGTCAGGAGTTGATGACTGTTCTGGCCCTGAGTGGAACAAAGTTCAAGGATAATGGAGAAGAATGATTTGGAAATGTATTCAAAGTCGAAGGTTCATGATGGCAAGAGCTAAGGAAAAGGTAGCACAACTGCTGAAGCAGGAGCTGTAGTAGCGTGTGACAAAGTGTACAGAGATAAGCTCAAGACTGATGAGGGGGAAAATGACCATGATGACAAGGCATGTGGCAGATTTGAATGTGAAATTTGCAGACACCTGTTTTTTAGTTTGGAAGATTGTGTGTGAAAGGAGAAAGTTCTGAATAAGTATGAATAAAATTAAGATTATTTGGTTTAACTCTGGAGAGACAGGTTAGGTGGGGTGTGACTTTAAATGGAGGAAACTTTTAGGAACTTGAGTGTTTTAGATATCTGGGAGTGGACAATGGCAGTGGATGGAACCATAGGAGGTAAAGTGAGTCGGAGGATAGTAAGAGTGCAAGGAACCTAAAATCATAAGGCATGTGTGGAAAGATGAAGGATAAAGATTTGAATGTTTGATAATATAGTATTCCTGACAATGTAGTATAGATGAGAGGCATGTACTATAGATGAGAATGTACAGAAAAGGGTGAATGTGTTGGAAATAAAATATTTGAGGTCAACATGTGGTGCGAGGAGGGTTGATCAAGTAAGAAATAACAGGGTAAGAGATAGGTTTACTATTAAGAAGGGTATGGTTGAGAGAGAGCTGAAGATGATATGCTGATATTATTGAGATATATGGAGAGAAACAGTGAGAAGTTGAAAGTGAAGATATTTGTGTCAGAAGTGGATAGGACAAGAAGTGGGAGGCTGAAAAGGAGGTAGAAGGATGAAGTGAAAAAGGTTTCGAGTGCTAGGGACCTGAGCATGCAGGAGGGTGTAAGGTATGCATGGGATGGAGTGAAATGGAGCAATATAGTATACAGGGGGAAATATGCTGTCATGGACTGAACCAGAGCATATGAAGCAGGTGAGGCAACCAGTGGAAAGCAATGTGGAGTGTGGTTTGTGGATAAGGGGCTGTGGTTTTGATTCATTACACATGTAAATGGAGGCCATTTCTTCATCTGTTCTTGGTGCTATTGCAAACATGGGACATGGTGAGCAAATATAAAAAATTATTATTTTTCAAACCAGTACGCTGTTTCCCACATTAGCACCAGGAACAGATAAAGAAGGGCTGCATTTACTCCCTTTCAATTTCTGGATGTCATGTACAATAGCCATCTCCCGCGTTAGCGAGGTAGCATAAGGAAACAGACGAAAGAATGGCCCAACCCACCCACATACACATGTATGTACTTACATGCCCACACACGCACATATACATACCTATACATTTAAATGTATACATACACAGACATAAATATATACACATGTACCTATTCATACTTGCTGCCTTCATCCATTCCCATCGCCACCCTGCCCCACATGAAATGGCACCCCCCTCCTCCACGTGAGGTAGCACTAGGGAAAGTCAACAAAGGCCACATTCGTTCACACTCAGTCTTTAGCTGTCATGTGTAATGCATGGAAACCACAGCTCCCCTTCCACATCTAGGCCCCACAAAACTTTCCATGGTTTATCCTAGACGTTTCACATGCCCTGGTTCAATCAGTATATTCACTCTGTTCCTTGCAAACCTTTCACTCTCCCATATGTTCAGGCCCCGGTTGCTCAAAATCTTTTTCACTCCATCCTTCCACCTCCAATTTGGTCTCCCACTCCTCCTCGTTCCTTCCACCTCTGACATATACATCCTCTTGGTCAATCTTTCCTCACTCATTCTCTCCATGTGACCAAACCATTTCAATACACCCTCTTCTGCTCTCTAAACCACACTCTTTTTATTACTACACATCTCTCTTACCCTTTCATTACTTACTTGATCAAAACCACCTCACACCCCATACTGCATTCAAACATTTCATTTCCAACACATCTACCCTTCTCTGAACAACCCTATCTATAGCCCATGCCTTGCAACCACATAACATTGTTGGAACCACTATTCCTTCAACCATACCCATTTTTGCTCTCCAAGATAACGTTCTGGCCTTCCACACATTCTTCAATACTCCCAGAACCTTCATCCCCTCCCCAACCCTGTGACTCACTTCCACTTCCATGGTTCCATCTGCTGCTAAATCCACTCCCAGATATCTAAAACACTTCACTTCCTCCAGTTTTTCTCCATTTGAACTTACCTCCCAGTTGACTTGTCCCTCAACCCTACTGAACCTAATAATCTTGCTCTTATTCACATTTACTCTCAGCTTTCTTCTTCCCACACTATATCAAACTCAGTCACCAGCTTCTGCAGTTTCTCACCAGAATCAGCCAACAGTGCTGTATCATCAGCGAACAACTGACTAACTTCCCAAGCCCTCTCATCCACAACAGACTGCATACTTGCCCCTCTCCAAAACTCTTGCATTCACCTCCCTAACAACCTCATCCATAAACAAATTAAACAACAAAGGAGACATCACACACCCCTGCCGCAAACTGATATTCACTGGGAACTAATCACTTTCCTCTCTTCCTACTCCTACACATGCCTTACATCCTTGATATACTTAAACACCCATACATGCACATATACATACATTTTTTTTTTTTTTTTTATACCTCGTCGCTGTCTCCCGCGGTTGCGAGGTAGCGCAAGGAAACAGACGAAAGAAATGGCCCAACCCCCCCCATACACATGTACATACACACGTCCACACACGCAAATATACATACCTACACAGCTTTCCATGGTTTACCCCGGACGCTTCACATGCCTTGATTCAATCCACTGACAGCACGTCAACCCCTGTATACCACATCGCTCCAATTCACTCTATTCCTTGCCCTCCTTTCACCCTCCTGCATGTTCAGGCCCCGATCACACAAAATCCTTTTCACTCCATCTTTCCACCTCCAATTTGGTCTCCCTCTTCTCCTCGTTCCCTCCACCTCCGACACATATATCCTCTTGGTCAATCTTTCCTCACTCATTCTCTCCATGTGCCCAAACCATTTCAAAACACCCTCTTCTGCTCTCTCAACCACGCTCTTTTTATTTCCACACATCTCTCTTACCCTTACGTTACTTACTCGATCAAACCACCTCACACCACACATTGTCCTCAAACATCTCATTTCCAGCACATCCATCCTCCTGCGCACAACTCTATCCATAGCCCACGCCTCGCAACCATACAACATTGTTGGAACCACTATTCCTTCAAACATACCCATTTTTGCTTTCCGAGATAATGTTCTCGACTTCCACACATTTTTCAAGGCTCCCAAAATTTTCGCCCCCTCCCCCACCCTATGATCCACTTCCGCTTCCATGGTTCCATCCGCTGACAGATCCACTCCCAGATATCTAAAACACTTCACTTCCTCCAGTTTTTCTCCATTCAAACTCACCTCCCAATTGACTTGACCCTCAACCCTACTGTACCTAATAACCTTGCTCTTATTCACATTTACTCTTAACTTTCTTCTTCCACACACTTTACCAAACTCCGTCACCAGCTTCTGCAGTTTCTCACATGAATCCGCCACCAGCGCTGTATCATCAGCGAACAACTGACTCACTTCCCAAGCCCCAACAGACTTCATACTTGCCCCTCTTTCCAAGACTCTTGCATTTACCTCCCTAACAACCCCATCCATAAACAAATTAAACAACCATGGAGACATCACACACCCCTGCCACAAACCTACATTCACTGAGAACCAATCACTTTCCTCTCTTCCTACACGTACACATGCCTTACATCCTCGATAAAAACTTTTCACTGCTTCTAACAACTTGCCTCCCACACCATATATTCTTAATACCTTCCACAGAGCATCTCTATCAACTCTATCATATGCCTTCTCCAGATCCATAAATGCTACATACAAATCCATTTGCTTTTCTAAGTATTTCTCACATACATTCTTCAAAGCAAACACCTGATCCACACATCCTCTACCACTTCTGAAACCACACTGCTCTTCCCCAATCTGATGCTCTGTACATGCCTTCACCCTCTCAATCAATACCCTCCCATATAATTTACCAGGAATACTCAACAAACTTATACCTCTGTAATTTGAGCACTCACTCTTATCCCCTTTGCCTTTGTACAATGGCACTATGCACGCATTCCGCCAATCCTCAGGCACCTCACCATGAGTCATACATACATTAAATAACCTTACCAACCAGTCAACAATACAGTCACCCCCTTTTTTAATAAATTCCACTGCAATACCATCCAAACCTGCTGCCTTGCCGGCTTTCATCTTCCGCAAAGCTTTTACTACCTCTTCTCTGTTTACCAAATCATTTTCCCTAACCCTCTCACTTTGCACACCACCTCGACCCAAACACCCTATATCTGCCACTCTGTCATCAGACACATTCAACAAACCTTCAAAATACTCATTCCATCTCCTTCTCACATCACCACTACTTGTTATCACCTCCCCATTTACGCCCTTCACTGAAGTTCCCATTTGCTCCCTTGTCTTACGCACCCTATTTACCTCCTTCCAGAACATCTTTTTATTCTCCCTAAAATTTACTGACCTTTCTCTTGACCTCCTGTCTCTTTCTTTTATACTTCACCCACTCAATTGCATTTTTTCCCTGCAAAAATCGTCCAAATGCCTCTCTCTTCTCTTTCACTAATACTCTTACTTCTTCATCCCACCACTCACTACCCTTTCTAAACAGCCCACCTCCCACTCTTCTCATGCCACAAGCATCTTTTGCGCAATCCATCACTGATTCCCTAAATACATCCCATTCCTCCCCCACTCCCCTTACTTCCATTGTTCTCACCTTTTTCCATTCTGTACACAGTCTCTCCTGATACTTCCTCACACAGGTCTCCTTCCCAAGCTCACTTACTCTCACCACCTTCTTCACCCCAACATTCACTCTTCTTTTCTGAAAACCCATACTAATCTTCACCTTAGCCTCCACAAGATAATGATCAGACACCCCTCCAGTTGCACCTCTCAGCACATTGACATCCAAAAGTCTCTCTTTCGCACGCCTGTCAATTAACACGTAATCCAATAACGCTCTCTGGCCATCTCTCCTACTTACATAAGTATACTTACGTATATCTCGCTTTTTAAACCAGGTATTCCCAATCATCAGTCCTTTTTCAGCACATAAATCTACATACATATACATAACATATACACATGTACTTATTCTTGCTTGCCTTCATCCATTCCTGGTGCTACCCTGCCCCACATGAAACAGCATTGCTACCCCATTCTTATTATTATATAATTTAAGTACATTATTCCCTGTGTGTTGTAGAAGGCGACTAAAAGGGAAGGGAGCAGGGGGCTGGAAATCCTCCCCTCTCATTTTTTTTCTTAATTTTTCCAAAAAAAGGAACAGAGAAGGGGGCCAGGTGAGGATATTCCCTCAAAGGCCCAGTCCTCTGTTCTTAATGCTACCTTGCTAATGCGGGAAATGGCGAATAGTATGAAAAAAAAAAGTATATTTTACATGACAGCTAGAGACCAAGTGTGAACGAACATGGCCTTTTTTTTCAGTTCCTGGTGCTACCTTGCTTGAAGGGGGGTTATTTCATGTGTGGCAGGGTGGCGATGGGAATGGATGAAGGCAGCAAGTATGAATATGTATATCTGTACATATGTATGTGTCTGTGTATATGTATGCATACGTTGAAATGTATATGTATAAATGTGTGCGTTTATTTATAAACATGTGTATGTGGGTGGGTTGGGCCATTCCTCGTCTGTTTCCTTGTGCTACTTCGCTAATGCAGGAGACAGCGATTGACTATAACAATAAAAATAACTTAAGTACCCATTCTCCAACAGTTTTCTGCAGCTTCAAGACTACACTACACTCATTATCAGGAAAAGGAAGGACTCCGTTGAAGTAAGAAGTTCTTAGAAGAGAATATATTTTGTTTTGTAAACTGACAGCCTTGCCAAAGGTGACTTTTCACTCATGGTGTAACCTGAAGAAGTTGGAATCCGGTAATTCCATGTTCCACTATCAACATCAGTATGAGTTAAAATTATGAAGGCTGTAATGAAGTCTCTCTTTCTTGTCTTCCATGGAGGGTAAATCTATAGTCTCTAAACCTCTCCCTGGAGCATAGCCATATTTTAGAAACCATTTTTGTTGCACTCCTCTATACATGCATATACATTTATGTATAAATATATACATCATACTGTGTTTCACATTATATATATTTATATCTTTTCGTGGTTATCATATTATTATGGAACACACTCATCAACAGATGGCAGCTAGTTTTTGGCGAGACATAAATTTCACATTCAAAAGAAAAGCTGTATTTACAGTGAACATTTTTTTTTTAATATTAAGCATCTCTTTTTTTTTTTTTTCCTAAGGAAGGAATGGAGAGGGGGGCCAGGTAGGGATTTCCCCTCTGAGGCCCAGTCCTCTGTTCTTAACGCTACCTCGCAAATGCGGGAAATGGCGAATAGTAGGGAAAAAAAAAAAAAAAAAATCTCTGTGTAAAACATATATGGTAAAAAGTGACTAAATATCAAGATTATACAAACAAAGAAACCTTTTAATGCCATAAAGCATGCTCCTCATACGCTTATATGTTAAGAATAAAATTTTATAATGTTAATAGTTTACATCAGATACAGTAAACTGCATTCTCTCTTGAATTAACAGATTAAAGGCAGCATCCTGCATGAGAGTTAAGCACTTGGTGCCAGCAGGGATTTGTCCATGAACTTCTTCTTAGTAAAGCAAAGCCACCACTTGGAGGGTTTGCCATCTGGAGTATTAAATACTCTTTCACACACACGCAGTCCTGTTTCCTGTCGCAGCTGCTGTAGGTACTGCTGCATCAACTCTGCAAGATTCTTGATCATATAAGAATTCAAAGGCATGATAAAGACAATTAAATAAATGTTACATGAAACTTTAAGCATTAATTTATCCACATATAAACATGGTAAAATGAGACTACATGGTATAAATCTATCATGATACAAGAAATGTGTGAGACATGAAAGTACAATAAATTATGACTGGAAGTGTCTGGACTCTATGTGATGCACTTGAAAATCTGATATCATCCTACACTTTGTACATGGGTAACGAAGACTTGAATGCTAGAGTAACAATAAAGAAGTTACAATATGAGAAAAAATTAAATACAAGAAATGTAAGAATCTTAATCTGTGCAATGGATCATAATGACATGAATGAAAGATGATCATCCACATCAGCCAGGCAGGCAATATGGCAGATGTTGGCTTCAAACAATTTTACAAAAGCCACATAAAGAGAACCTTGAAAGGGTGCACATGTGATATTATGAGTTTTTGAAGTCTGACATGTACACATACAGTGAAATTCACTTAATTTGGAGCAACTTGGTCGTTCCTTGCCACAATAACATGTATTCCAAAATATATAAAATATATGAAACTTAAAATAAAACTTTGAAACCCTGACCACCAATGAGGCTGATGCTAAAGTGTTCCCTTTGTAAAACTGCAACACTGGTGGGTGGGGGTTAGTGGAGAAAGGTGGAGTACTGAAGCTCTTAAGTAACACAAACCAATTCTGTATTCTTTTATGAACTTATGTTCTCAACTGCTATTATGCACTTTTATTTACTATGTTCTTTAACTTCTAAATTTTTCTTAAAACCACTGCATACAAGTTCACTGTTCAATCACTTTCTGAAGGATATATCAAACTGTGATGATTCTCAAGTGATTCATCTGGTCAAAAAAGACTTCAGTAATAGATTTTCTGAGGTAGATGGAACAGCTGGCACTATTATCAAATAATGATCATACAACATAGTACACTTTCCAAATTCTTTTTCGTAAATGTTCACTGTTTTCCAAGTTACCAAGGCAGTGCCTGGAAAAGACAGAGAAAGACCATATTTGCTCACATACATTTTCTATCTGTCATATATAGTTCACTGAAACCACATCAACTATCCACAACCAAGCCCCATCACAGACCTTTCCACAGTTTCCCCCCACCTGCTTCATGCAACCAGGTTCAGTTCACTGACAGTATGTTGACCCCTGTATTCCACATCGCCCCAATTCACTTTATCCTATATGTTGAGGCCTGGAATATTATAAATCTCTTTCACTTTGTCGTTCCATCTCCAATTTGGTCAATCCCTTCTCTGTCCCATCCACTTATGACATATCCTCTTTATTAAACTTTCCTCACTCATTCTCACACAATTTCAGCACACCCTCTTCAGATCTCTTAACCGCACTCTTCTTATTATCACACCTCTCTCTCTCACCCTTTTATTATTTACTCAATCAAACACCTCACATCACATAATGTCCTCTGCACATTATACTTCCAACACGTCCACCCTCCTGTGCACATTCTCATCTACAGCCCATACTTTGCATCTATGATGAACCTCTGGAAATACTTTACCTTTAAACATAACAATTTTCAGCCTCCCCGATAATGACATCTCTTTCCACACATTCCTCAATGCTCCCAGATCTTTTGCCCCCTCATCCACCCTTATAACTTACTTCTGCTTCCACTGTTCCATTCTATGCCATGTCCACTCATAGGTATCTATAACACTTCACTTTCAAATTTTCCTAATTCAAACTCACACCCCAACTAACCTGTCCTTCAACCTTGCTAAATCTTATCACTTTGCTTTTATTCGCATTTACTCTCAACTTCCTCCTTTCACACACTCTTCCAAACTCATGCTTTTATTCACACTTACTCTCAACTTCCTCCTTTCACACACACTTCCAAACTCCGAAGTTTCTCGCTTCATCTGCCACTAATGCTGTGTCATCAGCAAATAAATGACTTAATTCCCAGGCCCCCTCATCTCCTACAGACTTCACATCTGCCCCTCTCTCTAAGACTTGCATTTACCTCCCTCAACACCCTATCCAGAAAAAAAGTATACAGCCATGGTGATATAACATATCCTTGCTGCGTGCCACATAGAACCGCTTACTCTCCTCTCTTCCTACTTGTTCACACACTTTACACCCTTGACAAAAACTTTGAGCAGCTTTCCTCCCACACCGTATATTCTTAAGAGCTGCCACAAGGCATCTCTATCAATCCTATCATATGCTTCCTCAAGATTCACAAATGCTACATATCCTTACCAACCAATCAACAACACAGTCACCCTCTTTCTTAATAAATTCTACTGCAATACCATCCAAACCTTCTGCCTTGCTGGATTTCATTTTCCTCGAGGCTTTCACCACCTCTTCTCTCTTCACCAAATTGCTCTCCCTCTCTCTCACTTTGCACACCACCCCAACCAAAACACCCTACATCTGCCACTCTATCATCAAATACATTCAACAACCCTTCAAAATACTCACTCCATCTCCTCCTCACTTCATCTCTACCTGTTATCACTTCCCTCTTGCCCCCTTCATCAATGTTCCCATTTGCTCTCGTCTTCTGCACATTATTTACCTCCTTCCAAAACATCTTTTTATTCTCCCTAGTTTAATGATACTCTCTCATCCAAACTTTCATTTCCCTCTTTTTCAACTCTTGCCCCTTCCTCTTGACCTGCTGCTTTCTCTTATACATCTTGCAGTTATTTACACTCCTTCCTCGTAAGTAATGTCCAAACGCTTCTCTTTTCTCTTTCGCCAACAACTTTACTTTTTCATCCCACCACTCATTACCCTTTCTAATCTGCCTAAATCCCACCTTTCTCATGCCATGTGCGTCTCTTGCACATGCCATCACTGCTTCCCTAAATACATCCCATTCCTCACCCACTCCCCTCAGGTCATTTGCTCTCATCTTTTGCTATTCTATACTCACTCTCGCCTGGTACTTCCTCACAAGTCTCGTTTAAATTATTATGAATTAATGTATTGTATTATTATTTGTCTGTTAAATCTAAAACCTGTTATGTCAGGGTCCATTAAATCGAGGATTTACTGTATGTTAGCTTCCATTGTCAGCTTGGTGACAGTTTGGTAAAGAAAACTGTCTTCAACAAAGCAGAAAAGTCTAGCAGATTCACTTTCTACACCTGAGATAGTTTGCCAGCTGATTACTAAAAGATTAAAATCCCCAGGAATAGTCGAATCTTTATACCATATTTCTCGTTGTAAACTCTCATACATGATAGTGTCAGTATCTGCTGGCTGACTTGGGTGTCCATACACAACATTTATACAGTCTGAAAAATTTTGTGCTTATTCAACAGCAACATATTTTTTGGTCAGAATTTTGATAGAGTTTAGGCAAGATTTAACATACAGTACATATCAGCCTCTACAACTGTCTCTCCCTTAGAAATAGAGAAATTTGTGAACTAAACAAAAATCAAACAAAAACTCACCCAACTCAGCCTCATTCTTAGCACGGGCATATACAGCATTCAGTGGGAACGTTGGATCTCCAGGAATGGGGAATTTGGATACTGCAAGGGAGTACATCTCATTTACTCCAGTATTCTTGTCTTTACATTTGGCTAGCTTCTTCAGGCATTCAGTGATGTACAATGTCACATAAATCAGGGTACGGTCACATTCGCCCTGTTGAAAAATTAAGCTGTGCAATTGTTAAGGTTTACAAGTGTAAAAAATGGAGCATCTGGAAAAAATACATACATCTGCTCAATTAATGGTATGGAAAACTGTGTAAAGTTCAATTTTCTTGACACTGAGGTAATAATGAGCTTTTTATATACCACTATAAACAGTAAAAAAAACACTTAAGAGTAAATATATTTTATCATCCTTAATCACTGCTTCCTGCTTTAGCAAGGTAATGCAAAAAACAAAATAAGAAAGGCTGCGTTCACTCACATCTACCCGTATTCCTATAAAATCTTAAATCATAAATTCTATTCATTATAAATGCAATCTTATCACCACTAAAAACAAAAATCACCTAGTAATCACACTGCAGAACGTGAATAATTATTATTTTTTTTTTTTTTTTTTGCTTTGTCGCTGTCTCCCGCGTTTGCAAGGTAGCGCAAGGAAACAGACGAAAGAAATGGCCCAACCCACCCCCATACACATGTATATACATACGTCCACACACGCAAATATACATACCTACACAGCTTTCCATGGTTTACCCCAAACGCTTCACATGCCCTGATTCAATCCACTGACAGCACGTCAACCCCGGTATACCACATCGATCCAATTCACTCTATTCCTTGCCCTCCTTTCACCCTCCTGCATGTTCAGGCCCCGATCACACAAAATCTTTTTCACTCCATCTTTCCACCTCCAATTTGGTCTCCCACTTCTCCTCGTTCCCTCCACCTCCAACACATATATCCTCTTGGTCAATCTTTCCTCACTCATTCTCTCCATGTGCCCAAACCATTTCAAAACACCCTCTTCTGCTCTCTCAACCACGCTCTTTTTATTCCCACATATCTCTCTTACCCTTACATTACTTACTCGATCAAACCACCGCTGCCAGATCCACTCCCAGATATCTAAAACACTTCACTTCCTCCAGTTTTTCTCCATTCAAACTTACCTCCCAATTGACTTGACCCTCAACCCTACTGTACCTAATAACCTTGCTCTTATTCACATTTACTCTTAACTTTCTTCTTTCACACACTTTACCACACAGATAATAACACAAAAGTTACACATTATTAGCAAGGAAGTAACAACAGCATTCACATTTCTTTTTCAAATTTAATAGCTCTTTCCTATGTCAGCAAGTTAGTGCCAGAAAACAGACAAAGAAATACATATCAATTGATTGAACTAGTGCATGTGAAACATCTGGGGTAAACAATGGAAAGGTCCATGGGACCTGGATGTGGACATGTAGCTGGAGTTTTGGTTCATTAAATGACAGCTAAAGACTGAACGTGAGCGAATGTGGCCTTTTTAGTCTGTTTTCCTGGCACTACCTCATTGAAGCAGGGGTAGCGATGCTGTTTCCTGTGGAGCGGGAAGTGAGTTAGTTGTTCGCTGATGATACAACACTGGTGGCTAAGCAGAAGACGGTATTTCCAAAGGAAGGAACAGAGAAGGGAGCCGGGTGAGGATGTTTCCTCAAAGGCCCAGTCCTCCGTTCTTAACGCTACCAGGCTGAGGCAGGAAATGGCAAATAGTATGAAAGAAAGAATATATATATATATATGTCTCCATGGTTGTTTAATTTGTTTATGGATGGGGTTGTTAGGGAGGTGAATGCAAGAGTTATGGAAAGAGGGGCAAGTATGAAGTCTGTTGGGGATGAGAGAGCTTGGGAAGTGAGTCAGTTGTTGTTCGCTGATGATACAGCGCTGGTGGCTGATTCATGTGAGAAACTGCAGAAGCTGGTGACTGAGTTTGGTAAAGTGTGTGAAAGAAGAAAGTTAAGAGTAAATGTGAATAAGAGCAAGGTTATTAGGTACAGTAGGGTTGAGGGTCAAGTCAATTGGGAGGTAAGTTTGAATGGAGAAAAACTGGAGGAAGTAAAGTGTTTTAGATATCTGGGAGTGGATCTGGCAGCGGATGGAACCATGGAAGCGGAAGTGGATCATAGGGTGGGGGAGGGGGCGAAAATCCTGGGAGCCTTGAAGAATGTGTGGAAGTCGAGAACAATATCTCGGAAAGCAAAAATGGGTATGTTTGAAGGAATAGTGGTTCCAACAATGTTGTATGGTTGCGAGGCATGGGCTATGGATAGAGTTGTGCGCAGGAGGGTGGATGTGCTGGAAATGAGATGTTTGAGGACAATGTGTGGTGTGAGGTGGTTTGATCGAGTAAGTAACGTAAGGGTAAGAGAGATGTGTGGAAATAAAAAGAGCATGGTTGAGAGAGCAGAAGAGAGTGTTTTGAAATGGTTTAGGCACATGGAGAGAATGAGTGAGGAAAGATTGACCAAGAGGATATATGTGTCGGAGGTGGAGGGAACGAGGAGAAGTGGGAGACCAAATTGGAAGTGGAAAGATGGAGTGAAAAAGATTTTGTGTGATCGGGGCCTGAACATGCAGGAGGGTGAAAGGAGGGCAAGGAATAGAGTGAATTGGATCGATGTGGTATACCGGGGTTGACGTGCTGTCAGTGGATTGGATCAGGGCATGTGAAGCGTCTGGGGTAAACCATGGAAAGCTGTGTAGGTATGTATATTTGCGTGTGTGGACGTGTATGTATATACATGTGTATGGGAGTGGGTTGGGCCATTTCTTTCGTCTGTCTCCTTGCGCTACCTCGCAAACGCGGGAGACAGCGGCAAAAAAAAAAAAATTATATATATATATATATATATATATATATATATATATATATATAAATTTATATGTTGAGATGTATACGTAGGTTTATTTGCGTGTGTGGCCGTGTATGTATACACATGTGTAAGTGGGTGGGTTGGGCCATTCTTTCGCCTGTTTCCTTGCACTACCTCGCCAATGCGGGAGACAGCGACAAAGCAAAATAAATAGATATATATATATATATATATATATATATATATATATATATATATATATATATATATATATATATATATATATATATATATATATATATATATATATATATATATATATATATATATATTTTTTTTTTTTTTTTTTTTTTTCATACTATTCGCCATTTCCCGCAATAGCGAGGTAGCGTTAAGAACAGAGGACTGGGCCTTTGAGGGAATATCCTCACCTGGCCCCCTTCTCTGTTCCTTCTTTTGGAAAATTAAAAAAAAAACGAGAGGGGAGGATTTCCAGCCCCCCCGCTCCCTTCCCTTTTAGTCGCCTTCTACGACACGCAGGGAATACGTGGGAAGTATTCTTTCTCCCCTATCCCCAGGGATATATATATATATATATGCAAGAGTCTTGGAAAGAGGGGCAAGTATGAAGTCTGTTGGGGATGAGAGAGCTTGGGAAGTGAGTCAGTTGTTGTTCGCTGATGATACAGCGCTGGTGGCTGATTCATGTGAGAAACTGCAGAAGCTGGTGACTGAGTTTGGTAAAGTGTGTGGAAGAAGAAAGTTAAGAGTAAATGTGAATAAGAGCAAGGTTATTAGGTACAGTAGGGTTGAGGGTCAAGTCAATTGGGAGGTGAGTTTGAATGGAGAAAAACTGGAGGAAGTGAAGTGTTTTAGATATCTGGGAGTGGATCTGGCAGCGGATGGAACCATGGAAGCGGAAGTGGATCATAGGGTGGGGGAGGGGGCGAAAATTCTGGGGGCCTTGAAGAATGTGTGGAAGTCAAGAACATTATCTCGGAAAGCAAAAATGGGTATGTTTGAAGGAATAGTGGTTCCAACAATGTTGTATGGTTGCGAGGCGTGGGCTATGGATAGAGTTGTGCGCAGGAGGATGGATGTGCTGGAAATGAGATGTTTGAGGACAATGTGTGGTGTGAGGTGGTTTGATCGAGTGAGTAACGTAAGGGTAAGAGAGATGTGTGGAAATAAAAAGAGCGTGGTTGAGAGAGCAGAGGAGGGTGTTTTGAAGTGGTTTGGGCACATGGAGAGGATGAGTGAGGAAAGATTGACCAAGAGAATATTTGTGTCGGAGGTGGAGGGAGCAAGGAGAAGAGGGAGACCAAATTGGAGGTGGAAAGATGGAGTGAAAAAGATTTTGTGTGATCGGGGCCTGAACATGCAGGAGGGTGAAAGGAGGGCAAGGAATAGAGTGAATTGGAGCGATGTGGTATACCGGGGTGAACCATGGAAAGCTGTGTGGGTATGTATATTTGCGTGTGTGGATGTGTGTATATACATGTGTATGGGGGGGGGTTGGGCCATTTCTTTCGTCTGTTTCCTTGCGCTACCTTGCAAGCGCGGTAGACAGCGACAAAGTAAAAAAAAAAAAAAAAAAAAAAAAAAAATATATATATATATATATATATATATATATATATATATATATATATATATATATATATATATATATATTTTTGTCGCTGTCTCCCGCGTTTGCGAGGTAGCGCAAGGAAACAGACGAAAGAAATGGCCCAACCCACCCCCATACACATGTATATACATACACGTCCACACACGCAAATATACATACCTACACAGCTTTCCATGGTTTACCCCAGACGCTTCACATGCCCTGATTCAATCCACTGACAGCACGTCAACCCCGGTATACCACATCGCTCCAATTCACTCTATTCCTTGCCTTCCTTTCACCCTCCTGCATGTTCAGGCCCCGATCACACAAAATCTTTTTCACTCCATCTTTCCACCTCCAATTTGGTCTCCCTCTTCTCCTCGTTCCCTCCACCTCCGACACATATATCCTTTTGGTCAATCTTTCCTCACTCATTCTCTCCATGTGCCCAAACCATTTCAAAACACCCTCTTCTGCTCTCTCAACCACGCTCTTTTTATTTCCACACATCTCTCTCACCCTTACGTTACTTACTCGATCAAACCACCTCACACCACACACTGTCCTCAAACATCTCATTTCCAGCACATCCATCCTCCTGCGCACAACTCTATCCATAGCCCACGCCTCGCAACCATACAACATTGTTGGAACCACTATTCCTTCAAACATACCCATTTTTGCTTTCCGAGATAATGTTCTCGACTTCCACACATTCTTCAAGGCTCCCAGAATTTTCGCCCCCTCCCCCACCCTATGATCCACTTCCGCTTCCATGGTTCCATCCGCTGCCAGATCCACTCCCAGATATCTAAAACACTTTACTTCCTCCAGTTTTTCTCCATTCAAACTTACCTCCCAATTGACTTGACCCTCAACCCTACTGTACCTAATAACCTTGCTCTTATTCACATTTACTCTTAACTTTCTTCTTTCACACACTTTACCAAACTCAGTCACCAGCTTCTGCAGTTTCTCACATGAATCAGCCACCAGCGCTGTATCATCAGCGAACAACAACTGACTCACTTCCCAAGCTCTCTCATCCCCAACAGACTTCATACTTGCCCCTCTTTCCAAAACTCTTGCATTCACCTCCCTAACAACCCCATCCATAAACAATTTAAACAACCATGGAGACATCACACACCCCTGCCGCAAACCTACATTCACTGAGAACCAATCACTTTCCTCTCTTCCTACACGTACACATGCCTTACATCCTCTTATTATTATTTTGCCTTGTCGCTGTCTCCCGCGTTTGCGAGGCGGCACAAGGAAACAGACGAAACAAATGGCCCAACTCACCCCCATACACATGTATGTACATACACGTCCACACACGCAAATATACATACCTATACATCTCAATGTACACATATATATACACACACAGACATAAACATATATACACATGTACATAATTCATACTGTCTGCCTTTATTTATTCCCATCGCCACCTCACCACACATGGAATAACAACCCCCTTCCCCCTCATAATAGCGACGTAGCGCTAGGAAAAGACAACAAAGGCCCCATTCGTTCACACTCAGTCTCCAGCTGTCATGTAATAATGCACCGAAACCACAGCTCCCTTTCCACATCCAGGCCCCACAGAACTTTCCATGGTTTACCCCAGACACTTCACATGCCCTAGTTCAATCCACTGACAGCACGTCGACCCCGGTAAACCACATCGTTCCAATTCACTCTATTCCTTGCACGCCCTTCACCCTCCTGCATGTTCAGGCCCCGATCACTCAAAATCTTTTTCACTCCATCTTTCCACCTCCAATTTGGTCTCCCACTTCTCCTCGTTCCCACCACCTCTGACACATATATCCTCTTGGTCAATCTTTCCTCACTCATTCTCCCCATGTGACCAAACCATTTCAAAACACCCTCTTCTGCTCTCTCAACCACACTCCTTTTATTTCCACACATTCCTCTTACCCTTACATTACTTACTTGATCAAACCACCTCACACCACATATTGTCCTCAAACATCTCATTTCCAGCACATCCACCCTCCTGTGCACAACTCTGTCCATAGCCCACGCCTCGCAACCACACAACATTGTTGGAACCACTATTCCTTCAAAAATACCCATTTTTGCTTTCCGAGATAATGTTCTCGACTTCCAAACATTCTTCAAGGCTACCAGAATTTTCGCCCCCTCCCCCACCCTATGATTCACTTCTGCTTCCATGGTTCCATCCGCTGCCAGATCCACTCCCAGATATCTAAAACACTTTACTTCCTCCAGTTTTTCTCCATTCAAACTTACCTCCCAGTTGACTTGACCCTCAACCCTACTGTACCTAATAACCTTGCTCTTATTCACATTTACTCTTATGTGTCCATGGGAACGAGAAGTGGGAGACCAAATTGAAGGTGGAAAGATGGTGTGAAGTGTGAAAAAGATTTTGAGGGATCAGGGCCTGAATATGCAGGAGGGTTAAAGGCATGCAAGGAATAGAGTGAATTGAAACGATGTGGTATGCTGGGGTCGACATGCTGTCATCACTCAGCCGCTCCTAAAACACTTGCCTCTCATGATCTTTCTTCTCGTGACCAGGTGCATAGTCACTAATAAGTGCCCATCTCTCTCCATCCACTTTCAGTTTTACCCATATCAATCTAGAGTTTACTTGCACTCTATCACATACTCCCACAACTCTTGCTTCAGGAGTAGTGCTACTCCTTCCTTTGCTCTTGTCTTCCAACCAACCCCTGACTTTACTCCCAAGACATTCCCAAACCACTATTCCCCTTTACCCTTGGGCTTCGTTTCACTCAGAGCCAAAACATCCAGGTTCCTTTCCTCAAACATACTATCTATCTCTCCTTTTTTCTCATCTTGGTTACATCCACACACATTTAGACACCGCAATCTGAGCCTTTAAAGAGGATGAGCACTCCCAAGCATGATTCCTTCAACTGTTCCTCTTTTAGAAAGTTGAAATGTAAGGAAGGGAGAGTTTCTAGCCCCCCCTCCCGTCCTCTTTAGTTGCCTTCTATGACACGCGGGGAATGCATGGAAAGTATTCTTTCTCCCCTATCTCCTAAGTATGTGAGAAATATTTAGAAAAACGAATGGATTTGTATTATTTATTTATTTATATCATACCTTGTCACTGTCTCCTTCGTTAGCAAGGTAGCGCAAGGAAACAGATGAAAGCCTGGCCCACCATTCCCACACACACATGCATATACACACACGCACATATACATACCTATACATTTCAACGTATACATATATATATATATACATACACACATACATATATACATATGTATATAATTCATACTGCTGCCTTTATTCATTCCTGTCGCCACACCGCCACACATGGAATGACAACCCCCTCCCCCTGCATGTGCCCAAGGTAGCGCTAGGAAAAGACAACAAAGGATTTGTACGTAGCATATACGGATCTGGAGAAGGAATATGATAGAGTTGATAGAGATGCTCTGTGGAAGGTATTAAGATTATATAGTGCGGGAGGCAAGTTGCTGGATGCAGTGAGAAGTTTTTATCGAAGATGTAAGGCATGTGTACGAGTACAAAGAGAGGAAAGTGACTGGTCCTCAGTGAATGTCGCTTTGCGGCAGGGGTGCGTGATGTCTCCATGGTTGTTTAATTTGTTTATGAATGGGGTTGTTAGGGAGATGAATGCAAGAGTTTTGGAGAGATGGGCAAGTATGCAGTCTGGTGTGGATGAGAGGGCTTGGGAAGTGAGTCAGTTGTTGTTCGCTGATGATACAGCGCTGGTGGCTGATTCGGGTGAGAAACTGCCGAAGCTGGTGACTGAGTTTGGTAAACTGAGTGAAAGAAGAAAGCTGAGCGTAAATGTGAATAAGAGCAAGGTTATTAGGTACAGTAGGGTTGAGGGACAAGTCAATCGGGAGGTAAGTTTGAATGGAGAAAAACTGGAGGAAGTGAAGTGTTTTAGATATCTGGGAGTGGATTTGGCAACGGATGGAGCCATGGAAGCGGAGGTGAGTCACAGGGTGGGGGAGGGGAGGGAAAGTTCTGGGAGCATTGAAAAATGTGTGGAAGGAGAGAACATTATCTCAGAAAGCAAGAAAGGGTATGTTTGAAGGGATAGTGGTTCCAACGATGTTATATGGTTGCGAGGCGTTAGCTATAGATAGGGCTGTGCGGGGGAGGGTGGATGTGTTGGAAATGAGATGTTTGAGGACAATATGTGGTGTGAGGTGGTTTGATCAAGTAAGTAAAGAAAGGGTAAGAGAGATGTATGGTAATAAAGAGTGTGGTTGAGAGAGCAGAAGAGGGTATATTAAAATGGTTTGGTCACACGGAGAGAATGGGTGAGGAAAGAGGATATATGTGTCAGAGGTGGTGGGAACGAGAAGCGAGTGACCAAATTAGAGGTGGAATGATGGAGAGAAAAAGATTTTGAGCGATTGGGGCCTGAACATGCAGGAGGGTGAAAGGCGTGCAAGGAATAGAGTGAATTGGAATGATGTGGTATATCAGGGTCAACATGCTGTCGGTGGATTGAACCAGGGCATGTGAAGCATCTGGGGTAAACCATACAAAGTTTTGTGGGGCCTGCATGTTTGGGCCCTGATCACTCAAAAATCTAATTCCCTCTATCCTTTGATCTTCAATTGACCTCCCTGCTCCCCTTATTCTCTCCACTTCTAACACATATATCCTCTTTGTCTATATCTCAGCCTAAGCCTGGTTTCCATTTTCATTTGACCAGCTTTCAGAGGAAAATAAACAGCTAGGTACATTGTGAACCAGATGGCATAACCAGGATTAAATCTTATACAGGTTTGAGCGCAGGTGGCTTTGCATTCATCATGGTTGGTAATGGTAACCGCTAAACCATAGAGGTTACTGGATTCTGCCTGCTTAAGGTAACACAGTCACAGAAAAGTCCCCTTTGGTGAGGCTGTATGATTGGAAAGTGTCTTGTCAAACAACTTTTCATTCCAAAGGAGTCTATGTTTCTCTTTGGCCGGAGGTAGCAGAGCCTTGGGCAACAGGAACCTTCAGAAAGATCACCAGAAGTTCACAGGCATAGAAAAATGCATTGACTGTGAAATACTGGAGTGTTACATCAATGACATTAGTGCCTTCACATTTCAACTTATTTCTAGACCTTGAAAGAGCAGGATCTCGCCGTAACTTTTTATTTATTTATTTATTTATATATTATACTCAATTTCATTTTTTCCCTGCAAAAATCGTCCAAATGCCTCTCTCTTCTCTTTCACTAATACTCTTACTTCTTCATCCCACCACTCACTACCCTTTCTAATCAACCCACCTCCCACTCTTCTCATGCCACAAGCATCTTTTGCGCAATCCATCACTGATTCCCTAAATACATCCCATTCCTCCCCCACTCCCCTTACTTCCATTGTTCTCACCTTTTTCCATTCTGTACTCAGTCTCTCCTGGTACTTCCTCACACAGGTCTCCTTCCCAAGCTCACTTACTCTCACCACCCTCTTCACCCCAACATTCACTCTTCTTTCCTGAAAACCCATACAAATCTTCACCTTAGCCTCCACAAGATAATGATCAGACATCCCTCCAGTTGCACCTCTCAGCACATTAACATCCAAAAGTCTCTCTTTCGCGCGCTTGTCAATTAACACGTAATCCAATAACGCTCTCTGGCCATCTCTCCTACTTACATAAGTATACTTATGTATATCTCGCTTTTTAAACCAGGTATTCCCAATCATCAGTCCTTTTTCAGCACATAAATCTACAAGCTCTTCACCATTTCCATTTACAACACTGAACACCCCATGTATACCAATTATTCCCTCAACTGCCACATTACTCACCTTTGCATTCAAATCACCCATCACTATAACCCGGACTCGTGCATCAAAACCACTAACACACTCATTCAGCTGCTCCCAAAACACTTGCCTCTCATGATCGTTCTTCTCATGCCCAGGTGCATATGCACCAATAATCACCCATCTCTCTCCATCAACTCTCAGTTTTACCCATATTAATCGAGAATTTACTTTCTTACATTCTATCACATACTCCCACAACTCCTGTTTCAGGAGTATTGCTACTCCTTCCCTTGCTCTTGTCTTCTCACTAACCCCTGACTTTACTCCCAAGACATTCCCAAACCACTCTTCCCCTTTACCCTTGAGCTTCGTTTCACTCAGAGCCAAAACATCCAGGTTCCTTTCCTCAAACATACTACCTATCTCTCCTTTTTTCACATCTTGGTTACATCCACACACATTTAGGCACCCCAATCTGAGCCTTCGAGGAGGATGAGCACTCCCCGCGTGACTCCTTCTTCTGTTTCCCATTTTAGAAAGTTAAAAAAATACAAGGAGGGGAGGATTTCTGGCCCCCCGCTCCCATCCCCTCTAGTCGCTTTCTACGACACGTGAGGAATGCGTGGGAAGTGCTCATCCTCCTCGAAGGCTCAGAGTGGGGTGCCTAAATGTGTGTGGATGTAACCAAGATGTGAAAAAAGGAGAGATAGGTAGTATGTTTGAGGAAAGGAACCTGGATGTTTTGGCTCTGAGTGAAACGAAGCTCAAGGGTAAAGGGGAAGAGTGGTTTGGGAATGTCTTGGGAGTAAAGTCAGGGGTTAGTGAGAAGACAAGAGCAAGGGAAGGAGTAGCAATACTCCTGAAACAGGAGTTGTGGGAGTATGTGATAGAATGTAAGAAAGTAAATTCTCGATTATTATGGGTAAAATTGAAAGTTGATGGAGAGAGGTGGGTGATTATTGGTGCATATGCACCTGGGCATGAGAAGAAAGATCATGAGAGGCAAGTGTTTTGGGAGCAGCTAAATGAGTGTGTTAGCGGTTTTGATGCACGGGACCGGGTTATAGTGATGGGTGATTTGAATGCAAAGGTGAGTAATGTGGCAGTTGAGGGAATAATTGGTATGCATGGGGTGTTCAGTGTTGTAAATGGAAATGGTGAAGAGCTTGTAGATTTATGTGCTGAAAAAGGACTGATGATTGGGAATACCTGGTTTAAAAAGCGAGATATACATAAGTATTCTTATGTAAGTAGGAGAGATGGCCAGAGAGCGTTATTGGATTACGTGTTAATTGACAGGCGTGCGAAAGAGAGACTTTTGGATGTCAATGTGCTGAGAGGTGCAACTGGAGGGATGTCTGATCATTATCTTGTGGAGGCTAAGGTGAAGATTAGTATGGGTTTTCAGAAAAGAAGAGTGAATGTTGGGGTGAAGAAGGTGGTGAGAGTAAGTGAGCTTGGGAAGGAGACCTGTGTGAAGAAGTATCAGGAGAGACTGTGTACAGAATGGAAAAAGGTGAGAACAATGGAAGTAAGGGGAGTGGGGGAGGAATGGGATGTATTTAGGGAATCAGTGATGGATTGCGCAAAAGATGCTTGTGGCATGAGAAGAGTGGGAGGTGGGCTGTTTAGAAAGGGTAGTGAGTGGTGGGATGAAGAAGTAAGAGTATTAGTGAAAGAGAAGAGAGAGGCATTTGGACGATTTTTGCAGGGAAAAAATGCAATTGAGTGGGAGAAGTATAAAAGAAAGAGACAGGAGGTCAAGAGAAAGGTGCAAGAGGTGAAAAAAAGGGCAAATGAGAGTTGGGGTGAGAGACTATCAGTAAATTTTAGGGAGAATAAAAAGATGTTCTGGAAGGAGGTAAATAGGGTGCGTAAGACAAGGGAGCAAATGGGAACTTCAGTGAAGGGCGTAAATGGGGAGGTGATAACAAGTAGTGGTGATGTGAGAAGGAGATGGAATGAGTATTTTGAAGGTTTGTTGAATGTGTCTGATGACAGAGTGGCAGATATAGGGTGTTTGGGTCGAGGTGGTGTGCAAAGTGAGAGGGTTAGGGAAAATGATTTGGTAAACAGAGAAGAGGTAGTAAAAGCTTTGCGGAAGATGAAAGCCGGCAAGGCAGCAGGTTTGGATGGTATTGCAGTGGAATTTATTAAAAAAGGGGGTGACTGTATTGTTGACTGGTTGGTAAGGTTATTTAATGTATGTATGACTCATGGTGAGGTGCCTGAGGATTGGCGGAATGCGTGCATAGTGCCATTGTACAAAGGCAAAGGGGATAAGAGTGAGTGCTCAAATTACAGAGGTATAAGTTTGTTGAGTATTCCTAGTAAATTATATGGGAGGGTATTGATTGAGAGGGTGAAGGCATGTACAGAGCATCAGATTGGGGAAGAGCAGTGTGGTTTCAGAAGTGGTAGAGGATGTGTGGATCAGGTGTTTGCTTTGAAGAATGTATGTGAGAAATACTTAGAAAAGCAAATGGATTTGTATGTAGCATTTATGGATCTGGAGAAGGCATATGATAGAGTTGATAGAGATGCTCTGTGGAAGGTATTAAGAATATATGGTGTGGGAGGCAAGTTGTTAGAAGCAGTGAAAAGTTTTTATCGAGGATGTAAGGCATGTGTACGTGTAGGAAGAGAGGAAAGTGATTGGTTCTCAGTGAATGTAGGTTTGCGGCAGGGGTGTGTGGTGTCTCCATGGTTGTTTAATTTTTTTATGGATGGGGTTGTTAGGGAGGTAAATGCAAGAGTCTTGGAAAGAGGGGCAAGTATGAAGTCTGTTGGGGATGAGAGAGCTTGGGAAGTGAGTCAGTTGTTGTTCGCTGATGATACAGCGCTGGTGGCGGATTCATGTGAGAAACTGCAGAAGCTGGTGACGGAGTTTGGTAAAGTGTGTGGAAGAAGAAAGTTAAGAGTAAATGTGAATAAGAGCAAGGTTATTAGGTACAGTAGGGTTGAGGGTCAAGTCAATTGGGAGGTGAGTTTGAATGGAGAAAAACTGGAGGAAGTGAAGTGTTTTAGATATCTGGGAGTGGATCTGGCAGCGGATGGAACCATGGAAGCGGAAGTGGATCATAGGGTGGGGGAGGGGGCGAAAATTTTGGGAGCCTTGAAAAATGTGTGGAAGTCGAGAACATTATCCCGGAAAGCAAAAATGGGTATGTTTGAAGGAATAGTAGTTCCAACAATGTTGTATGGTTGCGAGGCGTGGGCTATGGATAGAGTTGTGCGCAGGAGGATGGATGTGCTGGAAATGAGATGTTTGAGGACAATGTGTGGTGTGAGGTGGTTTGATCGAGTAAGTAACGTAAGGGTAAGAGAGATGTGTGGAAATAAAAAGAGCATGGTTGAGAGAGCAGAAGAGGGTGTTTTGAAATGGTTTGGGCACATGGAGAGAATGAGTGAGGAAAGATTGACCAAGAGGATATATGTGTCGGAGGTGGAGGGAACGAGAAGAGGGAGACCAAATTGGAGGTGGAAAGATGGAGTGAAAAGGATTTTGTGTGATCGGGGCCTGAACATGCAGGAGGGTGAAAGGAGGGCAAGGAATAGAGTGAATTGGAGCGATGTGGTATACAGGGGTTGACGTGCTGTCAGTGGATTGTCGTGCTGTCAGTGAAGCGTCCGGGGTAAACCAAGGAAAGCTGTGTAGGTATGTATATTTGCGTGTGTGGACGTGTGTATGTACATGTGTATGGGGGGGGTTGGGCCATTTCTTTCGTCTGTTTCCTTGCGCTACCTCGCAAACGCGGGAGACAGCGACAAAGTATAAAAAAAAAAAAAAAAAAAATATATATATATATATATATATATATATATATATATATATATATATATATATACACATACACACACACATACATATGCACATATACACACACACACACATACATATATATACATATGAAAAAATGTAAGAAACAATTTAGAAAACTGAAACTTCCAGCTTGAAATGAAATGAAAAAATGGATGTCACATAATGGTTCAACCTCTGGCTATGGAAAAAGGAAATGTATAATTTATTTACACAAACGTCAATAGTAGTTCTCATCAATTTGACCACTGTATCAATAAGCTTCAATGTCTAAGCTACATTTTTTCCAATTTCACTATTTTCTTGTCAAAGCACCATGTATGAAAACTATCACTCCAGTAACACAACTATAAACATTTACTTCCCCTTTAAAAAAGTTCTGGGGAAGTCTGTCTCGATACACTGCGGGACACTCTACCACCTGGCGAGGTTTGTGTTGCAATGGTTCTTGATTCACAAACGTAGTAGCATCACTGTTGGGCCAAGGTAGTTCCGTTGGCGAAGAGGAGCTCAT
Organism: Panulirus ornatus; assembly: GCF_036320965.1. Taxonomy (NCBI): domain Eukaryota; kingdom Metazoa; phylum Arthropoda; class Malacostraca; order Decapoda; family Palinuridae; genus Panulirus; species Panulirus ornatus. The sequence goes on from NC_092286.1 coordinate 1,570,693, forward strand.
GAAACATGTCGGAAAGCATGCTACCTCATTTCTCCTGGTAACCGTCGTGTTGAATGGGCATATGGTCTACTGCCACACCTCCTGCACAGGTGGCATCGACTCATCCTTAACTCCTTGGCTTATGGGTCCTGTCCTCCCAAGGGCAGGGTTCTGGCGCCCCACATCACCTGTTTGCCCTCCATTATACCTTATTGAAAGTTGTGATCTGCTATGGGGTTAGAGTGAGCCCTCTGTCTGTAATATTTCTTCTGAGGTAATTTAGGCATCTTAATGTTGGATGTCACCAGCTGCACCAGGAGGCACCACGAAGGACGTCACCAGCTGCACCAGGAGGCACCACGTAGGACGTCACCAGCTGGACCAGGAGGCACCACGTAAGACATCACCAGCTGGACCAGGACAAGCCACCACGTTGGACGTCACCAGCTGGACCAGGACAAGCCACCACGTTGGACGTCACTTGCTGCACCAGGAGGCACCACGTAGGACGTCACCAGCTGGACCAGGACAAGCCACCACGTTGGACGTCACCAGCTGGACCAGGACAAGCCACCACGTTGGACGTCACCTGCTGCACCAGGACGTCACTATCCCCACTAGGGTCGTCACCCCCGAGAATAGCTGTGGTAGTGTTGTGATCAACACCTGTTATCCTCCAGGAGTCCACCGTTCATGCTTCCATTCAAGGAAGAGACAGGAGGTCAAGAGAAAGGTGCAAGAGGTGAAAAAAAGGGCAAATGAGAGTTGGGGTGAGAGAGTATCATTAAATTTTAGGGAGAATAAAAAGATGTTCTGGAAGGAGGTAAATAAAGTGCGTAAGACAAGGGAGCAAATGGGAACTTCAGTGAAGGGTGCAAATGGGGAGGTGATAACAAGTAGTGGTGATGTGAGAAGGAGATGGAGTGAGTATTTTGAAGGTTTGTTGAATGTGTTTGATGATAGAGTGGCAGATATAGGGTGTTTTGGTCGAGGTGGTGTGCAAAGTGAGAGGGTTAGGGAAAATGATTTGGTAAACAGAGAAGAGGTAGTAAAAGCTTTGCGGAAGATGAAAGCCGGCAAGGCAGCAGGTTTGGATGGTATTGCAGTGGAATTTATTAAAAAAGGGGGTGACTGTATTGTTGACTGGTTGGTAAGGTTATTTAATGTATGTATGACTCATGGTGAGGTGCCTGAGGATTGGCGGAATGCGTGCATAGTGCCATTGTACAAAGGCAAAGGGGATAAGAGTGAGTGCTCAAATTACAGAGGTATAAGTTTGTTGAGTATTCCTGGTAAATTATATGGGAGGATATTGATTGAGAGGGTGAAGGCATGTACAGAGCATCAGATAGGGGAAGAGCAGTGTGGTTTCAGAAGTGGTAGAGGATGTGTGGATCAGGTGTTTGCTTTGAAGAATGTATGTGAGAAATACTTAGAAAAGCAAATGGATTTGTATGTAGCATTTATGGATCTGGAGAAGGCATATGATAGAGTTGATAGAGATGCTCTGTGGAAGGTATTAAGAATATATGGTGTGGGAGGCAAGTTGTTAGAAGCAGTGAAAAGTTTTTATCGAGGATGTAAGGCATGTGTACGTGTAGGAAGAGAGGAAAGTGATTGGTTCTCAGTGAATGTACGTTTGCGGCAGGGGTGTGTGATGTCTCCATGGTTGTTTAATTTGTTTATGGATGGGGTTGTTAGGGAGGGGAATGCAAGAGTTTTGGAAAGAGGGGCAAGTATGAAGTCTGTTGGGGATGAGAGAGCTTGGGAAGTGAGTCAGTTGTTGTTCGCTGATGATACAGCGCTGGTGGCTGATTCATGTGAGAAACTGCAGAAGCTGGTGACTGAGTTTGGTAAAGTGTGTGAAAGAAGAAAGTTAAGAGTAAATGTGAATAAGAGCAAGGTTATTAGGTACAGTAGGGTTGAGGGTCAAGTCAATTGGGAGGTGAGTTTGAATGGAGAAAAACTGGAGGAAGTGAAGTGTTTTAGATATCTGGGAGTGGATCTGGCAGCGGATGGAACCATGGAAGCGGAAGTGGATCATAGGGTGGGGGAGGGGGCGAAAATTCTGGGAGCCTTGAAGAATGTGTGGAAGTCGAGAACATTATCTCGGAAAGCAAAAATGGGTATGTTTGAAGGAATAGTGGTTCCAACAATGTTGTATGGTTGCGAGGCGTGGGCTATGGATAGAGTTGTGCGCAGGAGGATGGATGTGCTGGAAATGAGATGTTTGAGGACAATGTGTGGTGTGAGGTGGTTTGATCGAGTAAGTAACGTAAGGGTAAGAGAGATGTGTGGAAATAAAAAGAGCATGGTTGAGAGAGCAGAAGAGGGTGTTTTGAAATGGTTCGGGCACATGGAGAGAATGAGTGAGGAAAGATTGACCAAGAGAATATATGTGTCGGAGGTGGAGGGAAAGAGGAGATGAGGGAGACCAAATTGGAGGTGGAAAGATGGAGTGAAAAAGATTTTGTGTGATCGGGGCCTGAACATGCAGGAGGGTGAAAGGAGGGCAAGGAATAGAGTGAATTGGAGCGATGTGGTATACCGGGGTTGACGTGCTGTCAGTGGATTGAATCAAGGCATGGAAAGATGGAGTGAAAAAGATTTTGAGTGATCGAGGCCTGAACATGTAGGAGGGTGAAAGGAGTGCAAGGAATAGAGTGAATTGGAACGATGTGGTATACCGGGGTCGACATGCTGTCAATGGATTGAACCAGGGCATGTGAAGCGTCTGGGGTAAACCATGGAAAGTTGTGTGGGGTCTGGATGTGGAAAGGGAGCTGCGGTTTCGGTGCATTATTACATGACAACTAGAGACTGAGTGTGAACGAATGGGACCTTGTTGTGTTTTCCTAGCGCTACGTCGCACACATGAGGGGGGAGGGGGTAGTAATTTCGTGTGTGGCGGTTTGGTGATGGGAATTAATAAAGGTAGACAGTATGAATTATGTACATGTGTATATATTGGAAAGGATCACAATTTTGCGCATGATCAAGATTTTCCTATGAGTCCACAGGGAAAATGAAACACGAAAAGTTCCCAAGTGCACTTTCGTGTAATAATCACATCATCAAGGGCGACACGAGAGAAATATAACAGTCAGTTGATATACATCGATGAGATGAAGCTAGGACGTCAAATGGCGTCCTAGCTTCATCTCATCGATGTATATCAACTGACTGTTATATTTCTCTCGTGTCGCCCCTGATGATGTGATTATTACACGATAGTGCACTTGGGAAATTTTCGTGTTTCATTTTCCCCATGGACTCATAGGAATGTGTATATATGTATATGTCTGTGTGTGTATATATATATATATATATATATATATATATATATATATATATATATATATATATATATCCCTGGGGATAGGGGATTAAGAATACTTCTCACGTATTCCCTGCGTGTCGTATATATATATATATATATATATATATATATATATATATATATATATATATATATATATATATATATATATGTCTATATGTCTATATATATATATGTCTCCATGGTTGTTTAATTTGTTTATGGATGGGGTTGTTAGGGAGGTGAATGCAAGAGTTTTGGAAAGAGGGGCAAGTATGAAGTCTGTTGGGGATGAGAGAGCTTGGGAAGTGAGTCAGTTGTTGTTCGCTGATGATACAGCGCTGGTGGCTGATTCATGTGAGAAACTGCAGAAGCTGGTGACTGAGTTTGGTAAAGTGTGTGAAAGAAGAAAGTTAAGAGTAAATGTGAATAAGAGCAAGGTTATTAGGTACAGTAGGGTTGAGGGTCAAGTCAATTGGGAGGTGAGTTTGAGTGGAGAAAAACTGGAGGAAGTGAAGTGTTTTAGATATCTGGGAGTGGATCTGGCAGCGGATGGAACCATGGAAGCGGAAGTGGATCATAGGGTGGGGGAGGGGGCGAAAATTCTGGGAGCCTTGAAGAATGTGTGGAAGTCGAGAACATTATCTCGGAAAGCAAAAATGGGTATGTTTGAAGGAATAGTGGTTCCAACAATGTTGTATGGTTGCGAGGCGTGGGCTGTGGATAGAGTTGTGCGCAGGAGGATGGATGTGCTGGAAATGAGATGTTTGAGGACAATGTGTGGTGTGAGGTGGTTTGATCGAGTAAGTAACGTAAGGGTAAGAGAGATGTGTGGAAATAAAAAGAGCATGGTTGAGAGAGCAGAAGAGGGTGTTTTGAAATGGTTTGGGCACATGGAGAGAATGAGTGAGGAAAGATTGACCAAGAGGATATATGTGTCGGAGGTGGAGGGAACGAGGAGAAGAGGGAGACCAAATTGGAGGTGGAAAGATGGAGTGAAAAAGATTTTGTGTGATCGGGGCCTGAACATGCAGGAGGGTGAAAGGAGGGCAAGGAATAGAGTGAATTGGAGCAATGTGGTATACCGGGGTTGACGTGCTGTCAGTGGATTGAATCGGGGCATGTGAAGCGTCTGGGGTAAACCATGGAAAGCTGTGTAGGTATGTATATTTGCGTGTGTGGACGTATGTATATACATGTGTATGGGGGTGGGTTGGACCATTTCTTTCGTCTGTTTCCTTGCGCTACCTCGCAAACGCGGGAGACAGCGACAAAGCAAAAAAAAAAAAATATATATATATATATATATATATATATATATATATATATATGTATACATTGAGATGTATAGGTATGTATATTTGCGTGTGGATGTGTATGTATATACATGTGTATGTGGGTGGGTTGGGCCATTCTTTCGTCTGTTTCCTTGCGCTACCTCGCTAACGCGAGAAACAGCGACAAAGCAATAAAAATAAAAGTGCATAGAGGATAGGGGAGAAAGAATACTTCCCACGCATTCCCCGCATGTCGTAGAAGGCGACTAAAGGGGACGGGAACGGCTAGAAACCTTCCCCTCCTTGTATTTTAACTTTCTAAAAGGGAAACCATGGAAGCGGAAGTGAGTCACTGGGTGGGGGATGGGGTGAAGGTTCTGGGAGCATTGAAGAATGTGTGGAAGGCGAGAACGTTATCTCAGAGAGCAAAAATGGGTATGTTTGAAGGAATAGTAGTTCCAACAATGTTATATGGTTGCGAGGTGTGGGCTTTAGATAGAGTTGTGCAGAGGAAGGTGGATGTGTTGGAAATGAGATGTTTGAGGACAATATGTGGTGTGAGGTGGTTTGAGCAAGTAAGTAATGAAAGAGTAAGAGAGATGTATGGTAATAAAAAGATTGTGGTTGAGAGAGCAAAAGAGGGTGTAATGAAATGGTTTGGTCACATGGAGAGAATGAGTGAGGAAAGGTTGACAAAGAGGATATATGTGTCAGAGGTGGAGGGAATGAGAAATGGGAGACCAAAATGGAGGTGGAAGGATGGAGTGAAAAAGATTTTGAGCTATTGGGGCCTGAACATTCAGGAGGGTGAAAGGCGTGCAAGCAATAGAGTGAATTGGAACAATGTGGTATACTGGGGTCAACATGCTGTCAATGGATTGAAGCAGGGTATGTGAAGCATCTGGGATAAACCATGGAAAGTTTTGTGGGGCTTGGATGTGGAAAGGAAGCTGTGGTTTCATTGCATTACACATGACAGCTAGAGACTGAGTGTTAACGAATGTGGCCTTTGTTGTCTTTTCCTAGCGCTACCTTGCACATGCGTAGGGGTAGGGAATGCCATTTCATGTGTGGCAGGGTGGTGATGGGAATGGATTAAGGCAGCAAGTATAAATATGTTTATGTGTATATAGGTATATGTCGGTGTATGTATATATATGTATACGTTGAAATGTACAGGTATGTATATGTGCATGTATGGGCATTTATGTATATACATCTGTATATGGAGGGTTTGGCCATTCTTTCATCTGTTTCCTTGCACTACCTCGCTAACATGGGAGACAGCAACAAAGTATAATATATTTTTTTTTTTTTTTTTTTGCTGTCTCCCGCGTTTGCGAGGTAGCGCAAGGAAACAGACGAAAGAAATGGCCCAACCCACCCCCATACACATGTATATACATACGTCCACACACGCAAATATACATACCTACACAGCTTTCCATGGTTTACCCCAGACGCTTCACACCTCCAATTTGGCCTACTACTTCTCCTAGTTCCCTCCACCTCTGACACATATATCCTCTTGGTCAATCTTTCCTCACTCATTCTCTCCATGTGACCAAACCATTTCAAAACACCCTCTTCAGCTCTCTCAACCACACTCTTTCTATCACCACACATCTCTTACCCTATAATTACTTATTCGATCAAACCACTTCACACCACATAGTGTCCTTAAACATCTCATTTCCAGCACATCCACCCTCCTCCGCACAATTCTATCCATAGCCCACGCCTCGCAGCCATATAACATTGCTGAAACCACTATTCCTTCAAACATACCCATTTTTGCTTTCCAAGATAATGTTCTTGACTTCCACACATTCTTCAGCGCTCCCAGAACTTTCGCCCTCTCCCCCACCCTATGATTCACTTCTGCTTCCATGGTTCCATCTGCTGCCAAATCCACTCCCAGATATCTAAAACACTTCATTTCCTCCAGTTTTTCTCCATTCAAACTTACCTCCCAATTGATTTGTCCCTCAACCCTACTGTACCTAATAACCTTGCTCTTATTCACATTTACTCTCAGCTTTCCTCTTTCACACACTTTACCAAACTCAGTCACCAGCTTCTGCTGTTTCTCACATGAATCAGCCACCAGCACTGTATCATCAGCGAACAACAACTGACTCACTTCCCAAGCTCTCTCATCCACAACAGACTGCATACTTGCCCCTCTTTCCAAAACTCTTGCATTCACCTCCCTAACAACCCCATCCATAACAAATTAAACAACCATGGAGACATCACACACCCCTGCCACAAACCTACATTCACTGAGAACCAATCACTTTCCTCTCTTCCTACAAGTACACATGCCTTACATCCTCAATAAAAACTTTTCACTGCTTCTAACAACTTGCCTCCCACACCATATATTCTTAATACCTTCCACAGAGCACCTCTATCAACTCTATCATATGCCTCCTCCAGATCCATAAATGCTACACACCATATATTCTTAATACCTTCCACAGAGCACCTCTATCAACTCTATCATATGCCTCCTCCAGATCCATAAATGCTACATACAAATCCATTTGCTTTTCAAAGTATTTCTCACATACATTCTTCAAAGCAAACACCTGATCCACACATCCTCTACCACTTCTGAAACCACACTGCTCTTCCCCAATCTGATGCTCTGTACATGTTTTCACCCTCTCAATCAATACCCTCCCATATAATTTCCCAGGAATACTAAACAAACTTATACCTCTGTAATTTGAGCACTCACTTTTATCCCCTTTGCCTTTGTACAATGGCAATATGCAAGCATTCTGCTAATCCTCAGGCACCTCACCATGAGTCATACATACATTCAATAACCTCACCAACCAGTCAACAATACAGTCACCCCCTTTTTTAATAAAATCCACTGCAATACCATCCAAACCCGCTGCCTTGCCAGCTTTCATCTTCCACAAAGCTTTTACTACCTCTTCTCTGTTTACCAAATCATTTTCCCTAACCCTCTCACTTTGCACACCACCTCGACCAAAGCACCCTATATCTGCCACTCTATCATCAAACACATTCAACAAACCTTCAAAATACTCACTCCATCTCCTTCTCACATCACCACTACTTGTTATCACCTCCGCATCAGCCCCCTTCACTGAAGTTACCATTTGTTCCCTTGTCTTACACACTTTATTTACCTTCTTCTAAAACACCTTTTTATTCTCCCTAAAATTTAATGACACTCTCTCACCCCAACTCTCATTTGCCCTCTTTTTCACCTCTTACACCTTTCTCTTGACCTCCTGCCTCTTTCTTTTATACATCTCCCACTCATTTGCATTATTTCCTTGCAAAAATCGTCCATATGCCTCTCTCTTCTCTTTCACTAATAATCTTACTTCTTCATCTCACCACTCAGTACCCCTTCTAATCTGCCCACCTCCCACGCTTCTCATGCCACAAGCATCTTTTGCGCAAGGCATCACTGCTTCCCTAAATACATCCCATTCCTCCCCAGCTCCCCTTACCTCCTTTGTTCTCACCTTTTTTCATTCTGTACTCAGTTTCTCTTGGTATTTCCTCACACAAGTCTCCTTCCAAAGCTCACTTACTCTCACCACTCTTTTCACCCCACATTGTCTCTTCTGAAAACCTCTACAAATCTTCACCTTCGCCTCCACAAGATAATGATCAGACGTCCCTCCAGTTGCACCTCTCAGCACATTAACATCCAAAAGTCTCTCTTTTGCGTGCCTATCAATTAACACGTAATCAAATAACGCTCTCTGGCCATCTCTTCTACTTACATACGTATACTTATGTATATATCTCTCTTTTTAAACCAGGTATTCCCAATCACCAGTCCTTTTTCAGCACATAAATCTACAAGCTCTTCACCATTTCCATTTACAACACTGAACATCCCATGTACACCAATTATTCCCTCAACTGCCACATTACTCACCTTTACAGTCAATTCACCCATCACTATAACCCGGTCTCGTGCATCAAAGCTACTAACACACTCACTCAGCTGCTCCCAAAACACTTGCCTCGCATGATCTTTCTTCTCATGCCCAGGTGCATATGTTCCAATAATCACCCATCTCTCTCCATCAACTTTCAGTTTTACCCATATCAATCTAGAGGTTACTTTCTTACACTCTATCACATACTCCCACCACTCCTGTTTCAGGAGCAGTGCTACTCCTTCCCTTGCTCTTGTCCTCTCACTAACCCCTGACTTTACACCCAAGACATTCCCAAACCACTCTTCCCCTTTATCCTTGAGCTTCGTTTCACTCAGAGCCAAAACATCCAGGTTTCTTTCCTCAAACATACTACCTATCTCTTCTTTTTTCTCATCTTGGTTACATCCACACATATTTAAACACCCCAATCTGAGCCTTCAAGGAGGATGAGCACTCCCTGCAAGACTCCTTCTTCTGTTTCCCCTTTTAAAAAGTTAAAATACAAGGAGGGGAGGGTTTCCAGCCCCCCGCTCCCATCCTCTTTAGTCACCTTCTACGAAACATGAGGAATGCGAGGGAAGTATTCTTTCTCCCCTATCCCCAGGGATGATAAAATAAAATTTAGGATGCACTCTTATAAGTGTATAAAAATACACTGGCCCTGAAATACCAGAGACTTTTATCAATGACACTAATACCTTTACATTTCAACCTATATCTAGACCTTGAAACAAGAGGAACTCACCTTAACTTCATAGGTGCGGAAAAATACATTGGCCTTGAAATACTGGAGTGCTTCATCAATGACATCAATGCCTTCACCACTCATAAGAGGTGCAGGGCCTCTGTATTTAGTTCTCAATGGAAGCATAGCCATATTTCCCACAACTGAACCAGGATGAGGAATGTTGCAATGATAGGCCTGTGAAACATGGGGAAACAATAGTTACAAAGAACAAATATACAGTACACATACCCTATAAAGGATCAATTACATATGAATCATGGTAACTTTTATCACAAATTGTAAAATTTATGAGAATGTTCTGAAAACTGTAGCTCAGAATCTGTAAGAATATAATGTTCTAATGTATGCAATACTGCAGACACAATCGAAAAATCTGGATAGATATTTTCTCAATTATGTACAGGGTGGTTCAAAAAGATGATTTTAGTCTGATAGGGTATAAATGAAAAAGAAATTATGAAATTCGAAAGAAATTAAAAGTAGAATCTAATATTATCATTTTGACATAATATTTTGACAAGAAAATAGTGAAATTGGAGAGAAATGTAGCTTAGACATTGAAGCTTATTGATACAGTGGTTAAATTGATGAGAACTGCTATTGACGTTTGTGTAAATAAATTATACATTTCCTTTTTCCATAGCCAGAGGTTGAACCATTATGTGACATTCATTTTTTTCATTCATTTCAAGCTAGAAGTTTCAGTTTTCTAAATTTTTTCTTACATTTTTCATATGTATATATATGTATGTGTGTGTGTGTGTGTATAAGTGCGTATGTATGTGTATGTGTGTGTATGTGTATATGTATGTATATATGTATATTATCCCTGGGGATAGGGGTGAAAGAATACTTCCCACGTATTCCTCGCGTGTCGTAGAAAGCGACTAGAGGGGACGGGAGCGGGGGGCCAGAAATCCTCCCCTCCTTGTATTAACTTTCTAAAATGGGAAACAGAAGAAGGAGTCACGCGGGGAGTGCTCATCCTCCTCGAAGGCTCAGAGTGGGGTGCCTAAATGTGTGTGGATGTAACCAGGATGTGAAAAAAGGAGAGATAGGTAGTATGTTTGAGGAAAGGAACCTGGATGTTTTGGCTCTGAGTGAAACGAAGCTCAAGGGTAAAGGGGAAGAGTGGTTTGGGAATGTCTGGGGAGTAAAGTCAGGGGTTAGTGAGAGGACAAGAGCAAGGGAAGGAGTAGCAATACTCCTGAAACAGGAGTTGTGGGAGTATGTGATAGAATGTAAGAAAGTAAATTCTCGATTAATATGGGTAAAACTGAAAGTTGATGGAGAGAGGTGGGTGATTATTGGTGCATATGCACCTGGGCATGAGAAGAAAGATCATGAGAGGCAAGTGTTTTGGGAGCAGCTGAATGAGTGTGTTAGTGGTTTTGATGCACGAGACCGGGTTATAGTGATGGGTGATTTGAATGCAAAGGTGAGTAATGTGGCAGTTGAGGGAATAATTGGTATACATGGGGTGTTCAGTGTTGTAAATGGAAATGGTGAAGAGCTTGTAGATTTATGTGCTGAAAAAGGACTGATGATTGGGAATACCTGGTTTAAAAAGCGAGATATACATAAGTATACTTATGTAAGTAGGAGAGATGGCCAGAGAGCGTTACTGGATTACGTGTTAATTGACAGGCGTGCGAAAGAGAGACTTTTGGATGTTAATGTGCTGATAGGTGCAACTGGGGGGTTGTCTGATCATTATCTTGTGGAGGCTAAGGTGAAGATTTGTATGGGTTTTCAGAAAAGAAGAGTGAATGTTGGGATGAAGAGGGTGGTGAGAGTAAGTGAGCTTGGGAAGGAGACCTGTGTGAGGAAGTACCAGGAGAGACTGAGTACAGAATGGAAAAAGGTGAGAACAATGGAAGTAAGGGGAGTGGGGGAGGAATGGGATGTATTTAGGGAATCAGTGATGGATTGCGCAAAAGATGCTTGTGGCATGAGAAGAGTGGGAGGTGGGTTGATTAGAAAGGGTAGTGAGTGGTGGGATGAAGAAGTAAGAGTATTAGTGAAAGAGAAGAGAGAGGCATTTGGACAATTTTTGCAGGGAAAAAATGCAATTGAGTGGGAGATGTATAAAAAAAGAGACAGGAGGTCAAGAGAAAGGTGCAAGAGGTGAAAAAAAGGGCAAATGAGAGTTGGGGTGAGAGAGTATCATTAAATTTTAGGGAGAATAAAAAGATGTTCTGGAAGGAGGTAAATAAAGTGCGTAAGACAAGGGAGCAAATGGGAACTTCAGTGAAGGGCGCAAATGGGGAGGTGATAACAAGTAGTGATGATGTGAGAAGGAGATGGAGTGAGTACTTTGAAGGTTTGTTGAATGTGTTTGATGATAGAGTGGCAGATATAGGGTGTTTTGGTCAAGGTGGTGTGCAAAGTGAGAGGGTTAGGGAAAATGATTTGGTAAACAGAGAAGAGGTAGTGAAAGCTTTGCGGAAGATGAAAGCCGGCAAGGCAGCAGGTTTGGATGGTATTGCAGTGGAATTTATTAAAAAAGGGGGTGACTGTATTGTTGACTGGTTGGTAAGGTTATTTAATATATGTATGACTCATGGTGAGGTGCCTGGGGATTGGCGGAATGCGTGCATAGTGCCAATGTACAAAGGCAAAGGGGATAAGAGTGAGTGCTCAAATTACAGAGGTATAAGTTTGTTGAGTATTCCTGGTAAATTATATGGGAGGGTATTGATTGAGAGGGTGAAGGCATGTACAGAGCATCAGATTGGGGAAGAGCAGTGTGGTTTCAGAAGTGGTAGAGGATGTGTGGATCAGGTGTTTGCTTTGAAGAATGTATGTGAGAAATACTTAGAAAAGCAAATGGATTTGTATGTAGCATTTATGGATCTGGAGGAGGCATATGATAGAGTTGATAGAGATGCTCTGTGGAAGGTATTAAGAATATATGGTGTGGGAGGAAAGTTGTTAGAAGCAGTGAAAAGTTTTTATCGAGGATGTAAGGCATGTGTACGTGTAGGAAGAGAGGAAAGTGATTGGTTCTCAGTGAATGTAGGTTTGCGGCAGGGGTGTGTGATGTCTCCATGGTTATTCAATTTGTTTATGGATGGGGTTGTTAGGGAGGTAAATGCAAGAGTTTTGGAAAGAGGGGCAAGTATGAAGTCTGTTGGGGATGAGAGAGCTTGGGAAGTGAGTCAGTTGTTGTTCGCTGATGATACAGCGCTGGTGGCTGATTCATGTGAGAAACTGCAGAAGCTGGTGACTGAGTTTGGTAAAGTGTGTGGAAGAAGAAAGTTAAGAGTAAATGTGAATAAGAGCAAGGTTATTAGGTACAGTAGGGTTGAGGGTCAAGTCAATTGGGAGGTGAGTTTGAATGGAGAAAAACTGGAGGAAGTGAAGTGTTTTAGATATCTGGGAGTGGATCTGGCAGCGGATGGAACCATGGAAGCGGAAGTGGATCATAGGGTGGGGGAGGGGGCGAAAATTCTGGGGGCCTTGAAGAATGTGTGGAAGTCGAGAACATTATCTCGGAAAGCAAAAATGGGTATGTTTGAAGGAATAGTGGTTCCAACAATGTTGTATGGTTGCGAGGCGTGGGCTATGGATAGAGTTGTGCGCAGGAGGATGGATGTGCTGGAAATGAGATGTTTGAGGACAATGTGTGGTGTGAGGTGGTTTGATCGAGTGAGTAACGTAAGGGTAAGAGAGATGTGTGGAAATAAAAAGAGCGTGGTTGAGAGAGCAGAAGAGGGTGTTTTGAAGTGGTTTGGGCACATGGAGAGAATGAGTGAGGAAAGATTGACCAAGAGGATATATGTGTCGGAGGTGGAGGGATCGAGGAGAAGAGGGAGACCAAATTGGAGGTGGAAAGATGGAGTGAAAAGGATTTTGTGTGATCGGGGCCTGAACATGCAGGAGGGTGAAAGGAGGGCAAGGAATAGAGTGAATTGGAGCGATGTGGTATACCGGGGTTGACGTGCTGTCAGTGGATTGAATCAGGGCATGTGAAGCGTCTGGGGTAAACCATGGAAAGCTGTGTAGGTATGTATATTTGCGTGTGTGGACGTATGTATATACATGTGTATGGGGGGGGGGGGGGATTGGGCCATTTCTTTCATCTGTTTCCTTGCGCTACCTCGCAAACGCGGGAGACAGCGACAAAGTATAATAAAAATAAAATAAAATAAATATTATCATGTAGATTATATTACTTTCATGGTTTTAATTAAACTCATAACTGCAAGTTGGTGATGTACTGATTAGCAATGCTGACCATGAATCATATACATGCTTGCCTGGATGTCAATCCTTGTTGTAGCAGTCAACCCAAAGCTAACCAAGCTGTTCATCCTTCCCATGGGGCTGGTGAATAAACTGGTATGTGGTTAAGGCTGGGCGTGCAGGTGTATGCACATAAGAGTAAAGACATGGTACATATGTAAGGGCAACATGAGTAAAGTTCTCTAAATACACAAACAGTAATCATATATAGATAAGAAAGGGTAGTGAGTGGTAGGATGAGAAAGTTAAATTGGTAGCAAAAGAGAAAAGAGAGGTGTATGGTCATTATCTTCAGGAAGGAATGCAAAAGACTGAGAGATGTAAGAGGGAAAGTGGAGAGTAGGACTGAACAAGTATCAGCAAACTTCAGTGGAAATAAGAAATAATTTTGGAAGGAGGTCAACAGAGAAAGGTAACAGAACAAACGGGAACATCAGTGAAGGGGGCAAATGGGGAAGAGGTACAAGGCAGAAATAAGAAAAAGAGAGAAAGTGAGTATACTGGAGGGTTATTACACACGTCTGACAACAATGTAGATGATATGGGATGTTTTGGATTTTGGGGTACGCAAAAGTAAGGAAGTCATGGAAAGTAGTATGGTAAAGAGGAGAGGTGGTGGCACCGCATGAGATGAAGTGCAGTAAAGTGGTAGGAACAAATGGAACTGCCTAACATTTCTTAAGGGAGGGATTGTGTTGTTAACTGGTTAGTCAGAATTTTCGTTGCATATATAGATCATGATGAAGTGCCTGAGGATTAGCGGAATGCGTGTATAATGCCACCATATGAAGGCAATGGAGGCAAATGTGAAAATTCAAATTACAAAGGCATATATGGGTTAAGTGTAGCTGGTAAGTTGTATTGGGAAGTGATGACTGACAGGGTTTGTTTCAGGCTAAGTAGGAAGAATGTGGCTTCAGGAGTGATTAAGGATGTGTGTATCAGGTGTATGCTTTGAAGAATGTGTGCGAGAAACAAAGACACAAAAAAATCTGTATATAGCATTCATGGATATGGAGAAGTAGTATGATAGGGCTGATTGAGATGCTATGTGAAAGGTGCCAAAAATATATGCTTGATAGGAAACTTGTGAGAAGTAGTGAAGAGTTTACCAAGAGAATAAACATGTGTGTGAGTAGGAAGAGAGGAGAATTAGTGGTTTCAGGTAGGTTTGCCTCATGGGTTTGTGATGTCACCATGGTTGTTTAATTTGTTTATGGATAGGGTGGTGAGGGAAGTAAATACAAAGATCTTAAGTAGAGTAGTAAGTATGCAATTTGTTTTGGAAGAGGACCTGGGATGTGAGTCAACTGTTGTTTGCTGATGTAGTGGTGGCATATTTGTGATAAAACAGCAGAAGCTGGTGTCTGAGTTTAGGAGAGTGTGTGAAAGTAGAAAGTTGAAAGTAAATGAGAATGAGAGCAAGGTTATTATGTTTAGCAGAAGAGGGACAGGATATTTGGAGTGTAAGTTTGAAGGGATATAACAAAGAGGAAGTGGGGTGTTTTAGAAACCTGGAAATGATATGGCAGTGAATGAACCATGGGAGCTAAAGTGAGCCATAGGGTGGGTGAGAGGGCAAAGATCCTAGGTACACTGAGGAATGTGTGGAAAAAGAGGTCACTGTCTACAAGGGCAAAGTTGGGTGTTTGATGGTACAGTAGTCTTGTTGGTGATGTACATAGCAAAAATGTAAAGAAGGTGGATGTTTTGGAAATGAAAAGTTTAAGGGCAATATACAGTGTTAGGAAGGTTGATCAAATAAGGGATGAGTGGGTAGGAGAGAGGTGTGGTTGTAAGAGGAGTATATATATATGAGAGTTGAAGAGAGTGTGTTGAAATGGTTGGGACATATGGAGGGGATGACTAAGAGGGTATACATGCCAGAAGTGGAGGGAAAGAGGAAAAGAGGTAAACCAAGGAAGAGATGGAAGGAAGGTGTGAAAGAAGCTTTGAAAGTTTGGGAGCCTAAAAAAAATGCAGGTGGGTGCAAGACAAACAATGGACAGAGTGAACTGGAGCAATGTGTTAAATAGGGTACAACATGCTGTCAATGGGCTAGACCAGGGCATATGAAGCAATCGGACGAAATCACAAAAAGGTCTGTAGGGCCTAGTTGTGGAGAAAAGCTCTGGCTTCAGTACATCAGACATGACAGCTAGAGTGTGAATGTGAGAAAATGAGGTAATTTCTGCATCTGTTCCTTGTACTAAAGTACCTTGATGTAGGAAATGGCAAATATGTACCAGTTTGAAAAAAAAGTATCGTTTTCCACATGAACAGTCTTTCCCACTAAAAAATATTACCCATTCTTGACATCACATACAACACATATGACATTCAATCTCCATTAAAATTATATAAACACAAATACTACACACAAAATGAATGCCCTGGGAATACTAACTGGCACCATTTGGACAAGAAAACAATGTCAACATCTCACACAAATAATTCATCTGCTCTACTTTAAAATATGCCTCACATGCCTAATCTTCCACTTCCTTACCTTACCCTACCATTGCACCCTAGAAGTCCCTTTTATCCCTATGAGGCTTCTGCAGCCCTTAGGGAGTTGGCCACATCCACGGATGTGTGTACCTTCACGTGCAGAAAGTGGACGGCAATTGAGTAATAAATGCTTGGAATCTTCATCATAATTACATCAAGGGCATGAAGGGTCTTGGGATATGTTGAACTGACAGTGATGGTTGATGTCCACAGCATGAGTGGGAGAGAGTGACTTATGTTTATCTGGGGACTGATTTGTGATGGGTGTAAGCCTGGTGGAATGGAGTTTAAGACACAGATAGGAGGTAAGTTGTTTAGAGCTTATTGGGTTATTTCAATGTGCAGGCGTTTTGTCACTACTATATTTGTCAGAGGTTGGGGATGTGTTAGTAGACATAATTGAAGGTTGATGCAGGGGTTTGCTTTGAATGTCAGTAATTTTTTTTTCTTCACAGTGTCCAAAATAGCACAAGCAAAACATACTCCAATCGAAACCATTTTGGGTGAAAGAAAAAGGTAAAAGGAAGAGAATTTAGAAATTAATCTAGGATGTTGGTTAATTTCATAGTGGTTTGGGTGGGATAGGTCTAGTGCAGTTGCAGAAAATTGAATGCCAGGTATTTGAGGTGGGACTGTAATGGGAGGATTTTTCTTTCACTGTAAAGGTGTTGAGTGTTTGTGGTTGCCAAGCACCTAGTGATTATTCGGGTGCACTGCTTTAGGTAGTTTGTAGCCTTGTTATATTTGCATTTGATAGAGTGGGACACAAGGAAAGTGAGACTTAGTTTAAAGTGGAATAGATGAACTGTCTGAATAGGATGGTGAAGGGTTCTTTTTCTTGTCCAAATCTGTTGCCAGTCAGTGTTTTGAGGGCATTTAGTTAGTGTGCTGCTTTCATGATGATGGTATTGGCGAGGAAAGCAAATGTCGTGTGTGTATCATAAGTGACACCTAAAATGGTTGGTGTTTCGCTCTGTGGAAGAGACTGTCCATTCAAGGTGACTGGAAGGTGTAAGGTCAATTCTTGTCATTCTGGGGTCAAAATAGTGACTGAGGACTTCTGTGGGGATGCAGATATTCTGTTCTGGATGAGTCTTTGTTCCAACTGTGTACTGCAATGCCACATGTCTGATGTTGCTACCACAGTGTTTTGATGTGCCCGTGAGGTCATCTGCATACGAAAAAACCTTCATCTTAAAGACAGCCTGAAGTAATAGGAGGTTGCACACGAAGAGAACTGGAGAAAGAATTGATCCTTGGGATAATTGCAGAATTTTAGAGGCAAAGCAATTTAGAGTAACTCTGGCAAACAATGATTGGCCAACCAGTTTTTGTTCTTGTTGTGGAGGATGGTGTCAAGGATTTTTTGGGTGAGGATGTGTCTTTGTTGATGTCTACTGTCCCTAGTACTTTGCAGGAGGGGGGATGTGACCAGCTGAATTCATTTATATTATATTGTGTGAGCTCATTATGAAATGTGGTGAGGAAGTGTTTGGGTCTGAAGCCATGCTGTGTGGATAAGAGTAAGATGTTTTGGTTCATTCAGTCATGCATCACTTCTTTAAAGTTTGGATAATGAGGACAAAAGTAATATAGGGTGGTAGGAGGAGGGGGAGTTGGGTAGTTTTGAGTGGGTTAGGATTGGTATTGTGTTGATAAGTTTCCAGATCTTTGGGATTTTGTAGGGTTGCCAGCAGTTGAAAATATCTGTAAATGCTTGGATTGCAAATGGGCCAGTGTTTCATGTGAAAGTTCAATATATTATTAGGGTCTGTAGCAGGAGAATTCTTTATGGCTTGAATTGCACTGCTTGTATCAGTGGGCATAAAAGTGGATGGGCAGATGTTTCTGAGAGTATTTTCAGAAGGTTTTTCATGACTCTCCTGTCTAGGAGTGTAACAGGTTTGTGGCCAATTTTTAAGTACTATCTCATAAGTAAGTATGTGCACTCTTTGGCAGGTGGAATTTCATTGGAATGGGTCAGGAGTGCTTCATAAATGGGGGCTAGACTGGTACACCAAGAGTGGATTTCTTTAATGTGCACCAAAGATGGGTTATGTGATTCACTGTGCTGAGGAAGGACTGCCAGTTTTCAGTTTGTCTTTTAGTCATTAGGTTAGCGATGGTGTTATTTAGAGACTGCATTTGTTCTATAATTTCTATTGGTGAGTGGTTGTGTGTGAGCTGGTTTCTTTATGAAGTGTGTAAACTGTGAGGAGAAAATGAACTTCATTTCTCTCTGTGCTCTTGAGGTAAATGCTCTCTGCTGGCTTAGTTGGAGATACTGATGTGTAAGACTGCAAGATTTTGGGATGGGAAATCATCCATACTGAAGTTATGGAGCTTTGCTTCCACGAGCAGTGTGAAAGCAAGACAGTCTGCTTTTCTGTAATTTGTGCAAGTTTCTTTAGTGGTTGTACTAACTGGGACCCTGGAAGGAGTGTTATCTGGATGGCAAAGTGGTCAGATGATAGTTCATGCAGTGTGCTCCAGCTTGTCCTAGTGTGTAGTGCTGATGAGCAGAATGTAATGTTTGGTGAGGTCAGTTGCAGGAGGCGGAGGGTTGGAAGTCTGGTAGGCTGGGTGCTTGGGCTGAGAATACTGAGATGATGCAGTTGGCGGAATGGTGGGCACTGAAAACTCACAAAGGCAGGTGATGGGCATGCTAGTGTGGTTCTGCACCTGGGGAGTGTATCTGGGTATATGGAGGGTAGAGGTATTATATTGTAGTTGATACTGTGAAGTTTTATTTCCATGTAATATATTTCTAGGGTGCTGTCATTGTTTGTGAGCTGTTTTGTAATGTCAGATGGATAAAGGCATGTTGTTGTGGAGTATTTTGAGCCTTTCCATTTCTGTTCCTAATGCCAATGGAGTTGAGTTGCAAGATCTTAGTTTGTTGTTGAGGTTCTGCAGAAGTGAATGATTTTTGTGAAGAGTGAAAGTCTACGTTGTGTGATGCTGTGTAGTGGGAACTTGTGCTGGAGATGAGGGGTTTTCTAAGTTCCTCTCTGAGTGGTTACTAAGTAGTCTCTAATGGATGATGGTGATATACAATAGATGTGATACCACAGAGTGGGGATGGAGCTTCTCATAAACTTGTTCATTTCTCAGATTTGGGAGATAGCATATAAACAAGTTGTCATGTATAATGCACTAAAACAGTCCCCACCCAAAACCTGGCCCTGGTTGCATTATCTGCTCTGCTTCAGTCCACTAACAGCATGTTGCCTCCTATATACTAACTAACTCCAATTCACTCTATCCTTTACATGCCCTTCACTCTCCAACATGTTCAGGCCTAAAAAACTCAAAATCTCTATGGCTCCATCCTTCCATCTCCAATCTAGTTTACACCTTCTCCTTGTCACTTCCACTACTGGCACATATATCCTCTTTGTCAGCACCTCACTCATTCTCTCCATACTTATAAACCACTTCAACACTTCCTCTTTAGCTTTCTCAACAGTCGTCTTATTACCACACCTTTATCTTACCCTTTTTATTTCTTTATCCATCCAACCACCTCCAGCCACATACTGTTCTTAAACATTATATTTCCAGTACATCTACCCTCAAATTACAGAGGTATAAGTTTGTTGAGTATTCCTGGTAAATTATATGGGAGGGTATTGATTGAGAGGGTGAAGGCATGTACAGAGCATCAGATTGGGGAAGAGCAGTGTGGTTTCAGAAGTGGTAGAGGATGTGTGGATCAGGTGTTTGCTTTGAAGAATGTATGTGAGAAATACTTAGAAAAGCAAATGGATTTGTATGTAGCATTTATGGATCTGGAGAAGGCATATGATAGAGTTGATAGAGATGCTCTGTGGAAGATATTAAGAATATATGGTGTGGGAGGCAAGTTGTTAGAAGCAGTGAAAAGTTTTTATCGAGGATGAAAGGCATGTGTACGTGTAGGAAGAGAGGAAAGTGATTGGTTCTCAGTGAATGTAGGTTTGCGGCAGGGGTGTGTGATGTCTCCATGGTTGTTTAATTTGTTTATGGATGGGGTTGTTAGGGAGGTGAATGCAAGAGTTTTGGAAAGAGGGGCAAGTATGAAGTCTGTTGGGGATGAGAGAGCTTGGGAAGTGAGTCAGTTGTAGTTCGCTGATGACACAGTGCTGGTGGCTGATTCATGTGAGAAACTGCAGAAGCTGGTGACTGAGTTTGGTAAAGTGTGTGAAAGAAGAAAGTTAAGAGTAAATGTGAATAAGAGCAAGGTTATTAGGTACAGTAGGGTTGAGGGTCAAGTCAATTGGGAGGTGAGTTTGAATGGAGAAAAACTGGAGGAAGTGAAGTGTTTTAGATATCTGGGAGTGGATCTGGCAGCGGATGGAACCATGGAAGCGGAAGTGGATCATAGGGTGGGGGAGGGGGCGAAAATTCTGGGAGCCTTGAAGAATGTGTGGAAGTCGAGAACATTATCTCGGAAAGCAAAAATGGGTATGTTTGAAGGAATAGTGGCTCCAACAATGTTGTATGGTTGCGAGGCGTGGGCTATGGATAGAGTTGTGCGCAGGAGGATGGATGTGCTGGAAATGAGATGTTTGAGGACAATGTGTGGTGTGAGGTGGTTTGATCGAGTAAGTAAAGTAAGGGTAAGAGAGATGTGTGGAAATAAAAAGAGCGTGGTTGAGAGAGCAGAAGAGGGTGTTTTGAAATGGTTTGGGCACATGGAGAGAATGAGTGAGGAAAGATTGACCAAGAGGATATATGTGTCGGAGGTGGAGGGAACGAGGAGAAGAGGGAGACCAAATTGGAGGTGGAATGATGGAGTGAAAAAGATTTTGTGTGATCGGGGCCTGAACATGCAGGAGGGTGAAAGGAGGGCAAGGAATAGAGTGAATTGGAGCGATGTGGTATACCGGGGTTGACGTGCTGTCAGTGGATGGAATCAAGGAATGTGAAGCGTCTGGGGTAAACCATGGAAAGCTGTGTAGGTATGTGTATTTGCGTGTGTGGACGTATGTATATACAAGTGTATGGGGGTGGGTTGGGCCATTTCTTTCGTCTGTTTCCTTGTGCTACCTCGCAAACGTGGGAGACAGCAGCAAAAATAAAAAAATATATATATATATATATATATATATATATATATATATATATATATATATATACACCATAGCCTGAGTCAGGCACCCATTTCACCAACCAACTCCACGAGGCGGATGAGCAGCTGGGATGAATGTGAACCAACTGCCATGACCAGGATATATATATACATATTTTTATTTTATTATACTTTGTCGCTGTCTCCCGCGTTTGCGAGGTAGCGAAAGGAAACAGACGAAAGAAATGGCCCAACCCACCCCATACACATGTATATACATACGTCCACACACGCAAATATACATACCTACACAGCTTTCCATGGTTTACCCCAGACGCTTCACATGCCTTGATTCAATCCACTGACAACACGTCAACCCCGGTATACCACATCGCTCCAATTCACTCTATTCCTTGCCCTCCTTTCACCCTCCTGCATGTTCAGGCCCCGATCACACAAAATCTTTTTCACTCCATCTTTCCACCTCCAATTTGGTCTCCCTCTTCTCCTCGTTCCCTCCACCTCCGACACATATATCCTCTTGGTCAATCTTTCCTCACTCATTCTCTCCATGTGCCCAAACCACTTCAAAACACCCTCTTCTGCTCTCTCAACCACGCTCTTTTTATTTCCACACATCTCTCTTACCCTTACGTTACTCACTCGATCAAACCACCTCACACCACACATTGTCCTCAAACATCTCATTTCCAGCACATCCATCCTCCTGCGCACAACTCTATCCATAGCCCATGCCTCGCAGCCATACAACATTGTTGGAACCACTATTCCTTCAAACATACCCATTTTTGCTTTCCGAGATAATGTTCTCGACTTCCACACATTCTTCAAGGCTCCCAGAATTTTCGCCCCCTCCCCCACCCTATGATCCACTTCCGCTTCCATGGTTCCATCCGCTGCCAGATCCACTCCCAGATATCTAAAACACTTCACTTCCTCCAGTTTTTCTCCATTCAAACTCACCTCCCAAATGACTTGACCCTCAACCCTACTGTACCTAATAACCTTGCTCTTATTCACATTTACTCTTAACTTTCTTCTTCCACACACTTTACCAAACTCAGTCACCAGCTTCTGCAGTTTCTCACATGAATCAGCCACCAGCGCTGTATCATCAGCGAACAACAACTGACTCACTTCCCAAGCTCTCTCATACACAACAGACTTCATACTTGCCCCTCTTTCCAAAACTCTTGCATTTACCTCCCTAACAACCCCATCCATAAACAAATTAAACAACCATGGAGACATCACACACCCCTGCCGCAAACCTACATTCACTGAGAACCAATCACTTTCCTCTCTTCCTACACGTACACATGCCTTACATCCTCGATAAAAACTTTTCACTGCTTCTAACAACTTTCCTCCCACACCATATATTCTTAATACCTTCCACAGAGCATCTCTATCAACTCTATCATATGCCTTCTCCAGATCCATAAATGCTACATACAAATCCATTTGCTTTTCTAAGTATTTCTCACATACATTCTTCAAAGCAAACACCTGATCCACACATCCTCTACCACTTCTGAAACCACACTGCTCTTCCCCAATCTGATGCTCTGTACATGCCTTCACCCTCTCAATCAATACCCTCCCATATAATTTACCAGGAATACTCAACAAACTTATACCTCTGTAATTTGAGCACTCACTCTTATCCCCTTTGCCTTTGTACAATGGCACTATGCACGCATTCCGCCAACCCTCAGGCACCTCACCATGAGTCATTTTTTATTATTATTATTATACTTTGTCGCTGTCTCCCGCGTTTGCGAGGTAGCGCAAGGAAACAGACGAAAGAAATGGCCCAACCCCCCCCATACACATGTATATACATACGTCCACACACGCAAATATACATACCTACACAGCTTTCCATGGTTTACCCCAAACGCTTCACATGCCTTGATTTAATCCACTGACAGCACGTCAACCCCGGTATACCACATCGGTCCAATTCACTCTATTCCTTGCCCTCCTTTCACCCTCCTGCATGTTCAGGCCCCGATCACACAAAATCTTTTTCACTCCATCTTTCCACCTCCAATTTGGTCTCCCTCTTCTCCTCGTTCCCTCCACCTCCGACACATATATCCTCTTGGTCAATCTTTCCTCACTCATTCTCTCCATGTGCCCAAACCATTTCAAAACACCCTCTTCTGCTCTCTCAACCACGCTCTTTTTATTTCCACACATCTCTCTTACCCTTACGTTACTCACTCGATCAAACCACCTCACACCACACATTGTCCTCAAACATCTCATTTCCAGCACATCCATCCTCCTGCGCACAACTCTATCCATAGCCCACGCCTCGCAACCATACAACATTGTTGGAACCACTATTCCTTCAAACATACCCATTTTTGCTTTCCGAGATAATGTTCTCGACTTCCACACATTCTTCAAGGCCCCCAGAATTTTCGCCCCCTCCCCCACCCTATGATCCACTTCCGCTTCCATGGTTCCATCCGCTGCCAGATCCACTCCCAGATATCTAAAACACTTCACTTCCTCCAGTTTTTCTCCATTCAAACTCACCTCCCAATTGACTTGACCCTCAACCCTACTGTACCTAATAACCTTGCTCTTATTCACATTTACTCTTAACTTTCTTCTTCCACACACTTTACCAAACTCAGTCACCAGCTTCTGCAGTTTCTCACATGAATCAGCCACCAGCGCTGTATCATCAGCGAACAACAACTGACTCACTTCCCAAGCTCTCTCATCCCCAACAGACTTCATACTTGCCCCTCTTTCCAAAACTCTTGCATTTACCTCCCTAACAACCCCATCCATAAACAAATTAAACAACCATGGAGACATCACACACCCCTGCCGCAAACCTACATTCACTGAGAACCAATCACTTTCCTCTCTTCCTACACGTACACATGCCTTACATCCTCGATAAAAACTTTTCACTGCTTCTAATAACTTTCCTCCCACACCATATATTCTTAATACCTTCCACAGAGCATCTCTATCAACTCTATCATATGCCTTCTCCAGATCCATAAATGCTACATACAAATCCATTTGCTTTTCTAAGTATTTCTCACATACATTCTTCAAAGCAAACGCCTGATCCACACATCCTCTACCACTTCTGAAACCACACTGCTCTTCCCCAATCTGATGCTCTGTACATGCCTTCACCCTCTCAATCAATACCCTCCCATATAATTTACCAGGAATACTCAACAAACTTATACCTCTGTAATTTGAGCACTCACTCTTATCCCCTTTGCCTTTGTACATTGGCACTATGCACGCATTCCGCCAATCCTCAGGCACCTCACCATGAGTCATACATATATTAAATAACCTTACCAACCAGTCAACAATACAGTCACCCCCTTTTTTAATAAATTCCACTGCAATACCATCCAAACCTGCTGCCTTGCCGGCTTTCATCTTCCGCAAAGCTTTCACTACCTCTTCTCTGTTTACCAAATCATTTTCCCTAACCCTCTCACTTTGCACACCACCTCGACCAAAACACCCTATATCTGCCACTCTATCATCAAACACATTCAACAAACCTTCAAAATACTCACTCCATCTCCTTCTCACATCACCACTACTTGTTATCACCTCCCCATTTGCGCCCTTCACTGAAGTTCCCATTTGCTCCCTTGTCTTACGCACTTTATTTACCTCCTTCCAGAACATCTTTTTATTCTCCCTAAAATTTAATGATACTCTCTTACCCCAACTCTCATTTGCCCTTTTTTTCACCTCTTGCACCTTTCTCTTGACCTCCTGTCTCTTTCTTTTATACATCTCCCACTCAATTGCATTTTTTCCCTGCAAAAATCGTCCAAATGCCTCTCTCTTCTCTTTCACTAATACTCTTACTTCTTCATCCCACCACTCACTACCCTTTCTAATCAACCCACCTCCCACTCTTCTCATGCCACAAGCATCTTTTGCGCAATCCATCACTGATTCCCTAAATACATCCCATTCCTCCCCCACTCCCCTTACTTCCATTGTTCTCACCTTTTTCCATTCTGTACTCAGTCTCTCCTGGTACTTCCTCACACAGGTCTCCTTCCCAAGCTCACTTACTCTCACCACCCTCTTCACCCCAACATTCACTCTTCTTTTCTGAAAACCCATACAAATCTTCACCTTAGCCTCCACAAGATAATGATCAGACATCCCTCCAGTTGCACCTCTCAGCACATTAACATCCAAAAGTCTCTCTTTCGCACGCCTGTCAATTAACACGTAATCCAATAACGCTCTCTGGCCACCTCTCCTACTTACATAAGTATACTTATGTATATCTCGCTTTTTAAACCAGGTATTCCCAATCATCAGTCCTTTTTCAGCACATAAATCTACAAGCTCTTCACCATTTCCATTTACAACACTGAACACCCCATGTATACCAATTATTCCCTCAACTGCCACATTACTCACCTTTGCATTCAAATCACCTATCACTATAACCCGGTCTCGTGCATCAAAACCACTAACACACTCATTCAGCTGCTCCCAAAACACTTGCCTCTCATGATCTTTCTTCTCATGCCCAGGTGCATATGCACCAATAATCACCCACCTCTCTCCATCAACTTTCAGTTTTACCCATATTAATCGAGAATTTACTTTCTTACATTCTATCACATACTCCCACAACTCCTGTTTCAGGAGTATTGCTACTCCTTCCTTTGCTCTTGTCCTCTCACTAACCCCTGACTTTACTCCCCAGACATTCCCAAACCACTCTTCCCCTTTACCCTTGAGCTTCATTTCACTCAGAGCCAAAACATCCAGGTTCCTTTCCTCAAACATACTACCTATCTCTCCTTTTTTCACATCTTGGTTACATCCACACACATTTAGGCACCCCACTCTGAGCCTTCGAGGAGGATGAGCACTCCCCGCGTGACTCCTTCTTCTGTTTCCCATTTTAGAAAGTTAATACAAGGAGGGGAGGATTTCTGGCCCCCCGCTCCCGTCCCCTCTAGTCGCTTTCTACGACACGCGAGGAATACGTGGGAAGTATTCTTTCACCCCTATCCCCAGGGATAATATACATATATATATACATATACACATACACACACATACACATACATACGCACATATACACACACACACACATACATATATATACATATGAAAAATGTAAGAAACAATTTAGAAAACTGAAACTTCTAGCTTGAAATGAATGAAAAAAAAATGAATGTCACATAATGGTTCAACCTCTGGCTATGGAAAAAGGAAATGTATAATTTATTTACACAAACGTCAATAGCAGTTCTCATCAATTTAACCACTGTATCAATAAGCTTCAATGTCTAAGCTACATTTTTCTCCAATTTCACTATTTTCTTGTCAAAACACCATGTATGAAAACTATCACTCCAGTAACACAACTATAAACATTTACTTCCCCTTTAAAAAAAAAGTTCTGGGGAAGTCTGTCTTGATACACTGCGGGAAACTCTACCACCTGGCGGGGTTTGTGTTGCAATGGTTCCCGATTCACAAACGTAGTAGCATCACTGGTGGGCCAAGGTAGTTCCGTTTGCGAAGAGGCGCTTTATATGATGTCTTGACACACGATGATCTTACATATATATATATATATATATATATATATATATATATATATATATATATATATATATATATATATAAAGGGGGTGACTGTATTGCTGACTGGTTGGTAAGGTTATTTAATGTATGTATGATTCATGGTGAGGTGCCTGAGGATTGGCGGAATGCCTGCATAGTGCCATTGTACAAAGGCAAAGGGGATAAGAGTGAGTGCTCAAATTACAGAGCTATAAGTTTGTTGAGTATTCCTGGTAAATTGTATGGGAGGATATTGATTGAGAGGGTGAAGGCATGTACAGAGCATCAGATTGGGGAAGAGCAGTGTGGTTTCAGAAGTGGTAGAGGATGTGTGGATCAGGTGTTTGCTTTGAAGAATGTATGTGAGAAATACAAATGGATTTGTATGTAGCATTTATGGATCTGGAGAAGGCATATGATAGAGTTGATAGAGATGCTCTGTGGAAGGTATTAAGAGTATATGGTGTGGGAGGAAAGTTGTTAGAAGCAGTGAAAAGTTTTTATTGAGGATGTACGGCATGTGTACGTGTAGGAAGAGAAGAAAGTGATTGGTTCTCAGTTAATGTAGGTTTGCGGTGGGGGTGTGTAATGTCTCCATGGTTGTTTAATTTGTTTATGGATGGGGTTGTTAGGGAGGTGAATGCAAGAGTTTTGGAAAGAGGGGCAAGTATGCAGTCTGTTGTGTATGAGAGAGCTTGGGAAGTGAGTCAATTGTTGTTCGCTGATGACACAGCGCTGGTGGCTGATTCATGTGAGAAACTGCAGTTTCTCACATGTTAAGAGTAAATGTGAATAAGAGCAAGGTTATTAGGTACAGTAGGGTTGAGGGTCAAGTCAATTGGGAGGTAAGTTTGAATGGAGAAAAACTAGAGGAAGTAAAGTGTTTTAGATATCTGGGAGTGGATCAGGCAGCGGATGGAACCATGGAAGCGGAAGTGAATCATTGGGTGGGGGAGGGGGCAAAAATTCTGGGACCCTTGAAGAATGTTTGGAAGTCGAGAATATCTCGGAAAGCAAAAATGGCTATGTTTGAAGGAATAGTGGTTCCAACAATGTTGTATGGTTGTGAGGCGTGGGCTATGGATAGAGTTGTGCGCAGGAGGGTGGATGTGCTGGAAATGAGATGTTTGAGGACAATATGTGGTGTGGGGTGGTTTGATCGAGTAAGTAATGTAAGGGTAAGAGAGATGTGTGGAAATAAAAAGAGTGTGGTTGAGAGAGCAGAAGAGGTTGTTTTGAAATGGTTTGGTCACATGGAGAGAATGAGTGAGGAAAGATTGACCAAGAGGATATATGTGTCAGAGGTGGAGGGAACGAGGAGAAGTAGGAGACCAAATTGGAGGTGGAAGGATGGAGTGAAAAAGATTTTGAGTGATCGGGGCCTGAACATGCAGGAGGGTAAAAGGCGTGCAAGGAATGGAGTGAATTGGAACGATGTGGTATACCGGGGTCAATGTGCTGTCGATGGATTGAACCAGGGCATGTGAAGCGTCTGGGGTAAACCATGGAAAGTTCTGTGGGGCCTGGATGTGGAAAGGGAGCTGTGGTTTCTGGCATTATTACATGACAGCTAGAGACTTGAGTGTGAACGAATGGGGCCTATGTTGTCTTTTCCTAGCGCTACCTCGCACACATGAGGGGGGAGGGAGATGTTATTCCATGTGTGGCGAGGTGGCGATGGGAATAAATAAAGGCAGACTGTATGAATTGTGTACATGTGTATATATGTATATGTCTGTGTGTATATATATGTGTACATTGAGATGTATAGGTATGTATATTTGCGTGTGTGGACGTGTACGTATATACATACGTATGGGTGTGGGTTGGGCCATTTCTTTCGTCTGTTTCCTTGCGCTACCTCGCAACTGCGGGAGACACCGGCAAAGCAAAATAAATAAAATAAATATATAATGTATATGAAGTGATAAGAGAGTTTAAATCAAAACTTGGGAAAGTGGGTGCAGAGATAGAGTGTGGTGGTGAGGTCTGATGACTAGACAAGTCTGTTTGCAGATGATACTGCATTGTCTGCTCAGAGTGAAGAGGAGTTGCAGAAGGTTGTAAACGTGTTTTATGATACGTGTAAGCATAAGCAATAAAAGTTAAAAGTAAAGTAATGGTGTTAAAAAGGAGACAATGAAAGTACAGATTTTGCAAAGCCCTACAGAAAGAGAGAAGAAATTGTACTAAACTGCATTGTAGGCATGGGGGGGAAAAAAGGCTGGAAGTGAAAGTATCTGGGAGCTAGTGACAAGGAAGGAAAGATAAGGGAGAAAGCAGTATAGGGTAGATGAGTCATTGGGTCCCTTAATAGATTAATAAATGGTAGAGATGTAAGCATGGAAGTGATGAAAGGATTAAGGGAAAGCATAATCCTCCCAACCCTGACCTATGCAGCCAAAACATGGACATGGAATGAGTCACAGAGATCAAGTATCCTGGCTGTGGGAACAGGTTAATTGAGAGGAGTCTGGTGTGACTAGATGGTATGACGAAAGAAATGATGAGGTGTATGAGAGATCTGGTGTGGCTGGGAATGAAAAGGGAATGAACTGAAGTGTGGTAGAGTGGGTGAAAGGAAATTGACTTGGTTTGGTTGTGGAAAGACTGGAAGAAGGGGAGTTTACAAAAAGAGTGTATAATGGTTTGATCAAAGGGACTGCTGAGAGAGAAAGATCATCTGTGACATGGGGAAATAGAGTGGAAGAATACTGATAGAAGAATGCATGGAATGGTGTATGCGAGGGAGTCATGTAAGGAATGGGATAAGTAGAGACATGCTGTGGCCACCCCTTGATGAAAGTTCCAGTTTGTCATTTCTCTCTGGGCAAGATTAGGTCTACATCTCTTGTTTCTTGCTTATTCAATTTTTCTTAAATGGTGTTCTATCGTTTCATGACATATAATTCTTCACATTACTTGAAAAACATTATTCTTTCAGTGACCAGGATGTATGTTGACACATCATCAAGTTGGAGGTCATGAAAATTCATAAAAATACATGGAAAGAAGCAACAATATGTTGATCTATACATAAATTTCGTTAACTGACTGGGTCTTCTACAGTATCTATAAACTTGTAATACTATTCAAAACCCTATGAACGAGTGAATCCCCAGGGATTTTGTTGGGGATGTTAAAAAAAATATAACAGCACTTATCACCACACTGCAGGAAGTCTGGTGATGTACCATCACAATGAGGATCATGAAACAAAATCATAGAAATACACACAAAGAATAAATGGTTAATATAAATTTCATTAGCTCTGGATCCTTTACATCATTATTGGTGGACTTCATGGATCATAATACACTCCTGTTTGATTTCTTTGTTTAGAGAGAGAGAGAGAGGGGGGGGGGGGGGCTCTCTACACACTGTTGTGTGGTAACTACCCTCTGGAAGCCAGTAACACTTCGGCCCCTGTCGGTTAAAACTGATTTTAAAATTGAGCTCTTCATAGAATCCACTCACTTGTCTCGTCGACATTACAGTTAAAAAAAAGGGGCAAGAAAAATGTAAAACTCTCACCATAACACAAACAGTAATCACCGCCTATCAGATATGGTGCCGTACCCACTGGAATACATCATATTGACTTTAATATTGCTGATATTTCGTACATAACATCTCCCTGTTAGCAACCCTCACCGGCATTTTGATGTAGATTTTCCTCCAGCGTGTTTGAGATGGTTAGAGCAGGTCGGGTCGGCCCACCAGTTTCTTATCTTGTCTATGTTGACATCTGCCCCTCCCTTGGGACCAAGACCCAAAGGGATAACATCTTTCTAAATCTCCTTCCTTCATATAATATATCTCCGGGCAACATGTTTTTCCCTGTGCAATACCTTTGGTCAATATATTCTTCCATCAGACGAATTTCACTGGCCAGTGTACTCTTCCCTCTGCAATCTATCACTGATCTACGTAATGGTACTGTACGGGCTGGGAATTACACTTGTGGGGCCCATCTCTTGAACATTCTTTAGTAATCTCTATTATAATACAACCTCTTAAACATATATATGTTATCTGCATCAAACACGTCTTCAATAATTATGTTCCATTCCTACGTCACTTTTATACTTTAAAAGTATTCCTTTACAACCTCTTCGATGTATCTCTAACCTTGCATCGTGGAAGAACTTTCCACTGTCCACATTATCGTTATATCATAGAAATTTAAAAGTTGTGATCAAATTATCCCTAACTCCTCTCTATGAAGCCAATAGCCTTTCCTTGTAACTCAGCCTTTTGAATTGTGGTATCATCTTTGATGCGCTCATCTGGACCTTCTCTGTTAACTCTGTGCTTCTTTTGGTGGTGTGACCAAAGCCTGAGAAGCATAATCTAGTTTTGGCCTTAAGTAAGATGTGAACAGCTTGCTAAACATTTCCTTATCAATATACCTGAAAGCTATACTGATATTTGCCAGCAGACAGTTTGTAACCTTAATTACTCTCCTAATATGGAACTTTGGCGACAGGTTAGGACGATGTTGATCCCAAGTCTTCACAAACACAAAAGCTTCTTTCCTGCTACATAATCATGATATTGAATCCGTCTTTCGCTTTGTTTCGTCCTCATTAGAAATGTTCGCGATAAATTTTATCAACTACGATTTACTCCAACGTTGAAATATGTTTAGGTTCCTTTGTAAGCTGATGCAATCCTCTTCGTCTTTCACTTATGATCTTTGCATCATCTGCAACTATATTCAGGTAAGATTCCGTATCCTCAGGAATTCATTGATATAGGTAAAGAGGGGTAATGACCTTCCTCTGGTCAGCACCCATCTGAAGAAGGCTAATATAACATTCCTTCTCTGTTCCTCTGGCTGAGATCATTTGGTCAAGGAAGGAGTTCCCCTTTCCTCCTCCTGCTTGGTGTTCCAACTTCTGACTCAGCTCCCATGTGGTTAAGCGCCAAAGGCTTTCTGACAGTCGGATACAAATAGTCCAACCAGCCTTGCCTTTTGTACAAGGACTGAACTCACTCTCTCTTTGAACTCTAAAAGGTTAGTTGCATTTGACCTCTCCATAACACCATGTTGTCTCACTTGGGAAAAATGTTCTCCGTTGAAAGTCATCCACTTGCTTTCTCAAAGTATATACCAGAACCTTACACACCACACCACACTAGTTAGTGAATCCAGTGTCTAGTTTAGCGCCTAATTCCCAGTCTCCTTTCTTACAGACAGATATGCACTATTCCATTCCAAAGGCATTGTGGCTCTGGCGACATATTGAACATTATCAGTAGCACATCAGTTCACATCTTCAGCAAATTTGGTGAAGTTACATGATGACAATAATCCTTGTATGAGTCAAGATCGTTAGATATTGTTGTGTTGATATATTTTCTAGATATTTTGATGTTTTGTAAAACCTCTTCCCCTGACCATCTTAGTGATGTTCAAGCCGTACGTAATGTTTTCCACTGTGGAAACACATATGAACTTGTTATTTGTATCCTCACACAATCTTTACATCAGCCTCTACAACTATTCCCTCTCAATCCCTTAATCTGATTAGCTGCTCCTTAACTGACAACTGACCCATGATGAATTTATAAACAAGTTTCGGATTTACACCTGCCTTGACCATGGAAAGCAGAAGTGAGTATGTCTGAAGGAATAGTGGTTCCAACAATGTTGTATGGTTGCGAGGCGTGGGCTATGGATAGAGTTGTGCGCAGGAGGATGGATGTGCTGGAAATGAGATGTTTTAGGACAATATGTGGTGTGAGGTGGTTTGATCGAGTAAGTAACGTAAGGGTAAGAGAGATGTGTGGAAATAAAAAGAGCGTGGTTGAGAGAGCAGAAGAGGGTGTTTTGAAATGGTTTGGGCACATGGAGAGAATGAGTGAGGAAAGATTGACCAAGAGGATATATGTGTCGGAGGTGGAGGGAACGAGGAGAAGAGGGAGACCAAATTGGAGGTGGAAAGATGGAGTGAAAAAGATTTTGTGTGATCGGGGCCTGAACATGCAGGAGGGTGAAAGGAGGGCAAGGAATAGAGTGAATTGGAGCGATGTGGTATACCGGGGTTGACGTGCTGTCAGTGGATTGAATCGGGGCATGTGAAGCGTCTGGAGTAAACCATGGAAAGCTGTGTAGGTATGTATATTTTGCGTGTGTGGACGTATGTATATACATGTGTATGGGGGTGGGTTGGGCCATTTCTGTCGTCTGTTTCCTTGCGCTACCTCGCAAACGCGGGAGACAGCGACAAAAAAAAAAAAAAAAAAAAAAAAAATATATATATATATATATATATATATATATATATATATATATATATATATATATATATATATATATCTTGGTATACGAGTTTCTGGTTCTCTTATATCATGCGTATGTTAACTGGTTAGAGTTTCGTGTATATCTTCTCCATTGGACATCTATAAACTCATTTGCTCAGTATTATCTTATATCAAACCGTTCTTTCCTATTTCTTACTATTGGCTCTGTATTTAAGGCTATGTTACCCATGTTACTTCGTTGTGAATTTCACGGAGCCTTTCATCACGTGGGCCACTGTACTTCATTTCCCAATCTATGTTAACAACGACTTGAGGTTTGCACACACTGCACCATCATATGGTACCTACGTCTTGTCTCACCTCTCCTCCTTTAATGTCCTAATTTACCACATTGTTCATCTTGAACATTACTTGATCACTTTTTCCACGTGGTGTATCATACGTCAACATCCATGCAAGTATGTGTAAAGATTACATCCATAGACGATAGTAAATTAGTCCCTCATGATCCTTGCTTGATCAGTGACACATCTTGATATAAAAACTTTCCCATATTTGTACGCTTTACAAACTTGCGTCTGTCTCCCTGTCATCATAAGACTCCCAATTCTGCCACCTTATCTTTCTTTATAACTGAAAGTCTCCATTATCAATCATGAATTGACCATTTCTTTCACATGATTCACTTACTGCTTTATGTTGTATCCTCATGCTTACTATAGTCTTACCACTGTACATTCCTTCTCTAACGCTAATATCCTCCCACTTACAGTATACCACTAGTCAATATATTCTCCCCTATATAGTATACCACTGGTCAATATATTCTCCCCTATATAGTATACCACTGGTCAATATATTCTTCCCTATATAGTATACCACTGGTCAACATATTCTCTGCAGTATACCACTGGTCAACATGTTCTCTGCAGTATACCACTGATCAACATATTCTCCCCTCTACAGTATACCACTGGTAAGCATATTCTTCTCTCTACATTATCCCACTGGTCAACATATTCTCCCCTCTACAATATACCACTAGTCAGCGTATTCTCCCCTCTACAGTATATCACTGGTCAACATATTCTCTCTACAGTATACCACTGGTCAATATATTCTTACCTGTACAGTATACCACTGGTTAACATATTCTCTCTACAGTATACCAGTGGTCATCATATTTATCTCTCTATAGAACACCACTAGTCAACATATTCTTTCTACAGTATACCACTGGTTAACATATTCTCTCTACAGTATACCAGTGGTCAAGGTATTCATCTCTCTATAGAACACCACTAGTCAACATATTCTTTCTACAGTATACCACTGGTTAACATATTCTTTACAGTATACCACTGGTCAATATATTCTTACCTGTACAGTATACCACTGGTTAATGCATTCTCTTTACAGTATACCACTGGTTAATGCATTCTCTTTACAGTATACCACTGGTCATCATATTCAACTCTCTACAGAACACCACTAGTCAACATATTCTCTCTACAGTATGCCACTGGTCAACATATTCTCCCCTCTACAGTATACCACTGGTTAACATATTTTTCTCCATTCAGTATACTACTGGTTAACATATTCTCTACAGTATACCACTGGTCAACATATTCTCTCCAAAGTATACCATTGGTTAACATATTCTTCTCTCTACAGTATACCGCTGGTTAACATATTCTTCTCTCTACAGTATACCACTGGTTAACATTCTTCTCTACAGTATACCACTGGTTAACATATTCTCCTCTCTACAGTATACCACTGGTCAACATATTCTCCTCTCTACAGTATACCACTGGTCAACATATTCTCCTCTCTACAGTATACCACTGGTTAACATTCCTCTCTCTACAGTATACCACTGGTTAATATATTCTCCTCTCTACAGTATACCACTGGTTAACATATTCTCCTCTCTACAGTATACCACTGGTCAACATATTCTCCTCTCTACAGTATACCACTGGTTAACATATTCTTCTCTACAGTATACCACTGGTTAACATATTCTCCTTTCTACAGTATACCACTGGTCAACATATTCTCCTCTCTACAGTATACCACTGGTCAACATATTCTCCTCTCTACAGTATACCACTGGTCAACATATTCTTCTCTCTACAGTATACCACTGGTCAACATATTCTCCTCTCTACAGTATACCACTGGCTAACATATTCTCCTCTCTACAGTATACCACTGGTCAACATATTCTCCTCTCTACAGTATACCACTGGTCAACATATTCTCCTCTCTACAGTATACCACTGGTTAACATATTCTCCTCTCTACAGTATACCACTGGTCAACATATTCTTCTCTCTACAGTATACCACTGGTCAACATATTCTTCTCTACAGTATACCACTGGTTAACATATTCTTCTCTCTACAGTATACCACTGGTTAACATATTCTCCTCTCTACAGTATACCACTGGTTAACATATTCTCTCTACAGCAGAAGACTTGTGGAAGCAGGGGCAGCAGACCTAGGGAAGGAAGGACAACAGGCCAGGGAAGCAGGGGCAGTAGACCTGGGGAAACAGGGGCAGCAGACCGGGAGAAACAGGGGTAACAGACCTGGAGAAACTGGGGCAGCAGACCTGGGGAAGCAGTGGTAGCATACCTGGGGAAGCAAGGGCAGCAGCACAAGGAAGCAGGGGTAACAGACCTAGTTAAGCTGGGGCATCAGACCTGGGGAAGCAGGGGTAACAGACCTGGGGAGTAGGAGAAACAGACCTGGGGAAGCAAGGGCAGCAGGTCAGGGAAGCTGGGGCAGCAGAAAGGGGAAAACAGGGGAAACAGGCCTGGGGAAGCAAGGGCAGCAGGCCAGGGAAGCTGGGGCAGCAGAAAGGGGAAAGCAGGGGAAACAGGCCTGGGGAAACAGGGGCATCAGACCTGGGGAAGCAAGGGCAGCAGGCCAGAGAAGCAGGGGCATCAGACCTGGGAAAGCAGTGGCAGCAGTCCTGGGGAAGCAGGGGCAACAGACTTGGGGAAACAGGGGTAACAGACCTAGGGAAGCAGGGCAGCGGGCCTGGGGAAGCAGGGGCAGCAGTCCTGGGGAAGCAGGGACAATAGACCTGGGGAAGCAGGGGCAACAGACCTGGGGAAGCAAGGGCAGCAGGCCTGGGGAAGCAGGGGCAACGGACCTGGGGAAGCAGGGGTAACAGACCTGGAGAAGCAGGGGCAGCAGGCCTTGGGAAGCAAGGGCAGCAGGCCAAGGAAGCAGGGGCAACAGACCTAGGGAAGCAGGGGTAACAGACCTCGGGAAGCAGGGGCAGCAGGCCTGGGGGAGCAAGGGCAGCAGGCCAGGGAAGCAGGGGCATCAGGCTTGGGGAAGCAGGGGTAACAGACCTGGGGAAGCAGGGGTAACAGACCTGGGGAAGCAAGAGTAACAGACTTAGGGAAGCAGGGGTAACAGACCTGGGGAAGCAGAGGTAACAGACCTGGGGAAGCAGGGGCAGCAGGCCAGGGAAGCAGGGGCAACAGACCTGGAGATGCAGGGGTTGCATACCTGGGGAAGCAGGGGTAACATACCTGGGGAAGCAGGAGCAGCAGGCCCGGAAAGCAAGGGCAGCAGGCCAGGGAAGCAGGGGCAACAGAGGTAGCATATCTGAGGAATCAGGGGCAGCAGACCTGTGAAGCAGAAGCAGCAGACCTAGGGAAGTCAGGGGCAGCAGGCCTATGGAAGCAGGGGCAGCATACCTGGAAAGCAAGGGCAACAGGTCTGGAGAAGCAGGGGAAACAGGCCTGGGGTAATAGGGGCATCAGTCCTGAGGAAGCAAGGTCAACAGGCCTGGGGAAGCAGGGGCAACAGGCCTGGGGAAGCAGGGGTAACAGGCCTGGGGTAATAGGGGCATCAGTCCTGAGGAAGCAAGGTCAACAGGCCTGGGGAAGCAGGGGCAACAGGCCTGGGGAAGCAGGGGTAACAGACCTGGGAAAGCAAGGTCAGCAGGCCAGGGAAGCAGGGGCAACAGACCTGGGGAAGCAGGGGCAACAGACCTGGGGAAGCAGGGGTAACAGACCTGGGGAAGAAGGGAACCAGGTCAGGGAAGTAGGGGCAACAGACCTAGGGAAGCAGGGGTAACAGACCTGGGGAAGCAGGGGTAACAGACCTGGGGAAGCAAGGTCAGCAGGCCAGGGAAGCAGGGGCAACAGACCTGGGGAAGCAGGGGTAACAGACCTGGGGAAGCAGGGGTAACAGACCTGGGGAAGCAAGTGCAGCAGGTCAGGGAAGCAGGGGCAACAGACCTAGGGAAGCAGGGGTAACAGACTTGGGTAAGCAGGGGTAACAGACTTAGGGAAGCAGGGGTAACAGACCTGGGAAAGCAGGGATAACAGACCTGAGAATGCAGGGGTAACAGACCTGGGGAAGCAAGGGCATTAGGCCAGGGAAGAAGGGGCAACAGACCTGGAGAAGCAAGGGTAACAGACCTGGGGAAGAAGGGGCAACAGACCTGGGGAAGCAGGGGTAACAGTTCTGGGGAAGCAAGGGTAGCAGGCCAGGGAAGCAGGGGTAACAGACCTGAGGAAGCAGAGGCAGCAGGCCTGGGGAAGCAAGTGCAGCAGGTCAGGGAAGCAGGGGTAACAGACCTGGGGAAGCAGGGGTAACAGACCTGGGGAAGCAAGTGCAGCAGGTCAGGGAAGCAGGGGTAACAGACCTGGGGAAGCAGGGGCAACAGACCTGGGGAAGCAGGGGTAACAGACCTGGGGAAGAAGGGAAGCGGGTCAGGGAAGTAGGGGCAACAGACCTAGGGAAGCAGGGGTAACAGACCTGGGGAAGCAAGTGCAGCAGGTCAGGGAAGCAGGGGCAACAGACCTGGGGAAGCAGGGGTAACAGACCTGGGGAAGCAGGGGCAACAGTTCTGGGGAAGCAAGGGTAGCAGGCCAGGGAAGCAGGGGTAACAGACCTGGGGAAGTAAGGGCAGCAGATCAGGGAAGCAGGGGCAACAGACCTGGGAAAGCAGGGGTAACAGTTCTGGGGAAGCAAGGGTAGCAGGCCAGGGAAGCAGGGGTAACAGACCTGGGGAAGCAGGGGCAGCAGGCCTGGGGAAGCAGGGGTAACAGTTCTGGGGAAGCAAGGGTAGCAGACCTGGGGAAGCAAGGGCAGCAGATCAGAGAAGCAGGGGCAACAGACCTGGGGAAGCAGGGGTACAGACCTGGGGAAGCAGGGGCAGCAGGCCTGGGGAAGCAGGGGTAACAGTTCTGGGGAAGCAAGGGTACCAGACCTGGGGAAGCAAGGGCAGCAGATCAGGGAAGCAGGGGCAACAGACCTGGGGAAGCAGGGGTAACAGACCTGGGGAAGCAGGGGTAACATACTTGGGGAAGCAGGTGCTGCAGGCCTGGGAAGCAGGGGCAGCAGGCCTGGGGAAGCAGGGGTAACAGACCTGGGGAAGCAAGGTCAGCAGGCCAGGGAAGCAGGGGCAGCAGACCAGATATGGAGGGTCAGCAGGTTGAGCAACTCGCCATGTACATATTTACTCTGGCCAGAGTAACCCCCCCCCCCCCCCGGGAAGAGGCAGAGGAGGGGATTTCCCAGATAAACACTGGAATGTTTCAACAACAAACACGAGGAACAACGAAGACAAGAACAAAGGGAAATTATGAGATGATATGGAGAGAGAGAGAGAGAGAGAGAGAGAGAGAGAGAGAGAGAGAGAGAGAGAGAGAGAGAGAGAGAGAGAGAGAGAGAGAGAGAGAGAGAGAGAGAGAGAGAGAGAGACTGCCTAAGTGTACAATGGTGACGTCGACAGGATTAATCACATTGAAGGATTTGGATTCCATTCTGGTTATCTGAGTTGAAGCGCCACCCCACATGTATGAGCTACACCACAAGTATGAGCTGCCTCACATGTATGAGCTACCTCACATGTATGAGCTACACCACAAGTATGAGCTGCCTCACATGTATGAGCTACCT
This sequence comes from Panulirus ornatus, assembly GCF_036320965.1. NCBI lineage: Eukaryota > Metazoa > Arthropoda > Malacostraca > Decapoda > Palinuridae > Panulirus > Panulirus ornatus. The sequence goes on from NC_092286.1 coordinate 1,609,612, forward strand.
CACATGTATGAGCTACACCACAAGTATGAGCTGCCTCACATGTATGAGCTACCTCACATGTATGAGCTACACCACAAGTATGAGCTGCCTCACATGTATGAGCTACCTCACATGTATGAGCTACACCACAAGTATGAGCTGCCTCACATGTATGAGCTACCTCACATGTATGAGCTACACCACAAGTATGAGCTGCCTCACATGTATGAGCTACCTCACATGTATGAGCTACCTCACATGTATGAGCTACACCACATGCATGAGCTACCTCACATGTATGAGCTACCTCACATGTATGAGCTACACCACAAGTATGAGCTGCCTCACATGTATGAGCTACCTCACATGTATGAGCTACCTCACATGTATGAGCTACACCACATGCATGAGCTACCTCACATGTATGAGCTACCTCACATGTATGCGCCACCCCACATGTATGAGCTACCTCAAATGTATGAGCTACCTCACATGTATGAGCTACACCACAAGTATGAGCTGCCTCACATGTATGAGCTACCTCACATGTATGAGCTACCTCACATGTATGAGCTACCTCACATGTATGAGCTACCTCACATGTATGAGCTACACCACAAGTATGAGCTGCCTCACATGTATGAGCTACCTCACATGTATGAGCTACCTCACATGTATGAGCTACACCACATGCATGAGCTACCTCACATGTATGAGCTACCTCACATGTATGCGCCACCCCACATGTATGAGCTACCTCAAATGTATGAGCTACCTCACATGTATGAGCTACACCACAAGTATGAGCTGCCTCACATGTATGAGCTACCTCACATGTATGAGCTACCTCACATGTATGAGCTACCTCACATGTATGCGCCACCCCACATGTATGAGCTACCTCAAATGTATGAGCTACCTCACATGTATGAGCTACACCACAAGTATGAGCTGCCTCACATGTATGAGCTACCTCACATGTATGAGCTACCTCACATGTATGAGCTACCTCACATGTATGCGCCACCCCACATGTATGAGCTACCTCAAATGTATGAGCTACCTCACATGTATGAGCTACCTCACATGTATGCGCCACCCCACATGTATGAGCTACCTCAAATGTATGAGCTACCTCACATGTATGAGCTACCTCACATGTATGAGCTACCTCATATGTATGAGCTACACCACATGTATGAGCTACACCACATGTATGAGCTACCTCACATGTATGAGCTACCTCACATGTATGAGCTACACCACATGTATGAGCTACACCACATGCATGAGCTACCTCACATGTATGCGCCACCCCACATGTATGAGCTACACCACATGTATGAGCTACCTCACATGTATGAGCTACACCACATGCATGAGCTACCTCACATGTATGCGCCACCCCACATGTATGAGCTACACCACATGTATGAGCTACCTCACATGTATGAGCTACCTCACATGTATGAGCTACCTCACATGTATGCGCCACCCCACATGTATGAGCTACCTCACATGTATGAGCTACCTCACATGTATGAGCTACCTCACATGTATGAGCTACCCTACTTATATGAGCTACACCACAAGTATGAGCTACCTCACATGTATGAGCTACCTCACATGTATGAGCTACCTCACATGTATGAGCTACACCACATATATGAGCTACCTCACATGTATGAGCTACACCACATGTATGAGCTACACCACATGTATGAGCTACCCCACATGTATGAGCTACACCACAAGTATGAGCTACCTCACATGTATGAGCTACCTCACATGTATGAGCTACCCCACATATATGAGCTACACCACAAGTATGAGCTACCTCACATGTATGAGCTACCTCACATGTATGAGCTACCTCACATGTATGAGCTACCCCACATGTATGAGCTACCTCACATGTATGAGCTACCCCACATATATGAGCTACCTCACATGTATGAGCTACCCCACATATATGAGCTACATCACAAGTATGAGCTACCTCACATGTATGAGCTACCTCATATGTATGAGCTAGCCCACATGTATGAGTTACACCACATGTATGAGCTACCTCACATGTATGAGCTACCTCACATGTATGAGCTAGCCCACATGTATGAGCTACACCACATGTATGAGCTACCTCACATGTATGAGCTACCCCACATGTATGAGCTACCTCACATGTATGAGCTACCTCATATTTATGAGCTAGCCCACATGTATGAGTTACACCACATGTATGAGCTACCTCACATGTATGAGCTACTCCACATGTATGAGCTACACCACATGTATGAGCTATACCACGTGTATGAGCTACCCCACATTTATGAGCTACCTCACATGTATGAGCTACCTCACATGTATGAGCTACCTCACATGTATGAGCTACTCCACATGTATGAGCTATCTCACGTGTATGAGCTATCTCACGTGTATGAGTTACATGTATGAGCTACTCCACATGTATGAGCTACCTCACATGTATGAGCTACACCACATGTATGAGCTACCTCACATGTATGAGCTACACCACATGTATGAGCTACCTCACATGTATGAGCTACCTCACATGTATGAGCTACACCACATGTATGAGCTATACCACGTGTATGAGCTACCTCACATGTATGAGCTACACCACATGTATGAGCTACCCCACATTTATGAGCTACCTCACATGTATGAGCTACCTCACATGTATGAGCTAGCCCACATGTATGAGCTACACCACATGTATGAGCTATACCACGTGTATGAGCTACCCCACATTTATGAGCTACCTCACATGTATGAGCTACCTCACATGTATGAGCTACCTCACATGTATGAGCTACACCACATGTATGAGCTATACCACGTGTATGAGCTACCTCACATGTATGAGCTACACCACATGTATGAGCTACTCCACATGTATGAGCTACCTCACATGTATGAGCTACCTCACATGTATGAGCTACCTCACATGTATGAACTATCCCGCATGAATGAGCCTTCACTAGGAACCAAGTTGCTAGAAACAGGGAAAAGATTTATCAAGGATGTAAGGCGGCATGTGTACGTGTAGCAAGAGAGGAAAGTGATTGGTTCCCAGGGGGGTGCCATTTCATGTGTGGCGCGGTGGCGGCGAGAGTGGATGAAGGCAGCATGTATGATTATGTACGTGTATATATGTATATGTCTGTGTATGTATATGTATGCATACGTTGAAATGTATAAGTATATGTATGTACGTGTGTGGACTTGTATGTATATACATGTGTATGTGGGTGGGTTGGGCCATTCTTTCGTCGGTTTCCTTGCGCTACCTCGATAATGCGGGAGACGGCGACAAAGTATAGTAATAATATATATATATATATATATATATATATATATATATATATATATATATATATATATATATATATATATATATATATATATATATACACACTAGCCTGAGCCAGGTATCCTTTTTATCGACCAATTCCTATGGGTGGATGAACAGCTGGGTTGATTGTTGACCGCCTGCCGTAATAAGGGTTCGATCGTATGCGCTGGAGCGTGGGCGGCCCGTGGATGCGTCATGGTGAGGAAGTCTACACCAGAAGGATGTAGACCATGAAGGCATTCTTAATACATGAAGGCCACATCCAAGTATGAATGATCCATGTTTTCTCACAAAGTGGAACCGTTTCTTGATATATAAGTTGGTCCAATGTTTATCATGAGGAAGATCCCGCTTTCCTCACACCCATCTTGCTCACTCATGGTCGCTCCTACATACCAAGTAATGCTCTTCAATATTATATTATAATTTATCTTCGTTTGTATTACCTGCATGGTAGGCTGATTTTAAGGAATACGAACCTGCACCAGTTGTTGCTCGAGGCCACGTAGGTGAACACCTGCACCAGTTGTTGCTCGAGGCCACGTAGGTGAACACCTGCACCAGTTGTTGCTCGAGGCCACGTAGGTGAACACCTGCACCAGCTGCTGCTCGAGGCCACGTAGGTGAACACCTGCACCAGTTGTTGCTCGAGGCCACGTAGGTGAACACCTGCACCAGTTGTTGCTCGAGGCCACGTAGGTGAACACCTGCACCAGTTGTTGCTCGAGGCCACGTAGGTGAACACCTGCACCAGCTGCTGCTCGAGGCCACGTAGGTGAACACCTGCACCAGTTGTTGCTCGAGGCCACGTAGGTGAACACCTGCACCAGTTGTTGCTCGAGGCCACGTAGGTGAACACCTGCACCAGTTGTTGCTCGAGGCCACGTAGGTGAACACCTGCACCAGCTGCTGCTCGAGGCCACGTAGGTGAACACCTGCACAAGTTGTTGCTCGAGGCCACGTAGGTGAACACCTGCACCAGTTGTTGCTCGAGGCCACGTAGGTGAACACCTGCACCAGTTGCTGCTCGAGGCCACGTAGGTGAACACCTGCACCAGTTGTTGCTCGAGGCCACGTAGGTGAACACCTGCACCAGCTGCTGCTCGAGGCCACGTAGGTGAACACCTGCACCAGTTGTTGCTCGAGGCCACGTAGGTGAACACCTGCACCAGTTGTTGCTCGAGGCCACGTAGGTGAACACCTGCACCAGCTGCTGCTCGAGGCCACGTAGGTGAACACCTGCACCAGTTGTTGCTCGAGGCCACGTAGGTGAACGCCTGCACCAGTTGTTGCTCGAGGCCACGTAGGTGAACACCTGCACCAGTTGTTGCTCGAGGCCACGTAGGTGAACACCTGCACCAGTTGCTGCTCGAGGCCACGTAGGTGAACACCTGCACCAGCTGCTGCTCGAGGCCACGTAGGTGAACACCTGCACCAGTTGCTGCTCGAGGCCACGTAGGTGAACGCCTGCACCAGTTGCTGCTCGAGGCCACGTAGGTGAACACCTGCACCAGTTGTTGCTCGAGGCCACGTAGGTGAACACCTGCACCAGTTGTTGCTCGAGGCCACGTAGGTGAACACCTGCACCAGTTGTTGCTCGAGGCCACGTAGGTAAACACCTGCACCAGTTGCTGCTCGAGGCCACGTAGGTGAACACCTGCACCAGTTGCGGCTCGAGGCCACGTAGGTGAACACCTGCACCAGTTGCTGCTCGAGGCCACGTAGGTGAACACCTGCACCAGTTGTTGCTCGAGGCCACGTAGGTTAACACCTGCACCAGTTGTTGCTCGAGGCCACGTAGGTGAACACCTGCACCAGCTGCTGCTCGAGGCCACGTAGGTGAACCCTGCACCAGTTGCTGCTCGAGGCCACGTAGGTGAACACCTGCACCAGTTGTTGCTCGAGGGCCACGTAGGTGAACACCTGCAACCAGCTTGCTGCTCGAGGCCACGTAGGTGAACACCTGCACCAGTTGTTGCTCGAGGCCACGTAGGTGAACACCTGCACCAGTTGTTGCTCGAGGCCACGTAGGTGAACACCTGCACCAGTTGTTGCTCGAGGGGCCACGTAGGTGAACACCTGCACCAGTTGCTGCTCGAGGCCACGTAGGTGAACACCTGCACTCAGTTGCTGCTCGAGGCCACGTAGGTGAACACCTGCTCCAGTTTGCTGCTCGAGCCACGTAGGGTGAACCACCTGCACCAGTTGCTGCTTCGAGGGCCACGTAGGTGAACACCTGCACCAGTTGTTGCATCAGGCCACGTAGGTGAACACCTGCACCAGTTGCTGCCGAGGCCACGTAGGTGAACACCTGCACCAGTTGCTGCTCCTTGCTCGAGGCCACGTAGGTGAACACCTGCACCAGCTGCTGCTCGAGGCACGTAGGTGAAACACCTGCACCAGTTGTTGCTCGAGGCCACTTAGGTGAACACCTGCACCAGCTGCTGCTCGAGGCCACGTAGGTGAACACCTGCACCAGCTGCTGCTCGAGGCCACGTAGGTGAACGCCTGCACCAGTTGTTGCTCGAGGCCACGTAGGTGAACACCTGCACCAGCTGCTGCTCGAGGCCACGTAGGTGAACACCTGCACCAGTTGTTGCTCGAGGCCACGTAGGTGAACACCTGCACCAGCTGCTGCTCGAGGCCACGTAGGTGAACACCTGCACCAGCTGCTGCTCGAGGCCACGTAGGTGAACACCTGCACCAGCTGCTGCTCGAGGCCACGTAGGTGAACACCTGCACCAGTTGTTGCTCGAGGCCACGTAGGTGAACACCTGCACCAGCTGCTGCTCGAGGCCACGTAGGTGAACACCTGCACCAGTTGTTGCTCGAGGCCACGTAGGTGAACACCTGCACCAGCTGCTGCTCGAGGCCACGTAGGTGAACACCTGCACCAGTTGTTGCTCGAGGCCACGTAGGTGAACACCTGCACCAGCTGCTGCTCGAGGCCACGTAGGTGAATATATTGAGGAAAGTTTCACCAGGATGTTAGCTTAAGGAGATCCAACATGGCGACTGTTGACATTGTGATGTCAGATGTATACCCTTGTGGCCAGCCAACCTGAACTCTCCATCGTTCATTTAACAACTGCTATTTTGTACCTTTCTCATATTTTACTAATCTAAGTGATAAATAACTTTTGATATTCATCAAAGGGAAATTTCATAAATTCACTTTAGATATAACAAGTGATGTGAGAACATGACGTAATAACATGTGTTGTAGAGCAGGTCAGTTGTGGCAAATGTGTGGCAATGACAGAGCGGCAGACAGGTGAGGTGAGGTGAGGGTATATAGGCAGGCTGGCCGGCCAGGCGGCTCCACAGTGGCAGCCAGCCAGCCATCACCAACATGAGGCACCAGCTGGCCTTCTTCCTCATAGGTAAGGTTGTGTACCTATATATGTAGTAGTTCATGTGCAACCTTCCACTCACACTTGTTGCATATCATCTACACATGGTCTACAGCAAGGTTGGGACAGTGGGTCCAGGGTCCAGCAAGGTTGGGACGGTGGGTCCAGGGTCCAGCAAGGTTGGTACGGTGGGTCCAGGATCCAGCAAGGTTGGTACGGTGGGTCCAGGATCCAGCAAGGTTGGGACGGTGGGTCCAGGGTCCAGCAAGGTTGGGACGGTGGGTCCAGGGTCCAGCAAGGTTGGTACGGTGGGTCCAGGATCCAGCAAGGTTGGGACGGTGGGTCCAGGGTCCAGCAAGGTTGGGATGGTGGGTCCAGGATCCAGCAAGGTTGGTACGGTGGGTCCAGGATCCAGCAAGGTTGGTACGGTGGGTCCAGGGTCCAGCAAGGTTGGGATGGTGGGTCCAGGATCCAGCAAGGTTGGTACGGTGGGTCCAGGATCCAGCAAGGTTGGGACGGTGGGTTCAGGATCCAGCAAGGTTGGGACGGTGGGTCCAGGATCCAGCAAGGTTGGGATGGTGGGTCCAGGATCCAGCAAGGTTGGTACGGTGGGTCCAGGATCCAGCAAGGTTGGGACGGTGGGTTCAGGATCCAGCAAGGTTGGTACGGTGGGTCCTGGGTCCAGCAAGGTTGGGACGGTGGGTCCAGGATCCAGCAAGGTTGGGACGGTGGGTCCAGGATCCAGCAAGGTTGGGACGGTGGGTCCAGGATCCAGCAAGGTTGGGATGGTGGGTCCAGGATCCAGCAAGGTTGGTACGGTGGGTCCAGGGTCCAGCAAGGTTGGGACGGTGGGTCCAGGATCCAGCAAGGTTGGGATGGTGGGTCCAGGATCCAGCAAGGTTGGGATGGTGGGTCCAGGATCCAGCAAGGTTGGGACGGTGGGTCCAGGATCCAGCAAGGTTGGGACGGTGGGTCCAGGGTCCAGCAAGGTTGGTACGGTGGGTCCAGGATCCAGCAAGGTTGGGACGGTGGGTCCAGGGTCCAGCAAGGTTGGTACGGTGGGTCCAGGATCCAGCAAGGTTGGTACGGTGGGTCCAGGGTCCAGCAAGGTTGGTACGGTGGGTCCAGGATCCAGCAAGGTTGGGACGGTGGGTCCAGGGTCCAGCAAGGTTGGTACGGTGGGTCCAGGATCCAGCAAGGTTGGGACGGTGGGTCCAGGATCCAGCAAGGTTGGGACGGTGGGTCCAGGATCCAGCAAGGTTGGGACGATGGGTCCAGGATCCAGCAAGGTTGGTACGGTGGGTCCTGGGTCCAGCAAGGTTGGTACGGTGGGTCCAGGATCCAGCAAGGTTGGGACGATGGGTCCAGGATCCAGCAAGGTTGGTACGGTGGGTCCAGGATCCAGCAAGGTTGGTACGGTGGGTCCAGGATCCAGCAAGGTTGGGATCAGTGTTATAAATGCCTTGACTCCATTTGTATATATTCCGGGGTCACATTTACCAGGATTACCTTGTGACGCCAGTCTTGGCTACACCCTCACCATATTGTAAGTCTTGGCTACACCCTCAGCATATTGTAGGTCTTGGCTACACCCTCACCATATTGTAGGTCTTGGCTACACCCTCACCATATTGTAGGTCTTGGCTACACCCTCAACGTATTGTAGGTCTTGGCTACACCCTCAACATATTGTAAGTCTTGGTTACACCCTCACCATATTGTAAGTCTTGGCTACACCCTCACCATATTGTAGGTCTTGGCTACACCCTCAACGTATTGCAGGTCTTGGCCACACCCTCACCATATTGTAGGTCTTGGCTACACCCTCAACATATTGTAAGTCTTGGTTACACCCTCACCATATTGTAAGTCTTGGCTACACCCTCACCATATTGTAGGTCTTGGCTACACCCTCACCATATTGTAAGTCTTGGCTACACCCTCACCATATTGTAGGTCTCGGCTACACCCTTAACATATTGTAGGTCTTGGCTACACCCTCAGCATATTGTAAGTCTTGGCTACACCCTCACCATATTGTAAGTCTTGGCTACACCCTCAACATATTGTAGGTCTTGGCTACACCCTCACCATATTGTAGGTCTCGGCTACACCCTCACCATATTGTAGGTCTTGGCTACACCCTCAACGTATTGCAGGTCTTGGCCACACCCTCACCATATTGTAGGTCTTGGCTATACTCTCAACATATTGTAAGTCTTGGCTACACCCTCAACATATTGTAAGTCTTGGCTACACCCTCAACATATTGTAGGTCTTGGCGACACCCTCAACATATTGTAAGTCTTGGCTACAGCCTCACCATATTGTAGGTCTTGGCTACACCCTCAACATATTGTAGGTCTTGGCTACACCCTCACCATATTATAAGTCTTGGCTACACCCTCAACATATTGTAAGTCTTGGGTACACCCTCACCACATTGTAGGTCTTGGCTATACCCTCAACATATTGTAGGTCTTGGCTACACCCTCACCATATTGTAAGTCTTGGCTACACCCTCAACATATTGTAAGTCTTGGGTACACCCTCACCACATTGTAGGTCTTGGCTACACCCTCAGTATATTGTAGGTCTTGGCTACACCCTCACCATATTGTAAGTCTTGGCTATACCCTCACCATATGGTAAGTCTTGGCTACACCCTCAACATATTGTAAGTCTTGGCTACACCCTCACCATATTGTAGGTCTTGGCTATACCCTCACCATACTGTAGGTCTTGGCTATACCCCCAACATATTTTTAGTCTTGGCTACACCCTCAACATATTGTAGGTCTTGGCTACACCCTCACCATATTGTAGGTCTTGGCTATACCCTCACCATATTGTAGGTCTTGTCTATACCCTCACCATATTGTAGGTCTTGGCTACACCCTCACCATATTGTAAGTCTTGGCTACACCCTCACCATATTGTAAGTCTTGGCTACACCCTCAACATATTGTAAGTCTTGGCTACACCCTCAACATATTGTAAGTCTTGGCTACACCCTCACCATATTGTAAGTCTTGGCTACACCCTCAACATATTGTAGGTCTTGGCTACACCTTCACCATATTGTAAGTCTTGGCTACACCCTCACCATATTGTAAGTCTTGGCTACACCCTCAACATATTGTAGGTCTTGGCTACACCCTCACCATATTGTAGGTCTTGGCTATACCCTCACCATATTGTAGGTCTTGGCTATACCCTCAACATATTTTAAGTCTTGGCTACACCTTCAACATATTGTAGGTCTTGGCTACAACCTCACCATATTGTAGGTCTTGGCTATACCCTCACCATATTGTAGGTCTTGGCTATACGCTCACCATATTGTAGGTCTTGGCTATACCCTCACCATATTGTAAGTCTTGGCTACACCCTCAACATATTGTAAGTCTTGGCTACACCCTCAACATATTGTAAGTCTTGGCTACACCCTCACCATATTGTAAGTCTTGGCTATGCCCTCACCATATTGTAGGTCTTGGCTATACCCTGAACATATTGTAGGTCTTGGCTATACCCTCACCATATTGTAGGTCTTGGCTACACCCTCACCATATTGTAGGTCTTGGCTACACCCTCACCATATTGTAAGTCTTGGCTACACCCTCAACATATTGTAGGTCTTGGCTACACCCTCACCATATTGTAGGTCTTGGCTACACTCTCACCATATTGTAAGTCTTGGCTATACTCTCACCATAATGTAAGTCTTGGCTACACCCTCACCATATTGTAGGTCTTGGCTACACCCTCACCATATTGTAGGTCTTGCTACACCCTCACCATATTTTAAGTCTTGGCTACACCCTCACCATACTGTAAGTCTTGGCTACACCCTCAACATATTATAGGTCTTGGCTGTACCCTCAACATATTGTAAGTCTTGGCTACACCCTCACCATATTGTAGGTCTTGGCTATGCCCTCACCATATTGTAGGTCTTGGCTCTGCCCTCACCATATTGTAGGTCTTGGCTATACCCTCAACATATTGTAGGTCTTGGCTATACCCTCACCATATTGTAGGTCTTGGCTACACCCTCACCATATTGTAAGTCTTGGCTACACCCTCACCATATTGTAAGTCTTGGCTACACCCTCACCATATTGTAAGTCTTGGCTACACCCTCACCATATTGTAGGTCTTGGCTACACCCTCACCATATTGTAGGTCTTGGCTACACCCTCACCATATTGTAGGTCTTGGCTACACCCTCACCATATTGTAAGTCTTGGCTACACCCTCACCATATTGTAGGTCTTGCTACACCCTCACCATATTGTAAGTCTTGGCTATACCCTCACCGTACTTTAAGTCTTGGCTACACCGTCAACATATTATAGGTCTTGGCTGTACCCTCAACATATTGTAAGTCTTGGCTACACCCTCACCATATTGTAGGTATTGGCTATACCCTCACCATATTGTAGGTCTTGGCTACACCCTCACCATATTGTAGGTCTTGGCTACACCCTCACCATATTGTAGGTCTTGGCTATACCCTCAACATATTGTAGGTCTTGGCTATACCCTCACCATATTGTAGGTCTTGGCTACACCCTCACCATATTGTACGTCTTGGCTATACCCTCACCATATTGTAAGTCTTGGCTACACCCTCACCACATTGTAAGTCTTGGCTACACCCTCACCATATTGTAGGTCTTGGCTACACCCTCACCATATTGTAGGTCTTGGCTACACCCTCACCATATTGTAGGTCTTGGCTACACCCTCACCATATTGTAGGTCTTGGCTACACCCTCACCATATTGTAGGTCTTGGCTATACCCTCACCATATTGTAGGTCTTGGCTATACCCTCACCATATTGTAGGTCTTGGCTACACCCTCAACATATTGTAGGTCTTGGCTATACCCTCAACATATTGTAAGTCTTGGCTACACCCTCACCATATTGTAGGTCTTGGCTACACCCTCACCATATTGTAGGTCTTGGCTACACCCTCACCATATTGTAGGTCTTGGCTACACCCTCGCCATATTGTAAGTCTTGGCTATACCCTCACCATATTGTAGGTCTTGGCTATACCCTCACCATATTGTAGGTCTTGGCTACACCCTCATCATATTGTAGGTCTTGGCTATACCCTCAACGTATTACAAGTCTTGGCTACACCCTCACCATATTGTAAGTCTTGGCTAAACGCTCACCATATTGTAAGTCTTGGCTATACCCTCAACATATTGTCAGTCTTGGCTAAACGCTCACCATATTGTAAGTCTTGGCTATACCCTCACCATATTGTAGGTCTTGGCTATATACCCTCACCATATTGTAGGTCTTGGCTATACCCTCACCATATTGTAGGTCTTGGCTATACCCTCACCATATTGTAGGTCTTGGCTACACCCTCACCATATTGTAAGTCTTGGCTACACTCTCACCTTATTGTAAGTCTTGGCTACACTCTCACCATATTGTAGGTCTTGGCTACACCCTCACCATATTGTAGGTCTTGGCTACACCCTCACCATATTGTAGGTCTTGGCTACACCCTTACCATATTGTAAGTCTTGGCTACACCCTCAACATATTGTAGGTCTTGGGTACACCCTCACCATATTGTAAGTCTTGGCTACACCCTCACCATATTGTAGGTCTTGGGTACACCCTCACCATATTGTAAGTCTTGGCTACACCCTCACCATATTGTAGGTCTTGGGTACACCCTCACCATATTGTAAGTCTTGGTTATACCCTTACCTTATTGTAAGTCTTCGCTATACCCTCAACATATTGTAAGTCTTGGCCATACCCTCAGCATACAATAGGTCTTGGCTATACCCTCACCATATTGTAGGTCTTGGCTATACCCTCACCATATTGTAGGTCTTGGCTATACCCTCAACATATTGTAAGTCTTGGCTAAACGCTCACCATATTGTAAGTCTTGGCTATACCCTCACCATATTGTAGGTCTTGGCTACACCCTCACCATATTGTAGGTCTTGGCTATACCCTCACCATATTGTAGGTCTTGGCTATACCCTCACCATATTGTAGGTCTTGGCTATATACCCTCACCATATTGTAGGTCTTGGCTATATACCCTCACCATATTGTAGGTCTTGGCTATATACCCTCACCATATTGTAGGTCTTGGCTATACCCTCACCATATTGTAGGTCTTGGCTATACCCTCACCATATTGTAGGTCTTGGCTATACCCTCACCATATTGTAGGTCTTGGCTATATCCTCACCATATTGTAGGTCTTGGCTATACTCTCACCATATTGCAGGTCTTGGCTATATACCCTCACCATATTGTAGGTCTTGGCTATATACCCTCACCATATTGTAGGTCTTGGCTATACCCTCACCATATTGTAGGTCTTGGCTATACCCTCACCATATTGTAGGTCTTGGCTACACCCTCACCATATTGTAGGTCTTGGCTATACCCTCACCATATTGTAGGTCTTGGCTATATACCCTCACCATATTGTAGGTCTTGGCTATATACCATCACCATATTGTAGGTCTTGGCTATATACCCTCACCATATTGTAGGTCTTGGCTATACCCTCACCATATTGTAGGTCTTGGCTATACCCTCACCATATTGTAGGTCTTGGCTATACCCTCACCATATTGTAGGTCTTGGCTATATCCTCACCATATTGTAGGTCTTGGCTATACTCTCACCATATTGCAGGTCTTGGCTATATACCCTCACCATCACGTGAACATTACTAGGGTCCTGATATATATGACGCTGCAGACATTTGCTGCTGATGTACAAATTATTGCAATATTTTCTGATCAAAATTACTGGTAGAAAACGAAACTTTCTTTTAAACTTTGCTCTTTCCTCTCGACTTTTTTTTTTTTTACCAGTAAATGATGTTTGTCTGTTGCAGGAGCCTGTCTGGCCCTACCTGACCGGGATCTGGACAGGTTTGTCCCTGGCCGACCCACCAACGTGGGCGTTCCTGGTGTACAAACTTTTAGCAATGTGCCCAGCTTCCAGCGTCCCCACCTTGACCCAACACCTCCCAGCTACCAGAAACCACAGGTTGACCCACGACCTCCCAGCTACCAGAAACCACAGGTTGACCCACGACCTCCCAGCTACCAGAAACCACAGGTTGACCCAACACCTCCCAGCCACCAGAAACCACAGGTTGACCCACGACCTCCCAGCTACCAGAAACCACAGGTTGACCCACGACCTCCCAGCTACCAGAGGCCACAAATCCTCCCGGCAGTGGTCAGCCGTCCTCTTCGATCCGCCGAGGACTCGGGCCATGTCGGTGCTCGCCTGGCTATAACTGTCCCCAGCCACCTCACGCCAAACCTGCCCCAGGACAAGACTGCTCAACTCCCTCCCAAGTCTGAGCTACTGAGGCCTGCCCAGCGGCCACAGACCCGCCCCGCCAGACTGCCCGAAGGTAAGTGTTTTGCTGCTATAACATACACAGTTATAGATTCCACATTCATTAAACAGATCAGAAAGTGTCATTTCAAAATGAACTTGCAATGTTTACCTTATTCTTTCAGGTGTGGCAGACTCACTTCATCCTCGACCAGACCAGAAAACAGCTCAGCTTCCCGGTCATCCAGGACCGTTGTTATCCACTGATAAAGTTTATCCACAAACCCTTCCTGCACCTCTACCCCAGCCTACTGCCAGCCAAGCTACTCCTGAACTTCCGCCCAAGTCTGAACTTACCAAACCAGTTCCCAGACCACCCAAAGCTCAGGCCTCGGCTGTGACTCTTTCGGAGCGTCCTCAGACCCTAGCGGCATCTCTACCAGAACAGAAAACTGCTGAGCTTCCTCCGAGATCAGAACTGACTAAGCCATCTTCCAGGCCAGGGCGTCCACAGACCTTACCAGGAGAGCCAAAGTTTGATGTCAGACCCAGTCCCGGCCAGCTGACCAAACCTGCCAGCAAGCCACACACCCACCAAGATGGTGGCTTCGCGCCTCTTGCTAAGGACCGCGTGCAGGCCGGACTCATCCCAGGGGAACTGACCAAACCTAATCTTCATCTTCCCAGTCCTCAGGAGCAGCCCACTGCTGCCCCAGATTACAAACAGCGTCCACAGGTGCAGCCCACCAGGCCCAGCCCAGGGCAGCTGACCAAGCCCGCGGAGCGGCCATGAAGCCTGTATCATCGTCATCATGTAGCCAGTCTTCATCATCACCTCCCACACACTTGACTACATTAATGAAACTTTTGTTTTACGAGTTAAAGTATTTTCGACTTGTCTATCCTTCAGGTGATAATGATACAAGATATTGTATGGTTCAACAGATAACACTACCAAACTGTTCACCAGTCTTAACCACACTGGAGTCCGTCTTACAACGGCAAACTGTTGGTTAATCATGCAAACACCACTAGTCCGTTAGCCTTACAATAACAAAGTGTTGTTGGCTAATCCTGACAACACAAGGCCATCAGTTCAACAACAACAAATGGTTGGTTAGTCCAGACAACAACAGTCCATCAACCTTACAACCACAATCAACCATTAACATTAACCTGTAATGTTAGTATTACTTGTTCTTCATATTTGTTTTGATAATAAATGGCCACTAAACATACCATTAATAGACTACAACCTTACTGGAGTTACAACTGCCCTGAATGCAGTTACTACCACCAATACTAGAGTTACTGAGTTAGTATTACTCTTACTACAGTTATCTGAGTCAATACCACCTGTACTCAGTGGAGTTAGCTGCTCGGAAACTACCCTTACAGAGTTACCTCAGTTACTACCACCCTTACTGGAGTTACCTAATTGAATATTATCCGAACTGGAGTTATTTGAGTTATTATTCTCAGTGGAGTTACATGAGTTACTACCACTCTTACTGGAGCTAGATGAGTTACAGCACCTATACTGGAATTACCTGAGTTACTCCTACCTTTACCGAAGTTGGCTAAATCAATATAACCCATATTGGAATTACCTGAATTATATCCACCCTTACTGGAGTTACTCAGTTATTACTGCCCTGATTGGAGTAACCTTAGTTAATACCGGTTGAACTGGAGTTACCTAAGTTACTACCACCCTTGATAGAGTTACCTAAGTTATTACTACCTGTACTGGAGTTACTATCACCCTTATTGAAGTTACTTGAGTTAGTACCTCTCTTAATAGTTATTTAAGGTAATATCACCAGTACTGTAGTTCCCTGATTAACTATCAACCTTACTGGAGTTTCGTGAGTTACTACCACCCTTTCTCGGGTTACTACCACCCTTTCTCGGGTTACTACCACCCTTTCTCGGGTTTCTCGTGACTCATACCCCTGATGACCCGTGGTGACTCACACTCCTGATGACCCGTGGTGACTCACACTCCTGATGACCCGTGGTGACTCACACTCCTGATGACCCGTGGTGACTCACACTCCTGATGACCCGTGACTCACACTCCTGATGACCCGTGACTCACACCCCTGATGACCCATGGTGACTCACACTCCTGATGACCCGTGGTGACTCACACTCCTGATGACCCGTGGTGACTCACACTCCTGATGACCCGTGGTGACTCACTCCTGATGACCCGTGACTCACACTCCTGATGACCCGTGGTGACTCACACTCCTGATGACCCGTGGTGACTCACACTCCTGATGACCCGTGGTGACTCACACTCCTGATGACCCGTGGTGACTCACACTCCTGATGACCCGTGGTGACTCACACTCCTGATGACCCGTGACTCACACTCCTGATGAGCCGTGGTGACTCACACTCCTGATGACCCGTGACTCAAACTCCTGATGACCCGTGGTGACTCACACTCCTGATGACCCGTGACTCACACTCCTGATGACCCGTGACTCACACTCCTGATGACCCGTGGTGACTCACACTCCTGATGACCCGTGACTCACACTCCTGATGACCCGTGGTGACTCACACTCCTGATGAGCCGTGACTCACACTCCTGATGACCCGTGGTGACTCACACTCCTGATGACCCGTGACTCACACTCCTAATGACCCGTGACCCACACTCCTGATGACCCGTGGTGACTCACACTCCTGATGAGCCGTGACTCACATTCCTGATGAGCCGTGACTCACACTCCTGATGACCCGTGGTGACTCAAACTCCTGATGACCCGTGACTCACACTCCTGATGACCCGTGACTCACACTCCTGATGACCCGTGGTGACTCACACTCCTGATGAGCCGTGACCCACACTCCTGATGACCCGTGGTGACTCACACTCCTGATGAGCCGTGACTCACACTCCTGATGAGCCGTGACTCACACTCCTGATGAGCCGTGACCCACACTCCTGATGAGCCGCGACTCACACTTCTGATGAGCCGTATCCCACACTCCTGATGAGCCGTGACTCACACTCCTGATGAGCCGTGACCCACACTCCTGATGAGCCGTGACTCACACTCCTGATGAGCCGTGACTCACACTCCTGATGAGCCGTGACCCACACTCCTGATGAGCCGTGACTCACACTCCTGATAAGCCGCGACTCACACTCCTGATGAGCCGTGACTCACACTCCTGATGAGCCGTGACCCACACTCCTAATGAGCCGTGACTCACACTCCTGATGAGCCGTGACTCACACTCCTGATGAGCCGTGACTCACACTCCTGATGACCCGTGACTCACACTCCTGATGAGCCGTGACCCACACTCCTGATGAGCCGTGACTCACACTCCTGATAAGCCGCGACTCACTCCTGATGAGCCGTGACTCACACTCCTGATGAACCGTGACTCACACTCCTGATGACCCGTGACTCACACTCCTGATGAGCCGTGACCCACACTCCTGATGAGCCGTGACTCACACTCCTGACAAGCCGCGACTCACACTCCTGATGACCCGTGACTCACACTCCTGATGAGCCGTGACCCACACTCCTAATGAGCCGTGACTCACACTCCTGATGAGCCGCGACTCACACTCCTGATGAGCCGTGACTCACACTCCTGATGAGCCGTGACCCACACTCCTGATGAGCCGTGACTCACACTCCTGATGAGCCGTGACTCACACTCCTGATGAGCCGTGACTCACACTCCTGATGACCCGTGACTCACACTCCTGATGAGCCGCGACTCACACTCCTGATGAGCCGTGACTCACACTCCTGATGAACCGTGACCCACACTCCTGATGAGCCGTGACTCACACTCCTGATGAGCCGTGACTCACTTCTGATGAACCGTGACCCACACTCCTGATGAGCCCTGACTCACATTCCTGATGAGCCGTGACCCACACTCCTGATGAGCCGTGACTCACACTTCTGATGAGCCGTGACTCACACTCCTGATGAGCCGTGACCCACACTCCTGATGAGCCGTGACTCACATTCCTGATGAGCCGTGACCCACACTCCTGATGAGCCGTGACTCACACTCCTGATGAGCCGTGACTCACATTCCTGATGAGCCGTGACCCACACTCCTGATGAGCCGTGACTCACACTTCTGATGAGCCGTGACTCACACTCCTGATGAGCCGTGACCCACACTCCTGATGAGCCGTGACTCACACTCCTGATGAGCCGTGACCCACACTCCTGATGAGCCGCGACTCACACTTCTGATGAGCCGTGACCCACACTCCTGATGAGCCGTGACCCACACTCCTGATGAGCCGCGACTCACACTTCTGATGAGCCGTGACCCACACTCCTGATGAGCCGCGACTCACACTTCTGATGAGCCGTGACCCACACTCCTGATGAGCCGTGACTCACACTCCTGATGAGCCGTGACCCACACTCCTGATGAGCCGCGACTCACACTCCTCATGAGCCGTAGTGACCCACACTCTTCATGAGCCGTGTGACTCACACTTCTGATGAGCCGTGACTCACACTCTTGATGAGCCGTGACCCACACTCCTGATGAGCCGCGACTCACACTCCTCATGAGCCGTAGTGACCCACACTCTTCATGAGCCGTGTGACTCACACTTCTGATGAGCCGTGACTCACACTCCTGATGAGCCGTGACCCACACTCCTGATGAGCCGCGACTCACACTTCTGATGAGCCGTGACCCACACTCCTGATGAGCCGCGACTCACACTTCTGATGAGCCGTGACCCACACTCCTGATGAGCCGTGACTCACACTCCTGATGAGCCGTGACCCACACTCCTGATGAGCCGCGACTCACACTCCTCATGAGCCGTAGTGACCCACACTCTTCATGAGCCGTGTGACTCACACTTCTGATGAGCCGTGACGAACAAGATCCAACAGCAGGGGCATGGTTGTGGTCAAGATCCAACAACATGGCATGGTTGTGGTTAAGATCCATCAACAGGGCAAGGTTGTGGTTAAGATTCAACAACAGGGGAAGTTTTTGGTTAAGATCCATCAACAGGGGCAAGATTGTGGTTAAGATTCAACAATAGGGCAAAGTTGTGGTTAAGATTCAGCAACAGGGCAAGGTTGTGGCTGAAATACTATAATGTAAAGAAATCCATAAAATTCAAAGCAAAAGATTGAAAAATTGTTGGCATAGAGGCGGTTAACCTGGGTGACATTTTTGATCTCTTGCTAGTCTGAAGTGTTATAAGTTTGACTTGGAACATAATACAGACAGACAACAGATATTAGTAGCATATTTATTCAGATACATTGTCAGGGTAAAGGTAAGGTATACAAGAGGATGTATCCTTGCGGATATAATGTAAAAGGCATTTTATCTATGGTTTTTTCTGAGGGAACACATTACATGTCTAGTTGTTTAGTGGAATTTACAATGTGGTAATGTTGTTACGTAAGAGTGTGGGCGACTGCAGCCCAGCCTTGGTAATGATGACATCCTGGAGTGTAGCTGGTTATCACACTGTCTCACAATAACTAGCCAATCTTCTCTACAGCCGCTCGGGTTTAACTTTCTTCATCAAGACCAGACGTGGTCACTGTTGTGGCCGTCGTGACCACTAGAGGGAGCCTTAGTGATATACATGGTCGTGGTCTATCATCCTCGAGAGGGACGGCTGGGGCGAGGGACAGGCTTGGTCAGCTGGTAATGGGGCGGGATTTGAGCAGTCTTGTCGTGGGGCAGGCGGGCTGGCAGGGTCTGGACGGGTAGGTGGGCCGGCCTGGTGATCCGCTCGGCTGAGCGACCCTGGCGGAAAGGCTGCGGCCTCTGGAAGCTGGGCGGTCGCGGGTCGATCTGCGGCCTCTGGAAGCTGGGGACGCCGCCTGGACCGGGAAGCTGGGGCTTCGGTCCTCCTGCCCAGGTCACACATGCCCCTAGGATATATCAAGATATTCACAAACCAGACGGAACTGACACCAAGAATTCACCCAACAAAAATGGAGTTCGTTACTTACTGTCGAGAAGCATAAGGCATTTCTTTATTCTTGATCATGATAAACAAGTATTTCTCACTTGATATTTTAGCATTCATTGGAAAATAGTATTTTACAGTAAGAATAATAAAGCCTCAGGGGCAGAATGATGATGCTAAGGATGTGCTCCAATGCATTACCTAAACAATATGATTCTCTTACTGAATAGGAAAACATAAGCTACATAAATTACAACTTAACTAACTTACGGAAGGAACTGCAACGAAATTCTGCATGCAGCAGCGAAGACAATTTTTGGCATATAGAATTAACTGGCTTAATAAACAAGATTATTTATATATCCATTTTTGAACCAAATGTAATGTAATTATTATACCTGAGGAGCGTCTTTTTGTTTTGTGGTGAGCCATATTGGTTCTTTGCCTATGTACTTAGGTGGGCGCACGTTGTTGTGTGGGCCTTTGGTCTGTGGTGGAGGAACTGTGGTAGGAGCCACACCACCTGATGTACCAGCCACACTTGCGCTCTTGCCTGAACGAAAGTCGTTCATTTCTGATGTGTTGAACATCGTATTCAAAATACATTTTTTCGGAAATCTGATAGTTCTACAGATAAGCAACATTTGGGGTTGTTATCTTAAGCTTACCTTAGATCTTTCAGCTTCAAGGTATGTACCTACTGATAAAGACCTACACAATGAAAATAATAATGTGAAGCTAAAGAATGCACAGATAATGATTTGAGTGATCCGCTGTGACATCATAAACTGTCCACGTAATCCAAAACAGCATTATTACAAAGTTATCATAACAACTGTATCATGAGAAACATTGTTCCTCATGAACCTACATGGTGTAGTAATGCTCGACCGTTGCTACAGTAGCTAAGTACAACTTTAGCAATGGACGTCTGGATGCATAATAATTGAACAGGTAAAATATGTCACTGGGTTTTCTTAAGTTAAACATGAAAATGATACACAGTAAGACAAACTTAACTTACCCATGAACAGCAAGACAAGCACCTTCATTTCATGCCAAGTGCAACAATATATATTTATATATATTTCTTGCTGAAGTTCGTGCCGTACTAAATGTTAGGACGGCACTGTGGTGAGGTAGACACAGGGGCTGGCCTTTATATTGGTCCACCACTCTGCTCCTCACACAGCAACCAGCCCAAGGACGTCCTTATCTTCAGATGCCACAAGCAGGGATTTCTCAAGGAACCAGTTTTATTCCAGTAACTATATGAATAATTTGATCAAAGTTATATGTATACGGAAATGTTATAAGTACTTGGGATATGAAACATTGTGATAATTCATAAAAGAACTAATCAAAACGGGGAAAGTAGCTTAAAGGAAAGGTAATTGGTCAATGCTTGTGTGATCAAAAAATGTTTAGGTAAACCAGAAGGCCTTCAGTTCTTGAACCAATATTGGCCAACCCGTTCGTACACTGACGTCAGGGTATTTCTTCACAAAACCTTCAAAGGAATCACTCCATCTCTTCACCTCGTATTTGCCTGTTCCTACCTCCCCTTTTGCATCTTTCAAAAGTATAACCATGTGGTCCTGTTTTCTTACACTGCTTACCTTCCTCCAAAACATTATCTTATTCTCCTTGACATTTGTTGATATTCGCTCACCCTATCTCCCATTTGCCCTCTTTTAGCCCATCCACTTTCCTCTTGACCCCCTGCTATTTCGTTTAAATCTCTCATTCAACTCTCACTCCTTACCTTTAAGTAACGCCCATGTAACGCCCATACATTTATATTTTCTCTTTCACTTAGCAACTTCATCCTCTCTCTCTCTCTCTCTCTCTCTCTCTCTCTCTCTCTCTCTCTCTCTCTCTCTCTCTCTCTCTCTCTCTCTCTCTCTCTCTCTCTCTCTCTCTCTCTCTCTCTCTCTCTCATATATATATATATATATATATATATATATATATATATATATATATATATATATATATATATATATATATATATATTCCCTGGGGATAGGGGAGAAAGAATACTTCCCACGTGTTCCCTGCGTGTCGTAGAAGGCGACTAAAAGGGAAGGGAGCGGGGGGCTGGAAATCCTCCCCTCTCGTTTTTTTTTTTTTTTAATTTTCCAAAAGAAGGAACAGAGAAGAGGGCCAGGTGAGGATATTCCCTCAAAGGCCCAGTCCTCTGTTCTTAACGCTACCTCGCTATCACGGGAAATAGCGAATAGTATGAAAAAAAAAAAAAAAAAAAAAAAAAAAATATATATATATATATATATATATATATATATATATATATATATATATATATATATATATATATATATATATATATATATATATATATATATATATATATTATCTTTATTTCATTTTGCTTTGTAGCTGTCTCCCGCGTTTGCGAGGTAGCGCAAGGAAACAGACGATAGAAATGGCCCAATCCACCCCCATACACATGTATATACATACACGTCCACACACTCAAATATACATACCTATACATCCCAGTGTACACATATATATATATACACACACAGTCATATGCATATATACACATGTACATAATTAATACTGTCTGCCTTTATTTATTCCCATCGCCACCTCGCCACACATGGAATACCATCCCCCTCCCCCCTCATGTGAGCGAGGTAGCGCTAGGAAAAGACAACAAAGGCCCCATTCGTTCACACTCAGTCTCCAGCTGTCATGTAATAATGCCCGAAACCACAGCTCCCTTTCCACATCCAGGCCCCACAGAACTTTCCATGGTTTACCTCAGACGCTTTACATGCCCTGATTCAATCCATTAACAGCACGTCGACCCCGGTGCACCACATCCATCCAATTCACTCTATTCCTTGCCCGCCTTTCAGCCCTTGCATGTTCAGGCCCCGATCACTCAAAATCTTTTTCACTCCATCTTTCCACCTCCAATTTGGTCTCCCACTTCTCCTCGTTCCCTCCACCTCCGACACATATATCCTCTTGGTCAATCTTTCCTCACTCATTCTCTCCATGTGACCAAACCATTTCAAAACACCCTCTTCTGCTCTCTCAACCACGCTCTTTTTATTTTCACACATCTCTCTTACCCTTACGTTACTTACTCGATCAAACCACCTCACACCACACATTGTCCTCAAACATCTCATTTCCAGCACATCCATCCTCCTGCGCACAACTCTATCCATAGTCCACGCCTCGCAACCATACAACATTGTTGGAACCACTATTCCTTCAAACATACCCATTTTTGCTTTCCGAGATAATGTTCTCGACTTCCACACATTCTTCAAGGCTCCCAGAATTTTCGCCCCCTCCCCCACCCTATGATCCACTTCCGCTTCCATGGTTCCATCCGCTGCCAGATCCACTCCCAGATATCTAAAACACTTCACTTCCTCCAGTTTTTCTCCATTCAAACTCACCTCCCAATTGAATTGACCCTCAACCCTACTGTACCTAATAACCTTGCTCTTATTCACATTTACTCTTAACTTTCTTCTTTCACACACTTTACCAAACTCAGTCACCAGCTTCTGCAGTTTCTCACATGAATCAGCCACCAGCGCTGTATCATCAGCGAACAACAACTGACTCACTTCCCAAGCTCTCTCATCCCCAACAGACTTCATACTTGCCCCTCTTTCCAAAACTCTTGCATTCACCTCCCTAACAACCCCTTCCATAAAAAAATTAAACAACCATATATATATATATATATATATATATATATATATATATATATATATATATATATATATATATATATATATATATATATATATATTGTTTATGGATGGGGTTGTTAGGGAGGTGAATGCAAGAGTTTTGGAAAGAGGGGCAAGTATGAAGTCTGTTGTGGATGAGAGAGCTTGGGAAGTGAGTCAGTTGTTGTTCGCTGATGATACAGCGCTGGTCGCTGATTCATGTGAGAAACTGCAGAAGCTGGTGACTGAGTTTGGTAAAGTGTGTGAAAGAAGAAAGTTAAGAGTAAATATGAATAAGAGCAAGGTTATTAGGTACAGTAGGGTTGAGGGTCAAGTCAATTGGGAGGTAAGTTTGAATGGAGAAAAACTGGAGGAAGTAAAGTGTTTTAGATATCTGGGAGTGGATCTGGCAGCGGATGGAACCATGGAAGCGGAAGTGGATCATAGGGTGGGGGAGGGGGCGAAAATCCTGGGAGCCTTGAAGAATGTGTGGAAGTCGAGAACATTATCTCGGAGAGCAAAAATGGGTATGTTTGAAGGAATGGTGGTTCCAACATTGTTGTATGGTTGCGAGGCGTGGGCTATGGATAGAGTTGTGCGCAGGAGGATGGATGTGCTGGAAATGAGATGTTTGAGGACAATGTGTGGTGTGAGGTGGTTTGATCGAGTAAGTAACGTAAGGGTAAGAGAGATGTGTGGAAATAAAAAGAGCGTAGTTGAGAGAGCAGAAGAGGGTGTTTTGAAATAGTTTGGGCACATGGAAAGAATGAGTGAGGAAAGATTGACCAAGAGAATATATGTGTCAGAGGTGGAGGGAACGAGGAGAAGTGGGAGACCAAATTGGAGGTGGAAAGATGGAGTGAAAAAGATTTTGAGTGATCGGGGCCTGAACATGCAGGAGGGTGAAAGGCGGGCAAGGAATAGAGTGCATTGGATCGATGTGGTATACCGGGGTTGACGTGCTGTCAGTGGATTGAATCAGGGCATGTGAAGCGACTGGGGTAAACCATGGAAAGCTGTGTAGGTATGTATATGTGCGTGTGTGGACGTATGTACATACATGTGTATGGGGGTGGGTTGGGCCATTTCTTTCGTCTGTTTCCTTGCGCTACCTCGCAAACGCGGGAAACAGCGACAAAACAAAAAAGATATATATATATATACATATATTGGCGGAATGCCTGCATAGTGCCACTGCACAAAGGCAAAGGGGACAAAGGTGAGTGCTCAAATTACAGAGGTATAAGTTTGTTGAGTATTCCTGGGAAATTATATGCGAGGGCATTGATTGAGAAGGTGAAGGCATGTACAGAGCATCAGATTGGGGAAGAGCAGTATGGTTTCAGAAGTGGTAGAGGATGTGTGGATCAGGTGTTTGCTTTGAGGAATGTATGTGAGAAATACTTAGAAAAGCAAATGGATTTGTATGTAACATTTATGGATCTGGAGAAGGCAGATGATAGAGTTGATAGAGATGCTCTGTGGAAGGTATTAAGAATATATGGCGTAGGAGGCAAGTTGTTAGAAGCAGTGAAGTTTTTTATCGAGGATGTAAGGCATGTGTACGTGTAGGAAGAGAGGAAAGTGATTGGTTCTCAGTGAATGTAGGTTTGCGGCAGGGGTGTGTGATGTCTCCATGGTTGTTTAATTTGTTTATGGATGGGGTTGTTAGGGAGGTGAATGCAAGAGTTTTGGAAAGAGGGGCAAGTATGCAGTCTGTTGTGGATGAGAGAGCTTGGGAAGTGAGTCAGTTGTTGTTCGCTGATGATACAGCGCTGGTAGCTGATTCATGTGAGAAACTGCAGAAGCTGGTGACTGAGTTTGGTAAAGTGTGTGAGAGAAAGAAGTTGAGAGTAAATGTGAATAAGAGCAAGGTTATTAGGTACAGTAGGGTTGAAGGTCAAGTCAGTTGGGAGGTAAGTTTGAATGGAGAAAAACTGGAGGAGGTGAAGTGTTTTAGATATCTGGGAGTGGATTTGGCAGCGGATGGAACCATGGAAGCGGAAGTGAATCATAGGGCGGGAGAGGGGGCGAAAATTCTGGGAGCTTTGAAGAATGTGTGGAAGTCGAGAACATTATCTTGGAAAGCAAAAATGGGTATGTTTGAGGAAATAGTGGTTCCAGCAATGTTGTATGGTTGCAAGGCGTGGGCTATGGATAGAGTTGTGCGCAGGAGGGTGGATGTGCTGGAAATGAGATGTTTGAGGACAATATGTGGTGTGAGGTGGTTTGATCGAGTAAGTAATGATAGGGTAAGAGAGATGTGTGGTAATTAAAAGAGTGTAGTTGAGAGAGCAGAAGAGGCTGTTTTGAATTGGTTTGGTCAGATGGGGAGAATGAGTGAGGAAAGATTGACCAAGAGGATATATGTGTCAGAGGTGGAGGGAACGAGAAGTGGGAGACCAAATTGGAGGTGGAAAGATGAAGTGAAAAAGATTTTGAGCGATCGGGGCCTGAACATGCAGGAGGGTGAAAGGCGTGCAAGGAATAGAGTGAATTGGAACAATGTGGTATACCGGGGCCGACGTGCTGTCAATGGATTGAACCAGGGCATGTGAAGCGTCTGGGGTATACCATGGGAAGTTGTGTGGGGCCTGGATGTGGAAAGGGAGCTGTGGTTTCGGAGCATTATTACATGACAGCTAGAGACTGAGTGTGAACGAATGGGGCCTTTGTTGTCTTTTACTCACTCCCTCGCACACATGAGGGGGGGAGGGGGTTGTTATTACATGTGTGGCGGGGTGGCGATGGAAATGAATAAAGGCAGACCGTATGAATTATTTACACGTGTATATATGTATATGTCTGTGTGTGTATATACATGTATACGTTGAGATGTATAGGTATGTATATTTGCGTGTGTGGACATGTATGTATATACATGTGTATGTGGGTGGGTTGGGCCATTCTTTCGTCTGTTTCCTTGCGCTACCTTGCTGATGTGTGTGGATGTAACCAAGAGAGAAAAAAGGAGAGATGGGTAGTATGTTTGAGGAAAGGAACCTGGATGTTTTGGCTATGAGTGAAACGAAGCTCAAGGGTAAAGGGGGAGAGTGGTTTGGGAATGTCTTGGGAGTAAAGTCAGGAGTTAGTGAGAGGACAAGAGCAAGGGAAGAAGTAGCACTACACCTGAAACAAGAGTTGTGGGAGTATGTGATAGAGTGCAAGAAAGTAAATTCTAGATTGATATGGGTAAAACTGAAAGTGGATGGAGAGAGATGGGTGATTATTGGTGCATATGCACCTGGGCATGAGAAGAAAGATCATGAGAGGCAAGTGTTTGGGAGCAGCTGAATGAGCGTGTTAGTGGTTTTGATGCACAAGACCGGGTTATAGTGATGGGTGATTTGAATGCAAAGGTGCGTAATGTGGCAGTTGCGGGAATAATTAGTATACATGGGGTGTTCAGGGTTGTAAATGGAAATGGTGAGGAGCTTGTAGATTTATGCGTTGAAAAAAGACAGGTGATTGGGAATACCTGGTTTAAAAAGCGAGATATACATAAGTATACGTATGTAAGTAGGAGAGATGGCCAGAGAGCGTTATTGGATTACGGGTTAATTGATAGGCGCGCGAAAATGACTTTTGGATGTTAATGTGCTGAGAGGTGCAACTGGAGGGATGTCTGATCATTATCTTGTGGAGGTGAGGGTGAAGATTTGTAGGGGTTTTCAGAAAAGAAGAGAGAATGTTGGGTGAAGAGAGTGGTGAGAGTAAGTGAGCTTGGGAAGGAGAATTGTGTGAGGAAGTACCAGGAGGGACTGAGTGCAGAATGGAAAAAGGTGAGAACAAAGGAGGTAAGGGGCGTGGGGGAGGAATGGGAAGTATTTAGGGAATCAGTGATGGCTTGCGCAAAAGTTGCTTGTGGCATGAGAAGCAAGGGAGGTGGGTTGATCAGAAAGGGTAGTGAGTCACCGGTGGGATGAAGAAGTAAGATTATTAGTGAAAGAGAAGAGAGAGGCATTTGGACGATTTTTGCAGGGAAAAATGCAAATGAGTGGGAGATGTATAAAAGAAAGAGGCAGGAGGCCAAGAGAAAGGTGCAAGAGGTGAAAAAGAGGGCAAATGAGAGTTGGGATGAGAGAGTATCATTAAATTTTAGGGAGAATAAAAAGATGTTTTGGAAGGAAGTAAATAAAGTGCGTAAGACAAGGGAGCAAATGGGAACTTCAGTGAAGGGGGCTAATGGGGAGGTGATAACAAGTAGTGGTGATGTGAGAAGGAGGTGGAGTGAGTATTTTGAAGGTTTGTTGAATGTGTTTGATGATAGAGTGGCAGATATAGGGTGTTTTGGTCGAGGTGGTGTGCAAAGTGAGAGGGTTAGGGAAAATGATTTGGTAAACAGAGAAGAGGTAGTAAAAGCTTTGTGGAAGATGAAAGCCGGCAAGGCAGCAGGTTTGGATGGTTTTGCAGTGGAATTTATTAAAAAAGGGGATGACTGTATTGTTGACTGGTTGGTAAGGTTATTTAATGTATGTATGACTCATGGTGAGGTGCCTGACGATTGGCGGAATGCTTGCATAGTGCCATTGTACAAAGGCAAAGGGGATAAGCGTGAATGCTCAAATTACAGAGGTATAAGTTTGTTGAGTATTCCTGGTAAATTATATGGGAGGGTATTGATTGAGAGGGTGAAGGCATGTACAGAGCATCATATTGGGGAAGAGCAGTGTGGTTTCAGAAGTGGTAGAGGATGTGTGGATCAGGTGTTTGCTTTGAAGAATGTATGTGAGAAATACTTAGAAAAGCAAATGGATTTGTATGTAGCATTTATGGATCTGGAGAGGGCATATGATAGAGTTGATAGAGATGCTCTGTGGAATGTATTAAGAATATATGGTGTGGGAGGCAAGTTGTTAGAAGCAGTGAAAAGTTTTTATCGAGGATGTAAGGCATGTGTACGTGTAGGAAGAGAGGAAAGTGATTGGTTCTCAGTGAATGTAGGTTTGCGGCAGGGGTGTGTGATGTCTCCCTGGTTGTTTAATTTGTTTATGGATGGGGTTGTTAGGGAGGTGAATGCAAGAGTTTTGGAAAGAGGGGCAAGTATGAAGTCTGTTGGGGATGAGAGAGCTTGGGAAGTGAGTCAGTTGTTGTTCGCTGATGATACAGCGCTGGTGGCTGATTCATGTGAGAAACTGCAGAAGCTGGTGACTGAGTTTGGTAAAGTGTGTGAAAGAAGAAAGTTAAGAGTAAATGTGAATAAGAGCAAGGTTATTAGGTACAGTAGGGTTGAGGGTCAAGTCAATTGGGAGGTAAGTTTGAATGGAGAAAAACTGGAGGAAGTGAAGTGTTTTAGATATCTGGGAGTGGATCTGGCAGCGGATGGAACCATGGAAGCGGAAGTGACTCATAGGGTGGGGGATGCGGCAAAAATTCTGGGAGCCTTGAAGTATGTTTGGAAGTCGAGAACATTATCTCGGAAAGCAAAAATGTGTATTTTTGAAGGAATAGTGGTTCCAACAATGTTGTATGGTTGCGAGGCGTGGGCTATGGATAGAGTTGTGCGGAGGAGGATGGATGTGCTGGAAATGAGATGTTTTAGGACAATATGTGGTGTGAGGTGGTTTGATCGAGTAAGTAACGTAAGGGTAAGAGAGATGTGTGGAAATAAAAAGAGCGTGGTTGAGAGAGCAGAAGAGGGTGTTTTGAAATGGTTTGGGCACATGGAGAGAATGAGTGAGGAAAGATTGACAAGGAGGATATATAGCCAACATGTGTATGTGGGTGGGTTGGGACATTCCTCGTCTGTTTCCTTGCGCTAACTCGCTGATGCGTGAGACGGCGATTAACTATAATGAATAGAATAAATAAATGATACTAATTATAACAAAGGTAAATATAGAGATGTATGGGTTAGGTTAGGATAGGTGGAAGAACATATGATTTAGAATTGTTCAAGACAAAGTTAATGAAGGTAAGTAAACAGCTGATGAAGGTAAGCAAACAGCTGATGAAGGTAAGCAAACAGCTGATGAAGGTAAGCAAACAGCTGATGAAGGTAAGGAAACAGCTGATGAAGGTAAGGAAACAGCTGATGAAGGTAAGCAAACAGCTGATGAAGGTAAGCAAACAGCTGATGAAGGTAAGGAAACAGCTGATGAAGGTAAGCAAACAGCTGATGAAGGTAAGGAAACAGCTGATGAAGGTAAGCAAACAGCTGATGAAGGTAAGCAAACAGCTGATGAAGGTAAGCAAACAGCTGATGAAGGTAAGCAAACAGCTAATGAAGGTAAGCAAACAGCTGATGAAGGTAAGCAAACAGCTGATGAAGGTAAGCAAACAGCTGATGAAGGTAAGGAAACAGCTGATGAAGGTAAGGAAACAGCTGATGAAGGTAAGCAAACAGCTGATGAAGGTAAGCAAACAGCTGATGAAGGTAAGCAAACAGCTGATGAAGGTAAGGAAACAGCTGATGAAGGTAAGCAAACAGCTGATGAAGGTAAGCAAACAGCTGATGAAGGTAAGGAAACAGCTGATGAAGGTAAGGAAACAGCTGATGAAGGTAAGGAAACAGCTGATGAAGGTAAGCAAACAGCTGATGAAGGTAAGCAAACAGCTGATGAAGGTAAGGAAACAGCTGATGAAGGTAAGGAAACAGCTGATGAAGGTAAGGAAACAGCTGATGAAGGTAAGGAAACAGCTGATGAAGGTAAGGAAACAGCTGATGAAGGTAAGGAAACAGCTGATGAAGGTAAGGAAACAGCTGATGAAGGTAAGCAAACAGCTGATGAAGGTAAGCAAACAGCTGATGAAGGTAAGCAAACAGCTGATGAAGGTAAGGAAACAGCTGATGAAGGTAAGCAAACAGCTGATGAAGGTAAGCAAACAGCTGATGAAGGTAAGGAAACAGCTGATGAAGGTAAGCAAACAGCTGATGAAGGTAAGCAAACAGCTGATGAAGGTAAGGAAACAGCTGATGAAGGTAAGCAAACAGCTGATGAAGGTAAGCAAACAGCTGATGAAGGTAAGGAAACAGCTGATGAAGGTAAGCAAACAGCTGATGAAGGTAAGCAAACAGCTGATGAAGGTAAGCAAACAGCTGATGAAGCGCTCAAATAAAAGTTTGTCGAGATGATTGGCAAAGTTGAGGATGATGAAGAAAATGGTTCTTAAGGAAGTGGATTATGTAAGGCCGTGAAGGGAGGCATTACATAAGGAAATAGTACCTTGAGGTAAAGGGAAGATGATGTGTGTGTTAAAGGACGATACGTGATAGATGGTTTGGCACGGGCAGCTACCTACTAGTAGCAAAAAGAGATGTGATAGAAACCGTAGCAATGAAATGAAGTATGGCAGAGAAGCTCTCATGACTGTGGGTGACGCCATTGATGATGGCTTGGCAAAATGTCTGTATGTGGTCATTATGAAGACACAAGGACGAAATCCAATACTTGAATTACACAAGAGTAATTCTAATGAAAGAGTGGCTGCAGATGTGGTACAAAGTATATGGACCAGAAGGAGGGCAGTGTTCAGAAATGAAGCCCATCTCGCACTGCTGCCAGCACTACGCCAGAAAGTAGTTGGAGATAAGAGGAACATAATATCAATCTTTATTGGAGTTGATTTGCCTGACAATACCAGTGTGGTGTAGGAAGACGTTGATCTGTTCTTGTTATTCATCATACTGATGGGAGGAGTAAGGGGGAGAGATTACGATCATCTTATTATATAACTTGTGTGGCAACAGATTTGCTGGTCATGATGACCCTCAGCTTCCAATCCATCCCTTCCCGCAGCAGCAGCAGGGCTGGGCAGCAGAAGGGCTGGGAAGCAGCAGGGCTGGGCAACAGCATGGCAGGGACAGCAGCAGGGCTAGGCCAGCAGCAAAGCTGAGGCAAGTGAAGGGCTGGGGCAACAGAGGGGCTGTGGCAGCAACAAGCACACGGCAACACTTGTGCCCCTCACGGCAGCTAGCGGCCCGGCACCCTTCTCACAAAACATTTCTCTAGTCATTTTCTAGATAAAACTTCCGACTGAGGCTAGGCTAAAGTCAGGCTGAGGCCAGCTAAGGCTAGGCTAAGGCCAGTGGAGTGTTAAGTTGTGGTCTGCGTTGAAAATTCGTGGTCCTGTGTGGTCAGTAGTGTATGACATGTCCTGCGTGGTCAGTAGTGTATGACATGTCCTGTGTGGTCAGTAGTGTATGACATGTCCTGTGTGGTCAGTAGCGTATGACATGTCCTGTGTGGTCAGTAGTGTATGACATGTCCTGTGTGGTCAGTAGTGTATGACATGTCCTGTGTGGTCGGTAGTGTATGACATGTCCTGTGTGGTCAGTAGTGTATGACATGTCCTGTGTGGTCAGTAGTGTATGACATGTCCTGTGTGGTCAGTGGTGTATGACATGTCCTGTGTGGTCAGTAGTGTGTGACATTCCTGTGTGGTCAGTAGTGTATGACATGTCCTGTGTGGTCAGTAGTGTATGACATGTCCTGTGTGGTCAGGATTGTATGGCATGTCCCGTGTGGTCAGTAGTGTATGGCATTCCTGTGTGGTCAGTAGTGTATGACATATCCTGTGTGGTCAGTAGTGTATGGCATGTCCTGTGTGGTCAGTAGTGTATGACATGTCCTGTGTGGTCAGTAGTGTATGACATTCCTGTGTGGTCAGTAGCGTATGACATGTCCTGTGTGGTCAGTAGTGTATGACATGTCCTGTGTGGTCAGTAGTGTATGACATGTCCTGTGTGGTCAGTAGTGTATGGCATTCCTGTGTGGTCAGTAGTGTATGACATGTCCTGTGTGGTCAGTAGTGTATGACATGTCCTGTGTAGTCAGTAGTGTATGGCATTCCTGTGTGGTCAGTAGTGTATGACATGTCCTGTGTGGTCAGTAGTGTATGACATTTCCTATGTGGTCAGTAGTGTATGACATGTCCTGTGTGGTCAGTAGTGTATGACATGTCCTGTGTGGTCAGTAGTGTATGACATTCCTGTGTGGTCAGTAGTGTATGACATGTCCTGTGTGGTCAGTAGTGTATGGCATTCCTGTGTGGTCAGTAGTGTATGACATGTCCTGTGTGGTCAGTAGTGTATGACATGTCCTGTGTGGTCAGTAGTGTATGACATGCCCTGTGTGGTCAGTAGTGTATGACATGTTCTGTGTGGTCAGTAGTGTATGACATGTCCTGTGTGGTCAGTAGTGTATGACATGTCCTGTGTGGTCAGTAGTGTATGACATGTCCTGTGTGGTCAGTAGTGTATGACATGTCCTGTGTGGTCAGTAGTGTATGACATGTCCTGTGTGGTCACTAGTGTATGGCATTCCTGTGTGGTCAGTAGTGTATGACATGTCCTGTGTGGTCAGTAGTGTATGGCATTCCTGTGTGGTCAGTAGTGTATGACATGTCCTGTGTGGTCAGTAGTGTATGGCATTCCTGTGTGGTCAGTAGTGTATGACATGTCCTGTGTGGTCAGTAGTGTATGACATGTCCTGTGTGGTCAGTAGTGTATGACATGCCCTGTGTGGTCAGTAGTGTATGACATGTCCTGTGTGGTCAGTAGTGTATGACATGTCCTGTGTGGTCAGTAGTGTATGACATGCCCTGTGTGGTCAGTAGTGTATGACATGTCCTGTGTGGTCAGTAGTGTTTGACATGTCCTGTGTGGTCAGTAGTGTATGACATGTCCTGTGTGGTCAGTAGTGTATGGCATTCCTGTGTGGTCAGTAGTGTATGACATGTCCTGTGTGGTCAGTAGTGTATGACATGTCCTGTGTGGTCAGTAGTGTATGACTTGTCCTGTGTGGTCAGTAGTGTATGACATGTCCTGTGTAGTCAGTAGTGTATGGCATTCCTGTGTGGTCAGTAGTGTATGACATGTCCTGTGTGGTCAGTAGTGTATGACATGTCCTGTGTGGTCAGTAGTGTATGGCATTCCTGTGTGGTCAGTAGTGTATGGCATTCCTGTGTGGTCAGTAGTGTATGGCATTCCTGTGTGGTCAGTAGTGCATGACATGTCCTGTGTGGTCAGTAGTGTATGGCATTCCTGTGTGGTCAGTAGTGTATGACATGTCCTGTGTGGTCAGTAGTGTATGGCATTCCT
This sequence comes from Panulirus ornatus, assembly GCF_036320965.1. Classification (NCBI taxonomy): domain Eukaryota; kingdom Metazoa; phylum Arthropoda; class Malacostraca; order Decapoda; family Palinuridae; genus Panulirus; species Panulirus ornatus. The sequence goes on from NC_092286.1 coordinate 1,643,405, forward strand.
GTGTGGTCAGTAGTGTATGACATGTCCTGTGTGGTCAGTAGTCTATGACATGTCCTGTGTGGACAGTAGTGTATGACATGTCCTGTGTGGTCAGTAGTGTATGACATGTCCTGTGTGGTCAGTAGTGTATGACATGTCCTATGTGGTCAGTAGTGTATGGCATTCCTGTGTGGTCAGTAGTGTATGACATGTCCTGTGTGGTTAGTAGTGTATGACATGTCCTGTGTGGACAGTAGTGTATGACATGTCCTGTGTGGTCAGTAGTGTATGACATGTCCTGTGTGGTCAGTAGTGTATGACATGTCCTGTGTGGTCAGTAGTGTATGACATGTCCTGTGTGGTCAAAAATCAAAAATTATCTTTACAATCGCTATAGTCGGATATATATGCTAAAGAAATGGTTAATATTACATTTTTGACCTTGTGTGTGTGTGTGTGTGTGTGTGTGTGTGTGTGTGTGTGTGTGTGTGTGTGTGTGTGTGTGTGTATGCATGCGTGTGTGTGTGTGTGTGTGTGTGTGTGTGTGTTGCCATGCCAAAGTTCCTGGTGTGCTGTTACGTCACTCTTCTTTCCTCATTGGTACTTTGACGCAGGTCATAGCACAGTTGACACAGTAGACACGTGTATTTTAAGATAATGCTGCTGTCTATAAGACAGGTAGATAATATTTAGCATTATTATCTTCGCCAAATAATTTAATGATTTTGATCATAAAACCCCTCGTGGAGCCTCCATACTGTGTGCCGATGATGAAGGAGAAGTGTTGTTACCCTTGTGAAGGTGAGAATGACTGGACAAGAACCTTCCAATGTTGACCAAGCCTCAGCCAGTCCCTCCTCTTGCCACACACGCACACACGATCTTTTCTCAAGTCTTCAGTGGAATGCGCCCTCCCCACTACGCTCACTATCACATGTCTACACAAGATTATGTATTGCAAGTTGTCACATAAATACGTCTGCCAAATCGGTGAATTCCATCTGATATAGTATAGGGTCAGGCATCCCCTAATACCGTTCAGGGTCAGCCATCCCCTGATACCATTCAGGGTCAGCCATCCCCTAATACCATTCAGGGTCAGCCATCCCCTAATACCGTTCAGGGTCAGCCATCCCCTGATACCATTCAGGGTCAGCCATCCCCTAATACCATTCAGGGTCAGCCATCCCCTAATACCGTTCAGCGTCAGCCATCCCCTAATACCATTCAGGGTCAGCCATCCCCTAATACCATTCAGGGTCAGCCATCCCCTGATACCATTCAGGGTCAGGCATCCCCTAATACCGTTCAGGGTCAGCCACCCCCTAATACCGTTCAGGGTCAGCCATCCCCTGATACCATTCAGGGTCAGCCATCCCCTAATACCATTCAGGGTCAGCCATCCCCTGATACCATTCAGGGTCAGCCATCCCCTGATACCGTTCAGGGCCAGCCATCCCCTGATACCATTCAGGGCCAGCCATCCCCTAATACCGTTCAGGGCCAGCCATCCCCTGATACCATTCAGGGTCAGCCATCCCCTAATACCGTTCAGGGTCAGCCATCCCCTGATACCATTCAGGGTCAGCCATCCCCTGATACCATTCAGGGCCAGCCATCCCCTACTACCGTTCAGGGTCAGCCATCCCCTGATACCATTCAGGGTCAGCCATCCCCTGATACCGTTCAGGGTCAGCCATCCCCTAATACCATTCAGGGTCAGCCATCCCCTGATACCATTCAGGGTCAGCCATCCCCTGATACCATTCAGGGTCAGCCATCCCCTGATACCATTCAGGGTCAGCCATCCCCTGATACCGTTCAGGGCCAGCCATTCCCTGATACCATTCAGGGTCAGCCATCCCCTGATACCATTCAGGGTCAGCCATCCCCTGATACCATTCAGGGTCAGCCATCCCCTGATACCATTCAGGGTCAGCCATCCCCTAATACCGTTCAGCGTCAGCCATCCCCTGATACCATTCAGGGTCAGCCATCCCCTAATACCGTTCAGGGTCAGCCATCCCCTAATACCATTCAGGGTCAGCCATCCCCTAATACCGTTCAGGGTCAGCCATCCCCTGATACCATTCAGGGTCAGCCATCCCCTGATACCATTCAGGGTCAGCCATCCCCTAATACCGTTCAGGGTCAGCCATCCCCTGATACCATTCAGGGTCAGCCATCCCCTGATACCATTCAGGGTCAGCCATCCCCTAATACCGTTCAGGGTCAGCCATCCCCTGATACCATTCAGGGTCAGCCATCCCCTAATACCGTTCAGGGTCAGCCATCCCCTGATACCATTCAGGGTCAGCCATCACCTAATACCGTTCAGGGTCAGCCATCCCCTGATACCATTCAGGGTCAGCCATCCCCTGATACCGTTCAGGGTCAGCCATCCCCTGATACCATTCAGGGTCAGCCATCCCCTAATACCGTTCAGGGTCAGCCATCCCCTAATACCATTCAGGGTCAGCCATCCCCTAATACCGTTCAGGGTCAGCCATCCCCTGATACCATTCACGGTCAGCCATCCCCTGATACCATTCAGGGTCAGCCATCCCCTAATACCGTTCAGGGTCAGCCATCCCCTGATACCATTCAGGGTCAGCCATCCCCTGATACCGTTCAGGGTCAGCCATCCCCTAATACCGTTCAGGGTCAGCCATCCCCTGATACCGTCCAAGGAGGTGTCATTATTGTGGCGCTGTGGGTGTGTTGCAGGAGTGAGGAGGTATTGTAGTGGCCTGTGGGTGTGTTGCAGGAGTGAGGAGGTATTGTAGTGGCCTGTGGTTGTGGTGCAGGAGAAAGAAGGTATTGTAGTGGCCTGTGGTTGTGGTGCAGGAGGAAGAAGGTATTGTAGTGGCCTGTGGTTGTGGTGCAAGAGTGAGGAGGTATTGTAGTGGCCTGTGGTTGTGGTGCAGGAGGAAGAATGTATTGTAGTGGCCTGTGGTTGTGGTGCATGAGGGAGAAGGTATTATTGTGGCCTGTGGTTGTGGTACAGGAGGGAGAAGGTATTGCTGTGGCCTGTGGTTGTGGTGCAGGAGGGAGGAGGTGTTACTGTGGCCTGTGGTTGTGGTGCAGGAGGAAGAAGGTATTGCTGTGGCCTGTGGTTGTGGTGCAGGAGGAAGAAGGTATTGTAGTGGCCTGTGGGTGTGTTGCAGGAATGAGGAGGTATTGTAGTGGCCTGTGGTTGTGGTGCAGGAGGAAGAAGGTATTGTAGTGGCCTGTGGTTGTGGTGCAGGAGGAAGAAGGTATTGTAGTGGCCTGTGGTTGTGGTGCAAGAGTGAGGAGGTATTGTAGTGGCCTGTGGTTGTGGTGCAGGAGGAAGAATGTATTGTAGTGGCCTGTGGTTGTGGTGCAGGAGGGAGAAGGTATTATTGTGGCCTGTGGTTGTGGTACTGGAGGGAGAAGGTATTGCTGTGGCCTGTGGTTGTGGTGCAGGAGGGAGGTGTTACTGTGGCCTGTGGTTGTGGTGCAGGAGGAAGAAGGTATTGCTGTGGCCTGTGGTTGTGGTGCAGGAAGGAGAAGGTATTATTGTGGCCTGTGGTTGTGGTGCAGGAGGGAGAATGTATTACTGTGGCCTGTGGTTGTGGCGCAGGAGGGAGGAGGTGTTACTGTGGCCTGTGGTTGTGGTACAGGAGGGAGAAGGTATTACTGTGGCCTGTGGTTGTGGTGCAGGAGGGAGGAGGAGTTACTGTGGCCTGTGGTTGTGGTACAGGAGGGAGAAGGTACTACTGTGGCCTGTGGTTGTGGCGCAGGAGGGAGAAGGTATTACTGTGGCCTGTGGTTGTGGTGCAGGAGGAAGAAGGTATTGCTGTGGCCTGTGGTTGTGGTGTAGGAAGGAGAAGGTATTATTGTGGCCTTTGGTTGTGGTGCAGGAGGGAGAATGTATTACTGTGGCCTGTGGTTGTGGTGCAGGAGGGAGAAAGCATTATTGTGGCCTGTGGTTGTGGTGCAGGAAGGAGGAGGTATTGCTGTGGCCTGTGGTTGTGGTGCAGGAGGAAGAAGGTATTGTAGTGGCCTGTGGTTGTGGTGCAGGAGGGAGAATGTATTACTGTGGCCTGTGGTTGTGGTACAGAAGGGAGAAGGTATTACTGTGGCCTGTGGTTGTGGCGCAGGAGGGAGGAGGTGTTACTGTGGCCTGTGGTTGTGGTACAGGAGGGAGAAGGTATTACTGTGGCCTGTGGTTGTGGTGCAGGAGGGAGGAGGTGTTATTGTGGCCTGTGGTTGTGGTACAGGAGGGAGAAGGTATTACTGTGGCCTGTGGTTGTGGTGTAGGAGGGAGAATGTATTACTGTGGCCTGTGGTTGTGGTACAGAAGGGAGAAGGTATTACTGTGGCCTGTGGTTGTGGCGCAGGAGGGAGGAGGTGTTACTGTGGCCTGTGGTTGTGGTACAGGAGGGAGAAGGTATTACTGTGGCCTGTGGTTGTGGTGCAGGAGGGAGGAGGTGTTATTGTGGCCTGTGGTTGTGGTACAGGAGGGAGAAGGTATTACTGTGGCCTGTGGTTGTGGTGTAGGAGGGAGGAGGTGTTACTGTGGCCCCGTGGTTGTGCTGTAGGAGGGGAGAGGCGTTACTGTGACCCTGTGGTTGTGCTGCAGGAGGGGAGAGGCGTTACTGTGACCCTGTGGTTGTGCTGCAGGAGGGGAGAGGCGTTACTGTGACCCTGTGGTTGTGCTGCAGGAGGGAGGAGGTGTTACTGTGGCCCCGTGGTTGTGCTGCAGGAGGGGAGAGGCGTTACTGTGACCCTGTGGTTGTGCTGCAGGAGGGGAGAGGCGTTACTGTGACCCTGTGGTTGTGCTGCAGGAGGGGAGAGGCGTTACTGTGACCCTGTGGTTGTGCTGCAGGAGGGAGGAGGTGTTACTGTGGCCCCGTGGTTGTGCTGCGGAAGTGGGGAGGCATTACTATGGCCCTGTGGTTGTGCTGCAAGAGGGAGGAGGTACTACTGTGGCCCTGTGGTCGTGCGGTCGGAGGGTGAAGGCATTACTGCGGCCCTGTAGCTGTGCTGCAGGAGGGAGGAGGCGTTATGTAGCCCTGTGGTTGTGGTGCAGGAGGGAGGAGGCAGTACTATGGCCCCGTGGTTGTGCTCCAGGAGGGGAGAGGCGTTACTGTGACCCTGTGGTTGTGCTGCAGGAGGGGAGAGGCGTTACTGTGACCCTGTGGTTGTGCTGCAGGAGGGAGGCATTACTGTGGCCCCGTGATTGTGCTGCAGGAGAGAGGAGGCATTACTGTGGCCTGTGGTTGTGCTGCTGGAGGGAAGAGGTATTACTGCGGCCCTGTGGTTGTGCTCCAGGAGGGATGACGCATTACTGAGGCCCTATGGTTGTGTTGCAGGAGGGAGGAAGCATTACTGTGGCCCCGTGGTTGTGCTACAGGAAGGAATTACAAAAAATGAAAGTCATATCCAACAGATTAGGTGAAGGCATGTTTACTTAGAATTTACATTGATCCACAAGCACTGAATGAATACTGAAAAAGAGAAATGCATCCACAACCAGTAATTATATATGTATTACCTAACTTTTCAAGGCTAGATTGTTCTTAATGTTTGATCTATGGAATGGGTATTGGCAATGTGTACTAGATGTTCAGTCAAGATATCTTACCACATTTCAGACATCTCTAGGAAGGTATAGGTGGTTAAGATTACTATGTGGCTTAGCTGTGAGTAATGAAATATTCCAAAAAGAAGCAGAATGTAGCCCTGGAAGGTCTGAAAGGAGTTATATGTATAGCTGATGAGATAATAGTTCATAGTATTGGAGAGTTATGAATTAGCTAATGATCATGATGACAGTAACGTTTGTAAACTGTAAGAGTTGAAGGAAGCAAGAGATCAAGCTCTACAGTTGCAAGACAGTATTGAGAAAGTCTGAGATTATTTTGTTTTTGTTTAGCACATAAGATATCTGAGAATGGTTTGAAAGCTGATGTTGATAAGATCATCTACTGTGAAGATTAAAACTCCACAAAATGAGACAGAGGGATAGACATTAGCAGGCATGGTGAATTATGTAGCTAAATATTTACTTAGTGTCTGATGTAATGTAACCTACCGTCAACAACATGTAAAGACGTTGAATGGCAATGAGGAAGAGTACAGGAGGAAGCTCAAGACAAGACCAAGCAGTTAGTGACATCAACTCCAGTGTTAGCTTTATATGACCCAAACAAACCATTTGTCATTCAAGTGATGCTAGTCATTCAGGTCAGTTGCTACCTTGATGCAGGAAGGTAAACCAATGTGTTATGTAAGCAGAGCATTGACTCCCACAGAGACTAGATTTGCATAGAGAGAGAAGTCCTAGGAGTTGTATTTGTCAAGATAAAGTTTCACGTATACATCTGGGAGACTGGCCAAAGTAATAAGTGACCACAAGCCTCTGCACTCAATCACAACAAAATCTCGGACCAAACGCATAAGTGACTGTAAGGAATGTTGCTCCGAGCTCACTAGTATGACAGGGAATTGAATCATTAGCGGGGGGGGATGCACACTGCAGATTTTCTGTCAAAGACATACTTGATGGAGGACAAATATGTGAGAATATAAAAATGACGTCTTTCCTACCCATCAGACCAGAGCGTGTGAAGATAAAAAGAGCAACAGCAATGACGAGACAAAGAATCTGCCCTTACAAACCATAATCTCTGGCTGACCTGAAACCAAAGATACTGTACCCAGCTAGCTACTGCCTTATTTTTGTTCAAGAGATGAGTTCTCGCCACAATATGGTTCGATATTTCAAGGAGGCACGATAGTCATACCTCGTGCTTTGCGTGCCGTAGTCAAAAAGGCAATATACTCGACTCGTGCAGGTGTAGAAAGCTGTCTGGTGTGCAAAATATGTGTATACTGATCGAGTATGAATGCTGTGTTCAAAAACCACATCGTCAGGTGTGAATTATGCAACCGATAGCAGATGGACCAAGGGAGAAAGTAGGTGTTGATTTATTTGAGATGAGGTATCAGATCTTTTTAGTTATTGTGGACTGTTTTATCAACGCATGGAAAATTGGTTTGTTGGGAATCAACAAGGACTAGCGCAGTTACTAGGAAACTCGAAGTTTACAAGATCTAGGATTCCATCAGTGCTTATCAGTGAGTGGACCACATTTTATCAGAGTACAGGAACGTTGCAAACAAATATGATTTTCAGCCTGACCTAAATACCCACAGTCTAATGGAATGACTGAACCTAATGTCAAATGTGTTGTCTAACTAGGAGTGCTGTGATCAGTGGAAACAATCCATATTTGGCCTTAATGGAGTACAGAAACAGCCCAACACAGGACGTGGAAATGAGTCCAGCTGAACGGTAGCTTGAAAGGACACGAACATTATTACCAATGTCATCAAAGCTCCTAAAGCCCCCGCAAGGTTGTTCACTGTCTCGCAGTGCTACTACAGCCCCTCCGTTCTGTTCAGTCCACCAAGCTCCTGGTCCTGTTCTAGCCCTTATTATATAACTAAGGCCTCAGACCCCTCCAGGGTGTTCAGTGCACCAAGCTTCTGGTCCTGTTCTAGCCCTTACTATATAACTAAGGCCTCAGACCCCTCCAGGGTGTTCAGTCCACCAAGCTTCTGGTCCTGTTCTAGCCCTTATTATATAACTAAGGCCTCAGACCCCTCCAGGGTGTTCAGTGCACCAAGCTTCTGGTCCTGTTCTAGCCCTTACTATATAACTAAGGCCTCAGACCCCTCTAGGGTGTTCAGTCCACCAAGCTTCTGGTCCTGTTCTAGCCTTTACTATATAACTAAGGCCTCAGACCCCTCCAGGGTGTTCAGTGCACCAAGCTTCTGGTCCTGTTCTAGCCCTTACTATATAACTAAGGCCTCAGACCCCTCCAGGGTGTTCAGTGCACCAAGCTTCTGGTCCTGTTCTAGCCCTTACTATATAACTAAGGCCTCAGACCCCTCCAGGGTGTTCAGTGCACCAAGCTTCTAAACCCTGTCATTTAGTGTTGGAACATTACAAGAAGAGTTTTTCGCCAATCGGTCTCTGTCTCCTGTACCTTCTATATGCTGCCGGTATTTACCGTTTTCTTCTTTAGACCATTCCGACTGTCCACTAACATTACACTAAACAAATTTTTCTTTACCTCTTCCTTGATCAGGCAAGGTCTTTACATTATGATCAAATTCAGGTGCTGCATCTCATGAAGAAGTGATTACTGTCAAGACCATGCAGCTGGTTAACGGTCTTGACTTGGTTGATAACGATGTTGTTTGCCATGACCCAACTTTGGAGGTTATCAAGGGTGATCCAGAGGTTAAGTTACTGACGTTATATATCAAGTAAGTACATAGACCAAAGCATAATTGATCAAGATGAGGAAGCACAAGTGTTTTAATACCTTTTTTGTATAGCACGGGGAGATAGTTTTGCATATTGTACAACTTTCTATGCCATCGAACTTTGTATACTCCTTTATATTGTCCGCATTCATAATTTCATTATTTAGCCTATTCCATATATCTACACATCTGATATAATAGAACTCTATATTTTTTGTCATTTTGTTTAGTTTCATGTTATGGACTCTAGTTGATGTATCTTTGCTTCTTTTGAAGAACTATTTATTGTACGTATCAAACTGATTTACAAACTACAAGTTGTACTCAAACCATCTCTTACTTTCTGTCATAGTGGACCAATTTGGGTCCTCTAACCTGTTACCGTAACCAGCTCTCTGAATTCTTTAAGATATTTGTTGCCCCATTCTGGTTTATATCAGTATCTTGTGCCACTTTAACAGCGGTGATCAGACTTAATAATCATATTCCACCTTGTTGGACCAATTTAGGCAGTGAAAAGTTAGTTTAAATATTTCGTAATCCATGGATTAAAAAAGAAAAAAAAGTTATTCAATTCTTCGATAACTATAGATTACCAGACTTCTTTTCTACTTTCCCCTTAAGACCAGGACTCGCTAAGGACTGTTGCCTGCCCATCCAATCACAGCAAAACACAAGAAAATATATTTAAAAAAATGGCCAACTTGGTTTTCTTTGTTGGTGATGTTATTGTTGGGTGTGAGGCAGAAGCGATCTCAAGATGGCGGCTTGACTGTGACCAAGTGATCAGCTGTTTAAGGTAGGCGTTGTTGATTGACACGTCACCACCATATGTATCTTAATATGCGGATGATATTGTCTTTATTTATGTGAATTTCTGCTGTCTTTGTTGTTCCATTGTTCTAACATTATAGGTAGCATTAAGCTCTTGGTTCTTGTAGCTACAAATGATTAAATCTCACTTTTTGACAGATAGGCTAAATGTATATAATTTACCTATGACCATGATGGTGTAAGTAATAGATAAAAAGAATAGTCTGATTATGTAGTCAGTCTTACCCATTGAGAAGATTTCTTTCAACGTGTGAGTAGACTGGTTTTGTTGACATACTTTCTGTATGACCAACCACTGAGGGGTCGTATATTGCATTAGTATACCTTCCTCAACAGCCTTTCAGGTGTTGTGTATTGTATATCTTCCTGACCAGCGTCTCATTTGTTGTATAGTGTACCAGTATACCATCCTGACCAGCCTATTAGGCGATGTGTTTTGTATATATTTCTGACCTGCCTCGCATGTTTTTTAATGCACTGACATAGCAACTTCGAGAGTCCTGTTTATATCATCTCGACTTGCCTCTCAGGTGTCGTACATCATCCTCACAAGCAATGCAGGTGTCAGACATTTATATCATCCTAACCTGCCTCTCAGGTGTTGTATATCATACTCACCAACCACTTGTGTTTTGTAAATTTTGCATCATTCTGATCGTTCTATCAGTTGTTTATATTGCATTGATATATTCTGAAAAGCTCTCAGGTGTCATATAATGTTATCATCCTGACAAACCTCTGGTATTGAGTATTGTGTATAATTTTTACCAACCTCAGATGTATATTATATATGATACTGACCAACCTCTCGGGTGTTATGTATTTCACTGGCATATCATTGTGACCAGCTCTTATGTGTTGTATATTGTACTGAAATATCATCCTAACCAGCTTTTCAGCTGTCATATGTTGTGTATCAACCCAACCAGCCATTTAAGTGTCATGTCTTGGCCAGCCTTTCAGGTATTATATATTGTATGTCATCCTTACCAGCCTCTCAAGTTCTATATATTGTATATTATCCTGACCAGTCTATCCATTGTTGTATATTGTATATCTTCTGTTTGTAGGGGAGAAAGAATTCTTCCTGCGTATTCTCTGTGTGTAGTAGAAGGTGATTAAAAGGGGAGGGAGCAGGGGGCTAGAAATCTTCCCCTCCCATTTTTTTTTTCCAAAAGAAGGAACAGAGATGGGGGCCAAGTGAGGATATTCCCTCTAAAGCTCAGTCCTTTGTTCGTAATGCAGGAATTGGCGAATATGTATGAGAAAAGAAAATCCTGACGACCACCCTCCAAAGTACCATAATGTCGTATATCATTCTTGCCAGTCTCTCTCATGCTGTATATTGTATACCACCGTGACCAGCCTTTCCAGATTGGTAACAATATTTTTTATATTTTTTCATATGTTGGGTGAGATGGCATGAGCAACTAAATGCCCTAATCAAGGCCGCCTCATCCTGTGAGAAACTGCAGAGGTTGGTGACTGAGTTTGGAAAAGTGTGTGAAAGGAGAAAGTTGAGAGTAAATGTGAATAAGAGCAAGGTTAGGTTCAGTAGGGTTGAGGGACAAGTTAATTGGGGGGTAAGTTTGAATGGGGAAAGCTGGAGGAGGTGAAGTGTTTTAGATATCTGGGAGTGGACTTGGCAGCGGATGGAACTATGGAAGCGGATGTGAGTCACAGGGTGGGGGAGCATTGAAGAATGTGTGGAAGGCGAGAACGTTATCTCAGGGAGCAAAAATGAGTATGTTTGAAGGAATAGTGGTTCCTACAATGTTACATGGTTGTGACGCATGGGCTACAGACAGGGTTGTGAGGAGGAGGGTGGATGTGTTGGAAATGAGATGTTTGAGGACAGTATGTGGTGTGAGGTGGTTTGATCGAGTAAGTAATGAGAGGGTAAGAGAGATGTGTGGTAATAAAAAGAGTATGGTTGAGAGAGCAGAAGAGGGTGTGTTGAAATGGTTTGGTCACATGAAGAGAATGAGTGAGGAAAGATTGACAGAGGATATATGTGTCAGAGGTGGAGGGAACGAGGAGAAGTAGGAGACCAAATTAGAGGTGGAAAGATGGAGTGAAAAAGGTTTTAAGCGATCGGGGCCTGAACATACAGGAGGATGAAAGGCATTCAAGGAATAGTGCGATGTAGCGCTAGGAAAGGACAACAAGGGCCACATTTGTTCACACTCAGTCTCTAGCTGTCATGTGTAATGCACTGAAACCACAGCTCCCTTTCCACATCTAATCCCCACAAAACCTTTCATAGTTTACCCCAGGTGCTTTACATGCCCTCGTTCAATCCATTGATGGCACGTTGACCCCGGTATACCACATTGTTCCAATTCACTCTATTCCTTGCCCGCCTTTCACCCTCCTGTATCTTCAAGCTCCGATCGCTTAAAATCTTTTTCACAACATCCTTCCACCTCCAATTTGGTCTCCCACTTCTTGCTCCCTCCACCTCTGACACATATATCCTCTTTGTCAATCTTTCTTCACTCATTCTCTCCATGTGACCAAATAATTCCTTCTGTTTCTCAAAGGCTTTCTTACATACATTCTTTAAAGCAAACACCTGGTCCACACATCCTCAACCACTTGTACAACCACATTGTTCCTCCCATATTTAATGTTCTGTGCAAACCGCCATCCTTTCTATCACCACTTTTCCATGCAACCTACCAGGTGCACTCAACAAACTAATACCTCTGTTATTTGAATGCTTACCTTTGTTATCTTTGCACTTATGCATTGGGACATTACATGCATTCTGCTAATCCTTAGTCACCTTACCATAATCTATACATATATTGATAATCCTAACTAACCAGCTAGCAACCCAGTCATCCCTTTTCTTAAAACATTCAGGTGCTTTACCATCGACTGTAGCCACCTTGCCACATTTTAACTTACAAAAGGTTTAACCAATTCTTCTCTCATCACCAAACCACTTTCCATGACTCTGTCACTTTGTATACCTCTATGATACAAACTCCTACATTTATTATCACACGCATTCAGCAATCCTTCAAAGTACCATTATATGCTATTTAATTTTTTTCATGATCATTATTATTATTTTTAAAAGAGATCAACGAGGCAGAGGGAAAAGGCCATCTTGGGTGAGGATAATAGGATAAGAAAAAGAATTTAGAAATTAATCAGAGTTCCTCAGGTGTTTGTAGACCTGCTTTTTTAAGGTAGAAAGATCACCTAACGCTCCCCTCCCCCCAAAAAAAGAAAAAAATCAGGTAAGGTTAGAATTTGATATAGTTTCACTCAGCCCAACCTAACCTGACAGAAAGAGATTATTAAGGACAAACCTTCAGGATATGCAAGGTATTTTAGCAGTCAATCCTTGTGTGGCAGTTCTCTACACAGAAACTGGGAAGAAGTAGCTAGATGTGAGTCACAGGTCCAAACCTTAATGGCAGGGACAGAGGCAGGCTGCTCATGAAAGCAGTTCCCAAATTAATACCTGTAGAATAAGGAGAGGGTAGCAACATCATGGTAAACAGAGAAGGGTGGTTGGAGAAAGGTGAAGCCTGTAGCATTAATGAGATGAAAGGTCTTTGAGTCTGCTTTAGCTAATAAAGAGATCGAGGAAAAGCCACCTGAGATACATAACAGTATTCCATACAAGGGTGAATAAGCCCATCATAGATATGAAATGCCTGCTTTCACAAGAAATGATTATAGCACCTTTACAACACCCTCAGCTTTGGGAAGCAGATTTGTAAAGTTGACTACATGGGGTTTATTAGGAAAAATTTCAAATGCTGTTGTGCCCAGTATGTTTATGTTATTGCAGTGATGCATTATGGTGTTTTGATATTGAATAGAGAGAGAAGTGATGTTTAGAAAGAGTGGAATTAGAGAAGATTAATGTACCAAATAGAGTGCCTTTATGAGCTGAAGAGTTAGCTATTGGTTGATCTGATTAGAAGAGGGATAGGAGGTTGAATCGCAGAAGCTATAGAAGATGTGTTTGGGTAAAGATTAGAAAGAATTATTACTAGAAGAGGTCAAATCAGCCCTTTTATCTTCTCATGAAGGTGTACTTGACTTCACAAAAAGCAGTTTAGCTATGATTCTGAGCAAAAATGGAAGCAGAGTGGGGTTCATGGGAAGTGAAGAGTTTTGTTGCCCAATATTCTTTGTCCCTGAAGAGTGGCAGAGTAGTCAAACCATGAGTTGGGGGATAGAGATCTGTGAGAAGAATGGTTGTAGGACTCCATCCTGGCTAAGATAACTTCTGTTATTTGGTCAGTATAATATGGGCATCTCATCCAGCAAAGTAGTACACTTTTCAAGGAAAAGCAGTAAAGAAGCTGCACAGAGATGACCATTGCGGTTTCTTAAAGTGCCAAGATTGCATTTTAAGGGATGGAAAGGGATGAGCATTTCCATATAGGGTAATAGAGTTAAGATTATTATCGGATGACTCTTAGGGTGCAGAAATAGTGTATGAATAGTATAGAAGGGTTCAGAGGTAAAAATGAGATCGAGTGTGTAGGAAGTATGGTTATGTTGGATGTTTAATTATTTGTTCCTGATAGTTAAGTAGGGAAAATGGAAAGGCCTTAACTCCATTGTGATCCTCCTGTGTATGGTGTACATTGACTCATACATAGAGGATTTCTGTGTTTAGATATGAAGAGAGCAGTGCTTTGTGGCAGGAGCTCAAATAGTCAAAGAATTGTACATAGTTGGTGTAATTAGGAGATGGTATATGAAACATTTAGTAAAAATAAGTCACAGAGGATAGATACAAAGGAACACAAAGGAATATAAAGGAATTCAAACAGTGACTGACCACTGGGTTCTTTTGAGGCTGATTTTGATAGTAGAAGATATCAGATAATGTGGTAAAAGGGAGATTTTGAGTCAGATAACATCAAAATTGGGAGTCCCATGATCCATGAGGCACATGTTAGATCTTTTTGTACTACAATAAACACAAACACCTTTCATGAAAAGGACACAGAAATAAAGATTGTAGTTGAGGATATGATAGTGTAAAGGGAAAGCAGTCTTGGGGAGATGGGTATGATTCCTTGTGTTGAAGAACATTGGAGAATTTTTGTGATGGGTGTAAGTGCATGAGTTTGGAAACTTATCCCACTTAACAAGACTAGAAATCAATTCCTTTTTTTTATTGGAACTGACACTAATTGTTACCATATGTACTTGTCCCCAGTGGCATTCCCTTAATGCATTACATATTAAACATTGTAAATGATTTGTAACAGACACCTACTGTGAGGAAAGGACACAAAGAGGGACACATTGTGTGCTTGAAAGAGAGGGGCATTGAAAGTTAGTGAAACAAGAAGATTAATTCCACCAATTGCTTCTTATAGCTGATCAGTTGTACAAACCTCATTAAAGTAGGACTATGTATTTTTCAGTTTAATGAACACACTGGTAAGAGTTATTAATCTTGTGATCCCACCTCACAGCTGCAGGATGCAGCTGATGTTCTACAGTCTCCTTTTCTTCCATTGCAAGGTCACATTAAATCATAGGTACCTTTCTCATCTCTTTGGTTGGAGAACTATGACTAGGAGACTTCATATTGAGAGGAAGCTTTAGAAGAATTGATTTTAGAGACAAGTTTATCTAATAAAAGAGTCAAACCTCTAATCTTCATAAATTTTAAATTCATCAGTTTTAGAAATGACAAGTTGATCAGAGAACTTGGCAAGAAACTAATAAAGGATCAATTCACAAATGGTGTTTAGTGCAATTTGTCAAAAGGGTTGGGATACATGGTATAGGATAAGATAGGAAACTGTAGATGAAGATGCTGAATCTTCATACATTGTTACTAAAGAATCATAGATAAGTCCTCTGAGAGTAGAGCTCCTCATATCACACAGTAAGTTAATTACAATGAAATATGCTGGTTAAGAGAAAGATTACTTTGGTGGTACAAGTTGGTTATCATAGATTTTTTTTTTAGCATAATCATTATGTGTCTTTGTGTTTACACCAGAACCCTTTTTTTATGGGTTATATTTACTTCAACCAAAAAAAGACTAGATAGGCTTTGTCAATATTCTTGTCACTAAAACTTTTATTTTGGAAACATTAGATTTATTTCTTATAGTTTTAGATGTTTCACAAAATATTAAAGGTTGAAACTTTAACAATCTGTAGTTTGAATAGGTTTATCTTTTGAGAGAGACTGAAGATGGATTGTTACTTATCTTTTCAGATATTCAAAGTTATAAGGAATTCAAGTATACTATCCTTTGGGTCTCAGACTTTCAATTCTGTTTCAGAATGCAATAGAATGAGCTCGGTACCCTCTGCCAGGATGTTTATGCTCCGGGCCTTGGAGAAGATATATGGGGAGAAAGAAATACGTAGGTCACATCATTCCCAGCTAAAAAGGGCTGTAGAACAGGCTCTTGGTTAGTATTTTGACTCTTAATTTGTTGGTGCTTGGTTTTACCACCTCATCTGGTAGCCATCCACTCCTCTTTCTCATCTCTTTCTTTTACCTCCCCATCCATCAGCATTTCTCCTTTTTCAGTAGTGTTGAGGGACAAGTTAAGGGATGTAAGTTTGAATGCAGAAAAATTGGAGTGTTTTTGATCTCTGGGAGTGGACTTAGCAGCGGATGGAACCATGGAAGTGGAAGTGAGTTACTGGGTGGAGGAGGGGGTGAAGGTTCTGGGGGCGATGAAGAATGTGTGGAAGGAGAGAACGTTATCTCGGAGAGCAAAAATGGGTATGTTTGAAGGAATAGTGGTTCCAATAATGCTATATGGTTGCAAGGCATGGGCTATAGATAGGGTTGTACGGAGGTGGGTGGATGAATGAAATGTTTAAGGACAATATATGGTGTGAGGTGGTTTGATTAAGTAATGAAAGGGTAAGAGAAATTTGTGGAAATAAAAGAGTGTGGTTTGGAGAGCAGAAGAGGGTGTGTTGAAATGGTTTGGACATATGGAAAGAATGAGTGAGGAAAGATTGACAAAGAGAATATATGTGTCAGACCAAATTGGAGGTGGAAGGATGGAGTGAAAAAGGTTTTGAGCGATCGGGGCTTAAACATACAGGAGGATGAAAGGCGTGCAAGGAATGGAGTGAATTGGAACGATGTGGTAGATTGACGTGCTGTTAATTGATTGAAGCAGGGCATGTGAAGCATCTGGGGTAAACCCTGGAAAGGTCAATGGGGCCTGGATGTAGAAAGGGAGCTGTGGTTTCAGTGCATTACACATGACAGCTAGAGACTGAGTGTGAATGAATGTGGCCCTTTTTGTCTTTTCCTGGTGCTACCTTGCTGGAGTGGGGGGCGATGCTGTTTCATATGTGTCAGGGTGGTGATGGGAATGGATGAAGGCAGCAAATATGAATATGTACATGTGTATATATGTATATGTCTGTGTATGTATATGTATGTATACGGTAAATTGTATATGTATATATATGTGTGTATATGGGCATTTATGTATATACATGTGTATGTGGGTGGGTTAGGCCATTCCTCATCTGTTTCTTTGCGCTACCTTGCTAACGTGGGAGACAGCAGTCAAGTATAATGATATAGAAAAAATGGTTTTGCTTTCATTTTTCATATCATGGCATCCATGGTGACATCACACAGCCCTGCCTCACACCTACTGGTTATACCAAAACTTTTGCTCAGCTCTCAATCCACTTTTACACATGCATTTGCTCCTCTATAGAAGGCTTTCACACCATCCAACAGTTGTCCTTCTACCCCATATATCCTTGCCACATCCCATACAGCATTCCACTTGACTCTCATGTGCTTTCTCCAGATCCAGAAATGCTGCATGCACCATCTTATCTTACACTAAATACTTCTCTGTGGTCATCTTTACCACAAAAATCTGATCCGCACATCCCTACCTTTCCTAAAACCCCCTTACTTTTCACTTATTCTACATTCAGTCATTAAAAAGCACTACAACCCCTCAACAGTACTCATTCATAGAGGCAGTAGTTACAGAATAAAAAATAAGTATGATGATGCAATACATTTGTTAGTTGTGCACTTAGAGATTTAGAGTTGGTTCCTTGTATATAAAGAATTTATTGGCATCAAAGCCACAACTGTAGTATGGATTTTCTGTAATTTCTTCCATCTCTAAAATGGTTTGGTCTTGAATTTAACCTGTTTTGTAACTTTGAAGAAAATGCCACTTTGATAATGGACCTTATACAGTCATTTCACAGCACCAGAAGAACTAAATGGCATAAGACCATTAACTTTAGTTTGAAGGAGTGTCACTTATAAAATGATTTAAACTCAAACTAAACTAGGCCATAAGTTGAAGAAAATTATTCGTTTAAACAATGTTAATTTGTTTCTCAGCATCTAAAGAAATGAATGGCATAAAACTAATAACTTTAGTTAGGAGTTAGAATTATGGCTGTAATAAAAAGGCTCAGCCTAGAAAATAATCTGGCTCATAACTTGAGGAAAATTTCAGCTTTGGCCATAGAACTTAAGACATGTTTTTGATACTTTCCAAACAATATATCCACTGTTATATTACTCCCAATGATTATGCTGTACTGGAGGTACCTCAGGCATACTATTGAACACCATTTTGTACTGTTTATGAGATATGAATAATGTTTTGATAATGATTTAAAGTTTGTTCAAATATGAAATTCTTGACACTGAATTTTGCTACAGGACATGCATTGAATTTTCTAGTAAGGTTATTTTAATAATATTGTTTATATTTAGCTTCATGCACTGTAAATTTCTGTAGTTTATTCTGATATTACAGTTTGGCTGATACTTTATACATTCTGAAGTTTCCATAATGAGTTTTGCTCTGATGCACTTACCACTGACATATTTAGAGAGAAATGTATCTTGTGTATGGAAGACAAATTACAGATTTCTTTCTTTGTTGGTACCCTTTCCTCCAACAGAAGAGTTGCGTAGTGAGCTGGGAGGGCCTGAAAATGGTTCTGGTCCAAGTTTCTCAGCTGCATTACCTGTGCCTAAGAGTGATGCACCACAGTTAGATGCAGAGAAACACTTTTTGCCATTTGAACTTGCCTGTCAGTCCAAGTCAGCAAAAATTGTGGTGTCATCACTTGACTGTATTCAGGTATGAAATGTTCTTGAGTGCATTTCCTTATATGTATTAGCTTATGTATTGCTGGTGTACTTTTCAATATGATGTATGTTTAAGTAAAAGAGCATACCCTTTTGTAGTCATATGTTCGCTTAATTCGTCAAACATTTCACTCTCAGTGTCATGTCAGTGACCACCAAAAGGGCTGGGGTTAGGGAAGGAAGAATACTTCCCTCATTCCATGCATGTCCAACATGGTATCTAAAAGGGGTAGGAATGTGGGACAGGAAACCCTCCTCTTCGTGTATTTCAGTTTCTAAAAGTTGAAACAGGAGTGAAGTGAGGAGTGCTCATTTTCATTGAAACTTCAGGCTGGGATATGCTAATGTGCATGGATGTAACCAAGATGAGTGGAAGGGAGAGAGATAAGTATTATGTTTGGTGAGGGGAGCCTAGATTTTCTGTCTCTTGTGTTAAACAAGGCTCAAGGGGAAGATGCAAGAATGGTCTAGAAGTATTATAGAGATAGAGTCAGGGATCAGGTCAGTGTGAAGGTAAGAGCAAGGAAAGCAGTGGATTTTCTGCTGAAGATGTATTTTTCAGGAAAGGATCCCAGATTGACATGGGAGAAAATAGAGGTTGATTATGCGAGAAATGTTATCATTAGTGCACCTAATAGTGAGTGGAGTGGGGAAGAGAAAATGTTTTTGGTGCATCAGCAATTTTTGTATGAGGGATCAAGTATTAGTAAAGGATGATTTGAAAACAAATTGTATAATGTGGCAGTTGAGGGTGTTATTGAGAGGCATGGGATACCCATTGAGGATGAAAATGTTGAACAAGTGTTTGAGTTGTTTACCAAAAAAGAAATGCTGATTGAGAATACCTTATTTAAAAAAGGGATGTACTTCTGCGGACATGGGTGAGTGGGGTTAACGATGAGGGGTCATTATAGTGTTACTTTGTGCTGACTGATAGGCATGCAAAAGAGAGACTCTTGGATGTAAACATGCTGAAAGGAATACCCAGTGGGGTATCTGATCACTTGTAGATAGAGGCAAGGGTGAAAGTTTGTAGATGCTTTTGAGAATGAGATGATATGAGTGTGCTTGGAAAAGAGGTTGAGTGAGGAAATACAAGTAGAGATTAGGTGAAGAATGGTAAAAGGAGGCAGTTGATGAAGGCATGGGAGGTGCAGTGTCCACAAAAAACTTTTTCTGTCTCCCCATGCATTTTTAATGGTGTTGTCACACTTACAGTTTGTTACTTTGTCATTTCTCCTTTGGCTTTGATTACCATCAGATGTTTGGGCATGGAATTGGCAAGTAACAAATAGCATGAGAAACATAGATTGTCACATGTTGGATCTAAAATGGTTTATAACTGGCAATAGAGCATCTTCTGAACTAGGATCAGAGTTAATGAACTCAGTCCCATGATTCACATATTAGATGGCAATAAAGCATCAAAATGAATCATTCAATGCTACCATAGTTCTTGTATGCTACATTACTACATAAGCCACATAGCAGGAGCAGTAACAACTGTCTAACTTTACTGTAAGACTGCAGTCACTTGTATTTATTTATTTACTTATATTTATCATATTTTGTCGCTGTCTCCCGCGTTAGCGAGGTAACGCAAGGAAACAGACGAAAGAATGGCCCAACCCACCCACATACGCATGTATATACATATACGTCCACACACGCACATATACATACCTATACATCTCAACATATACATATATATACACACACAGACATATACATATATACACATGTACATGGTTCATACTGTCTGCCCATATTCATTCCCATCGCCACCCCGCCACACATGAAATGACAACCCCCTCTCCCCAAATGTGCGCGAGGTAGCGCTAGGAAAAGACAACAAAGGCCACATTCGTTCACATTCAGTTTCTAGCTGTCATGTATAATGCACCGAAACCACAGCTCCCTTTCCACATCCAGGCCCCACAAAACTTTCCATGGTTTACCCCAGACACTTCACATTCCCTGATCCAATCCATTGACAGCATATCCACCCTGGTATACCACATCGTTCCAATTCACTCTCTTCCTTGCATGCCTTTCACCCTCCTGCATGTTCAGGCCCTGATCACTCATAATCTTTTTCACTCCATCTTTCCACCTCCAATTTGGTCTCCCACTTCTCGTTCCCTCTACCTCTGACACATATATCCTCTTTGTCAGTCTTTCCTCACTCATTCTCTCCATGTGACCAAACCATTTCAAAACACCCTCTTCTGCTCTCTCAACCACATTCTTTTTATTACTACACATCTCTCTTACCCTTTCATTACTTACTTGATCAAACCACCTCACACCACATATTGTCCTCATATATCTCATTTTCAGCACATCCACCCTCCTCCGCACAACTCTATCTATAGCCCATGCCTCGTAACCATATAACATTGTTGGAACCACTATTCCTTCAGAAACACCCATTTTTGCTTTCCAAGATAACATTCTCGACTTCCATACATTTTTCAGTGCTCCCAGAACTTTTGCCCCCTCCCCCACCCTATGATTCACTTCAGCTTCCATGGTTCCATCCGCTGCCAAATCACTTCCCAGATATCCAAAACACTTCACTTCCTCCAGTTTTTCTCCATTCAGACTTACCTCCCAGTTGACTTGTCCCTCAACCCTACTGTACCTAATAACCTTGCTCTTATTCACATTTACTCTCAGCTTTCTTCTTTCACACACTTTACCAAACTCAGTCACCAGCTTCTTCAGTTTCTCACTAGAATCAGCGACCAGCACTGTATCATCAGTGAACAAGAACTGACTCACTTCCCTAGCTCTCTCATCCACAGCAGACTGCATACTTGCCCCTCTTTCCAAAACTTTTGCATTCACCTCCCTAACAACCCCATCCATGAACAAATTTAACAACCATGGAGACATTACGTACCCCTGCTGCAAACCAACATTCACTGAGAACCAATCACTTTCCTCTCTTCCTACTCGTACACGTGCCTTACATCCTTGATAAAAACTTTTCACTGCTTCTAACAATTTGCCTCCCACACCATATATTCTTAATACCTTCCAGAGCATCTCTATCAACTCTATCGTATGCCTTTTCCAGATCCATAAGTGCTACATGCAAGTCCATTTGCTTTTCTAAGTATTTCTCACATACATTCCTCAAAGCAAACACCTGATCCACACATCCTCTACTGCTTCTGAAACCACACTGCTCTTCCCCAGTCTGATGCTCTGTACATGCCTTCACCCTCTCAATCAATACCCTCCCATATAATTTCCCAGGAATACTCAACAAACTTATACCTCTGTAATTTGAGCTCTCACTTTTATCCCCTTTGCCTTTAAAGTACAATGGCTCTATGCAAGCATTCCGACAGTCCTCAGGCACCTTACCATGAGTCATACATGCATTAGATAACCTTAGCAACCAGTCAACAATACAGTCACCCCTTTTTTAATGAATTCCACTGCAATATCATCCAAACCTGCTGCCTTGCCGGCTTTCATCTTCCACAAAACTTTTACTACCTCTTCTCTGTTTACCAAATTATTCTCCCAAACCCTCTCACTTTGTACACCACCTCGACCAAAACACCCTATATCTGCCTCTCGATCATCAAACACAATCAATAAACCTTCAAAATACTTACTCCATCTCCCTCTCACATCACCACTACTTATTATCACCTCCCCATTAGCCCCCTTCACTGAAGTTCTCATTTGTTCCCTTGTCTTACGCCTTTTATTTACCTCCTTCCAAAACATCTTTTTATTCTCCCTAAAATTTAATGATACTCAATCACCCCAACTCTTATTTGCCCTCTTTTTCACCTCTTGCACCTTTCTTTTGACCTTCTGCCTCTTTCTTTTAAACATCTCCCAGTCATTTGCATTATTTCCCCGCAAAAATCATCCAAATGCCTCTCTCTTCTCTTTCACTAATGATCTTACTTCATCCCACCACTCACTACCCTTTCTAATCTGCCCACCTCCCATGCTTCTCATGCCACAAGCATCTTTTCACAAGCCATCACTGCTTCCCTAAATACATCCCATTCCTCCCCCACTCCCCTTACGTCCTTTGTTCTCACCTTTTTCCATTCTGTACTCGGTCTCACACAAGTCTCCTTCGCGAGCTCACTTACTCTCACCACTCTCTTCACCCCAACATTCTCTCCTCTTTTCTGAAAACCTCTACAAATCTTCACCTTTGCCACCACAAGATAATGATCAGACATCCCTCTAGTTGCACCTCTCAGCACATTAACATCCAAAAGTCTCTCTTTCGCACGCCTATCAATTAACACGTAATCCAAAAATGCTCTCTGGCCATCTCTCCTACTTATGTACCTATACTTATGTATATCTCTCTTTTTAAACCAGGTATTTCCAATCACCAGTCCTTTTTCAGCACATAGATCTACAAACTCTTCACTATTTCCGTTTACAACACTGAACACCCCATGTACACCAATTATTCCCTCAACTGCCACATTACTCACCTTTGCATTCAAAACCCATCACTGTGACCTAGTCTTGTGCATCAAAACTACTAACACTCGCACTCCGCTGCTCCCAAAATACTTGCCTCATGATCTTTCTTCTCATGCCCAGGTGCATATGCACCAATAATCACCCATCTCTCTCCATCTACTTTCAGTTTTACCCATATCAATCTAGAGTTTACTTTCTTACACTCTGTCACATACTCCCACCACTCCTGTTTCAGGAGTAGTGCTACTCCTTCCCTTGCTCTTGTCCTCTCACTAACCCCTGTGGAAGTCAAGAATGTTATCTTGGAAAGCAAAAATGGGTATGTTTGAGGGAATAGTGGTTCCAACAATGTTATATGGTTGTGAGGTTTGGGCTGTAGATAGAATTATGTGGAGGAGGGTGGATGTGCTGGAAATGAGATGTTTGAGGACAACATGTGGTGTTAGGTGGTTTGATCGAGTAAGTAATGAAAGGGTAAGAGATTTGTGTGGTAATAAACAGAGTGTGGTTGAGAGAGCAGAAGAGGGTGTTTTGAAATGGGTTGGACACATGAAGAGAATGAGTGAGGAAGGATTGACCAAGAGGATGTATGTGTCAGAGGTGGAGGGAACGAGGAGAAGTGGGAGGCCAAACTGGAGGTGGAAAGATGGAGTGAAAAAGATTTTGAGTGATCGGGGCCTGAACGTGGAGGAGGGTGAAAGGCATGCAAGGAATAGAGTGAATTGGAATGATGTGGTATACCAGGGTCGACGTGCTGTCAATGGATTGAACCAGGGCATGTGAAGCGTCTGGGGTAAACCGAGGATAGTTTTGTGGGGCCTGGATGTGGAAAGGGAGCTGTGGTTTTGGTGCTTTATACATGACATCTAGAGACTGAGTGTGAACGAATGTGGCCTTTGTTGTCTTTTCCTAGTGCTACCTCGCGCACATGCGAGGAGAGGGGGTTGTCATTTCATGTGTGGCAAGGTGGCGACGGGAATGAATAAGGGCAGACAGTACGAATCATGTACACGTGTATATATGTATATGTCTGTGTGTGTATATGCGTTGAGATGTATAGGTATGTATATGTGCGTGTGTGGACGTGTATGTATATACATGTGTATGTGGTTGGGTTGGGCCATTCTTTCGTCTGTTTCCTTGTGCTACCTCACTAACACGGGAGACAACAACATAGTATAATATCAACTCCAGGCTGCACAGACAGTTGTTTTAGCCACTATACATGTTTTTTTTTTTCCAGAGATGCTTTTCCTTTACATAATATGGGAAAATTATTTTTATTATCATTAATATAATATGTTTATTTGTCTGTACTCATTTAGAAGATAAGGTGATTCTTAGTAAGAATGATATTTATCTTTTCACTGAAATATATTCAGAGCATTTGAAAATATGATTCATTCTTTAACAGAAACTTATTGCATATGGGCATCTAACTGGCAACTGTGCTGACCCACATAATCCAAACAAGCGGTTGATTGACCACATTGTTGAAACAATATGCAATTGCTTCAATGGTTCCTCCACAGACAAGGATGTAGAAATTCAGATTATTAAGGTATGTGCATCCAGGATAATATTTAAGGTAATATCACATGTATATACATCCCTGGGGATAGGGGATTAAGAATACTTCCCACGTATTCCCTGCGTGTTGTTGAAGGCGACTAAAAGGGGAGGGAGCGGGGGGCTGGAAATCCTCCCCTCTCGGTTTGTTTTGTTTTTTTTCAATTTTCCAAAAGAAGGAACAGAGAATTGGGCCAGGTGAGGGTATTCCTTCAAAGGCCCAGTCCTCTGTTCTTAACGCTACCTCGCTAATGCGGGAAATGGCGAATAGTTTGAAAGAAAAAGAAAGATATACATACACGTCCACACACGCAAATATACATACCTATACATCCCAACGTATACATATATGTATATACACACACAGACATATACATATATACACATGTACATAATTCATACTGTCTGCCTTTATTCATTCCTGTCGCCACCCCACCACGTATGAAATAACAACCCCCTCCCCCCTCATGTGTGCGAGGTAGTGCTAGGAAAAGACAACAAAGGCCCCATTCGTTCACACTCAGTCTCTAGCTCTCATTTAATAATGCACCGAAACCACAGCTCCCTTTCCACATCCAGGACCCACAGAACTTTCCATGGTTTACCCCAGACGCTTCACATGCCCTGGTTCAATCCATTGACAGCACGTCGACCCTGATATACCACATCATTCCAATTTACTCTATTCCTTGCACGCCTTTCACCCTCCTGCATGTTCAGGCCCCGATCACTCAAAATCTTTTTCACTCCATCTTTCCACCTCCAAATTGGTCTCCCACTTCTCCTCATTCCCTCCACCTCTGACACATATATCCTCTTGGTCAATCTTTCCTCACTCATTCTCTCCATGTGACCAAACCATTTCAAAACACCCTCTTCTGCTCTCTCAACCACACTCTTTTTATTACCACATATCTCTCTTACCCTATTATTACTTACTAGATCAAACCACCTCACACCACATGTTGTCCTCAAACACCTCATTTCCAGCACATCCACCCTCCTGCACACAGCTCTATCCATAGCCCACGCCTCGCAACCATACAACATTGTTGGAACCACTATTCCTTCAAACATACCCATTTTTACTTTCCGAGATAATGTTCTCGACTTCCAAACATTCTTCAAGGCTCCCAGAAATTTCGCCCCCTCCCCCACCCTATGATTCACTTCCGCTTCCATGGCTCCATCCGCTGCCAAATCCACTCCCAGATATCTAAAACACTTTACTTCCTCCAGTTTTTCTCCATTCAAACTTACCTCCCAATTGACTTGACCCTGAACCCTACTGTACCTAATAACCTTGCTCTTATTCACATTTGCTCTCAACTTTCTTCTCTCACACCCTTTACCAAACTCAGTCACCAGCTTCTGCAGTTTCTCACATGAATCAGCCACCAGTGCTGTATCATCAGTGAACAAGAACTGACTCACTTCCCAAGCTCTCTCATCCACAACAGACTGCATACTTGCCCCTCTTTCCAAAACTCTTGCATTCACCTCCCTAACAACCCCATCCATAAACAAATTAAAGAACCATGGAGGCATCACACACCCCTGCCGCTAACCTACATTCACTGAGAACCAGTCAGTTTCTTCTCTTCCTACATGTACACATGCCTTACATCCTCGATAAAAACTTTTCACTGCTTCTAACAACTTGCCTCCCACACCATATATTCTTAATACCTTCCACAGAGCATCTCTATCAACTCTATCATATGCCTTCTCCAGATGCATAAATGCTAGATACAAATCCATTTGCTTTTCTTAAGTATTTCTCACATTCCTCAAAGCAAACACCTGATCCACACATCCTCTACCACTTCTAAAACCACACTGCTCTTCCCCAATCTGATGCTTCATACATGCCTTCACCCTCTCAATCAATACCCTCCCATATGATTTACCAGGAATATTCAACAAACTTATACCTCTATAATTTGAGCACTCACCTTTGTCCCCTTTGCCTTTGTACAGTGGCACTATGCAAGCATTCCGCCAATCCTCAGGCACCTCACCATGAATCATACATACATTAAATAACCTTACCAACCAGTCAACAATACAGTCACCCCCTTTTTTTTATAAATTCCACTGCAGTACCATCCAAACCCGATGCCTTGCCGGCTTTCATTTTCCGCAAAGCTTTTCCTACCTCTTCTCTGTTTACCAAATCATTTTCCCTAACCCTCTCACTTTGCACACCACCTCGACCAAAACACCCTGTATCTGCCACTCTATCATCAAACACATTCAACAAACCTTCAAAATACTCAGTCCACCTCCTTCTCACATCACCACTACTTGTTATCACCTCCCCATTAGCCCCCTTCACTGAAGTTCCCATTTGTTCCCTTGTCTACGCACTTTATTTACCTCCTTCCAAAACATCTTTTTATTCTCCCTAAAATTTAATGATACTCTCTCACCCCAACTCTCATTTGCCCTCTTTTTCACCTCTTGCACCTTTCTGTTGACCTCCTGCCTCTTTCTTTTATACCTCTCCCACTCATTTGCATTATTTCCTTGCAAAAATCGTCCAAATGCCTCTCTCTTCTCTTTCACTAATACTCTTACTTCTTCATCCCACCACTCACTACCCTTTCTAATTTGCCCACCTCCCACGCTTCTCATGCCATAAGCATCTTTTGCGCAAGCCATCACTGCTTCCCTAAATGCATCCCATTCCTCCCCCACTCCCCTTACCTCCTTTGTTCTCACCTTTTTCCATTCTGTACTCAGTCTCTCCTGGTACTTCCTCACTCAAGTCTCCTTCCCAAGCTCACTTACTCTCACCGCTCTCTTCACCCCAATATTCTCTCATCTTTTCTGAAAA
Organism: Panulirus ornatus; assembly: GCF_036320965.1. NCBI lineage: Eukaryota > Metazoa > Arthropoda > Malacostraca > Decapoda > Palinuridae > Panulirus > Panulirus ornatus. Next base: position 1,670,524 of record NC_092286.1, read on the forward strand.
CCTCTACAAATCTTCACCTTCGCCTTCACAAGATAATGATCAGACATCCCTCTAGTTGCACCTCTCAGCACATTAACATCCAAAAGTCTCTCTGTTGCGTGCCTATCATGTAACATGTAATCTAATAACGCTCTCTGGCCGTCTCTCCTACTTACATACGTATACTTATGTATATCTCTCTTTTTAAACCAGGTATTCCCAATCACCAGTCCTTTTTCAGCACATAAATCTACATGCTCTTCACCATTTCCATTTACAACACTAAACACCCTATGTACACCAATTATTCCCTCAACTGCCACATTACTCACCTTTGCATTCAAATCACCTGTCACTATAACCTGGTCTCGTGCACTAAAACCACTAACACACTCATTCAGCTGCTCCCAAAACACTTGCCTCACATGATCTTTCTTCTCATGCCCAGGTGCATATGCACCAATAATCACTCATCTCTCTCCATCAACTTTCAGTTTTACCCATATCAATCTAGAGTTTACTTTCTTACACTCTATCACGTACTCCCACCACTCCTGTTTCAGGAGTAGTGCTACTCCTTCCCTTGCTCTTGCCCTCTCACTAACCCCTGACTTTACTCCCAAGACATTCCCAAACCACTCTTCCCCTTTAACCTTGAGCTTCGTTTCACTCAGAGCCAAAATATCCAGGTTTCTTTCCTCAAACATACTACCTATCTCTCCTTTTTTCTCAAAGGACTCCTTCTTCTGTTTCCCCTTTTAGAAAGTTGAAATACAAGGAGGGGAGGGTTTCTAGCCCCCCTGCTCCCTACCCCTTTAGTTGCCTTCTACGACACATGAGGAATGCGTGGGAAGTATTCTTTCTCCCCTATCCCCAGGGATAATTGTATTAAGAAAAATATTATTATACATGCAAGAGTTTTGGAAAGAGGGGCAAGTATGCAGTCTGTTGTGGATGAAAGAGCTTGGGAAGTGAGTCAGTTGTTGTTTGCTGATGATACAGGGCTGGTGGCTGATTTATTTGAGAAAGTGCAGAAGCTGGTGACTGAGTTTGGTAAAGTGTGTGAAAGAAGAAAGCTGAGAGTAAATGTGAATAAGAGCAAGGTTATTAGGTACAGTAGGGTTGAGGGACAAGTCAACTGGGAGGTAAGTTTGAATGGAGAAAAACTGGAGGAAGTGAAGTGTTTTAGATATCTGGGAGTGGATTTGGCAGCGGATGGAACCATGGAAGCGGAAGTGAATCATAGGGTGGGGGAGGGGGCGAAAGTTCTGGGAGTGTTGAAGAATGCATGGAAGTCGAGAACATTATCTCGGAAAACAAAAATGGGTATGTTTGAAGGAATAGTGGTTCCAACAATGTTATATATGGTTGTGAGGCATGGGCTATGGATATAGTTGTGTGGAGGAGGGTGGATGTGCTGGAAATGAGATGTTTGAGGACAATATGTGGTGTGAGGTGGTTTGATCGAGTAATAATAATAGCGTAAGAGAGATGTGTGGTAGTAAAAGGAGTGTGGTTGAGAGAGCAGAGGGGGTGTTTTGAAATGGTTTGGTCACATGGAGAGAATGAGTGAGGAAAGACTGACCAAGAGAATATATGTGTCAGAGGTGGAGGAAACGAGAAGTGGGAGACGAAATTGGAGGTGGAAAGATGGAGTGAAAAAGATTTTGAGTGATCGGGGCCTGAACATGCAGGAGGGTGAAAGGCATGCAGGGAATAGAGTGAATTGGAACGATGTGGTATACCGAGGTCAACGTGCTGTCAATGGATTGAACCAGGGCATGTGAAACGTCTGGGGTAAACCATAGAAAGTTCTGTGGGGTCTGGATGTGGAAAGGGAGCTGTGATTTCGGTGCATTATTACATGACATCTAGAGACTGAGTGTGAACAAATGTGGCCTTTGTTGTCTTTTCCTAGCACTATCTCGCACATATGAGGGGGGAGGGGGTTGTTATTTCATGTGTGGTGGGGTGGTGACGGGAATGAATAAGGGCAGACAGTATGAATTATGTACATGTGTATATATGTATATGTCTGTGTGTGTATATGTATGTATACATTGAGATGTATAGGTATGTATATGTGCATGTGTGGATGTGTATGTATATACATGTGTATGTGGGTGGGTTAGGCCATTCTTTCGTCTGTTTCCTTGCGCTACCTCGCTAACGCGGGAGACAGCGACAAAGCAAAATAGATAAATAAATAGATGAATAATATAATCCAAATTTTTCTTAAATGTATATGTAATCCAACATAGATTTTGAAAATAACATTTCTGTTTTATATCTTGTCTTTTATCTCTGCAGCTGTTTTTAAACAGGGGACATTATAGGAAGAGGATCATAGGGTAGTTTGTAAAAGTATTTTTTTTTTTACAAAGGGATTATGTGCTTGAGAGCGATGAGGGATTAAGGTGAGTAAATTATTGTATATAGGTATTTTGAAAGGCTCATTTGTTAGTATGAACATAGGACTGTTGAACACAATGAATAACAAGAATAATTTGGGACTAAGAGACTGTGTTTGAGTCTTTATTAATACATGTATAGTCAGAAAAGATGTAATGCTGCGGCTTAGGGAAAGCGAAGGAGAATGAAGGTGGGATAGAATAATCGTGATGTATTTCAGCAGTAAAGACTCAGGTTTACCTGATCTGACCCTGGTCCAACCTTATCTGATTGCATTCAATCTCTGCATAGCCTGGTCTCTTTGATAACTCATCCTCAGTATGTACTGGTTTGCTGATATATCTCAGCTGCTTACAGTACAGGTAGATCCCTGTCAGCTGAAAAGTTCAGGAGTGAGAGACTTCTTTTAAGTGGTTAGTTACATAAAGCAGATACTCTCATGAACATCTGTCCAAGGAAAGTATGCAATAAACCTGAGTATGTATATCAATTTTTATTGTATTGGTATTTTCTGTAGATACCTGTAATTTTTTATTTACCTCCTTCCAAAACATCTTTTTATTCTCCCTAAAATTTAATGATACTCTCTCACCCCAACTCTCATTTGCCCTCTTTTTTGCCTCTTGCACCTTTCTCTTGATCTCCTGCCTCTTTCTTTTATACATCTCCCAGTCATTTACATTATTTCCCTGTAAAAATCGTCCAAATGCCTCTCTCTTCTCTTTCACTAATAATCTTACTTCTTCATCCACCACTCACTACCCTTTCTAATCTGCCCACCTCCCACGCTTCTCATGCCACAAGCATCTTTTGCACAAGCCATCAATGCTTCCTTAAATACATCCCATTCCTTCCCCACTCCCCTTACGTCCTTTGTTCTCACCTTTTTCCATTCTTTACTCAGTCTTTCCTGGTACTTCCTCACACAAGTCTTCTTCCTAAGCTCACTTACTCTCACCACTTTCTTCACCCCGACATTCTCTCATCTTTTCTGAAAACCTCTACAAGTCTTCACCTTCGCCTCCACAAGATAATGATCAGACATCCCTCCAGTTGCACCTCTCAGCACATTAACATCCAAAAGTCTCTCTTTCGCACGCCTATCAATTAATACATAATCCATTAACGCTCTCTGGCCATCTCTCCTACTTACATACGTATACCTATGTATATCTTTCTTTTTCAACCAGGTATTCCCAATCACCAGTCCTTTTTCAGCACATAAATCTACAAGCTCCTCCATTTCCATTTACAACACTGAACACCCCATGTACACCAATTATTCCCTCAACTGCCACATTACTCACCTTTGCATTCAAATCACCCATCACTATAACCCAGTCTCATGCATCAAAACTACTAACACACTCACTCAGCTGCTCCCAAAACACTTGCCCCTCATGATCTTTCTTCTCATGCCCAGGTGCATATTCTCCAATAATCAACCAACTCTCTCCATCCACTTTCAGTTTTGCCCATATCAATCTAGAGTTTAATTTTTTACACTCTTATCACATACTCGCACCACTCCTGTTTCAGGAGCAGTGCTACTCCTTCTCTTGCTCTTGTCCTCTCACTGACCCCTGACTTTACTCCCAAGACATTCCCAAACCACTCTTCTCCTTTACCCATGAGCTTCGTTTCACTCAGAGCCAAAACATCCATGTTCCTTTCCTCAAACATACTACCTATCTCTCCTTTTTTCTCATCTTGGTTACATTGACACACATTTAGACACCCCAATCTGGGCCTTCAAGGAGGATGAGCACTACCTGTGTGACTCCTTCTGTTTCCCCTTTTAGAAAGTTTTAAATACAAGGAGGGGAGGGTTTCTAGCCACCTGCTCCTGTCCCCTTTAGTCGCCTTCTACGACATGTGAGGAATGCGTAGGAAGTATTCTTTCTCCCCATCCCTAGGGATAAAAAAAGATGTTTTGGAAGGAGGTAGATAAAGTGCATAAGACAAGGGAACAAATGGGAACATTAGTGAAGGGGCAAGTGGGGAGGTGATAACAATTAGTGGTGATGTGAGAAGGAGATGGACTGAGTATTTTGAAGGTTTGTTGAATGTGTTTGATCATAGAGTGGCAGATATAGGGTGTTTTGGTCGAGGTGGTGTGCAAAGTGAGAGGGTTAGGGAAAATGATTTGGTAAACAGAAGAGGTAGTAAAAGCTTTGCGGAAGATGAAAGCCGGCAAGGCAGTGGGTTTGGATAGTATTGCAGTGGAATTTATAAAAAAAGGTGGTGACTGTATTGTTGACTGGTTGATAAGGTTATTTGATGTATGTATGACTCATGGTGAGGTGCCTGAAGACTGGCTGAATGCTTGCATAGTGCCATTGTACAGAGGCAAAGGGGATAAGAGTGAGTGCTCAAATTACAGAGTTCTAAGTTTGTTGAGTATTCCTGGTAAATTATATGGGAGGTTATTGATTGAGAGGGTGAAGGCATGTACAGAGCATCAGATTGGGGAAGAGCAGTGTGGTTTCAGAAGTGGTAGAGGATGTGTGGATCAGGTGTTTGCTTTGAAGAATGTATATGAGAAATACTTAGGAAAGCGAATGGAATTGTATGTAGCATTTATGGATCTGGAGAAGGCATATGATAGAGTTGATAGAGATGCTCTGTGGAAGGTATTAAGAATATATGGTGTGGGAGGTAAGTTGGTTGAAGCAGTGAAAAGTTTTTATCGAGGATGTAAGGCATGTGTACATGTAGGAAGTGTACATGTTTAATTTGTTTATGGATGGGGTTGTTAGTGAGATGAATGCAAGAGTTTTGGAAAGAGGGGTAAGTATGCAGTCTGTTGTGGATGAGAGAGCTTGGGAAGTGAGTCAGTTGTTGTTCGCTGATGATACAGTGCTGGTGGCTGATTCGGGTGAGAAACTGCAGAAGCTGGTGACTGAGTTTGGTAAAGTGTGTGAAAGAAGAAAGCTGAGAGTAAATGTGAATAAGAGCAAGGTTATTAGGTACAGTAGGGTTGAGAGACAAGTCAATTGGGAGGTAAGTTTGAATGGAAAAAACTGGAGGAAGTGAAGTGTTTTAGATATATGGGAGTGGATTTAGCAGCAGATGGAACCATGCAAGTGGAAGTGAATCATAGGGTGGAGGAAGGGGCAAAAGTTCTGGGAGCGTTGAAAAATGTGTGGAAGTTGAGAACGTTATCTCGGAAAGCAAAAATGGCTATGTTTGAAGGAATAGTGGTTCCAACTATGTTATATGGTTGTGAGGTGTGGGCTATAGATAGGATTGTGTGGAGGAGGGTGGATGTGCTGGAAATGAGATGTTTTAGGACAATATGTGGTGTGAGATGGTTTGATCGAGCAAGTAATGAAAGGGTAAGAGAGATGTGTGGTAATAAAAAGAGTGTGGTTAAGAGAGCAGAAGACCGTGTTTTGAAATGGTTTGGTCACATGGAGAGAATGAGTGAGGAAAGATTGACAGAGAGGATATATGTGTCAGAGGTTGAGGGAACGAGAAGTGGGAGACCAAATTGGAGGTGTAAAGATGGAGTGAAAAAGATTCTGAGTGATCGGGGCCTAAATATACAGGAATGTGAAAGGCGTGCAAGGAATAGAGTGAATTGGAACAATGTGGTATACTGGGGTCGACGTGCTGTCAGTGGATTGAACCAGGGTGTCTGGGATAAACCATGGAAAGTTTTTTTGGGCCTGGATGTGGAAAGGGAGTTGCAGTTTCGGTGCATTATACATGACAGCTAGAGACTGAGTGTGAACGAATGTGGCCTTTGTTGTCTTTTCCTAGCGCTACCTCACGCACATGGGGGGGGGGGGGGGGGGGGGGGGGGTTGTCATTTCATGTATGGTGGGGTGGGAATGGGAATGAATAAGGGGAGACAGTATGAATTACGTGTATGTGTATATATGTATGTGTCTGTGTGTGTATATATATATGTATACATTGAGGTTTATAGGTATGTATATGTGCGTGTGTGGATGTGTATGTATATACATGTTTGAGTGGGTGGGTTGGGCCATTCTTTCGTCTGTTTGTTTGTGCTACCTCGCTAATCCAGGAGACAGCAACAAAGTATAATAATGATAATAATAATAACCTGTGATTTTTCATTCATGCATTAGATGAAAACCTGCTGAAGAGAACTGTATAGACAAAATATATGAAAAATTCAGTCTGCTGTACCATCAGCTAAGGGGGTACAAGTTGAATGCTGTGAATGTAATTACCCTCCATCCATGATAGAGACCAACAAATCCATGGCCCCTATTCCTTGGCATCATTGGGTGCTAAGAATCTCTGGGTTTGTGCCTGACTCTACTGCCAGTGAGAGGGAAGGCTCAGACATTAGTAGTAACAGCCCCTCCCATGACTTTCCCTCTAGACCTTGATCTTTTTCTGTTTACTATACCAACTTTTGTGGTCTCTCTAGTAACCTCTCTTCATTTTTAACACCTTCTGTTTAGCACCTAATATCTTACTTCTCTCTGAGACCAGGTTGTCTAATGATGTTCTCACTAGCTCGTTTTTTGTATCTAACTATAATCTCCATTCATGATTCTAGTTCAGAGGTGATGTTTGTGCTTATTCATGAAACCCAGCATTCCTGTATTCATAAGTACGATAACCTATCCTCATCATCCACCGATAAGTCTTTCTGGTCTTTAGCTAAAGGCATCAATAACTACTTCTGTTGTTCTACCTTTCCTTCACTTCTCTGTTCTGACTGTACTATAACTCTTGATTCTCCTTTTACTAATCCTAAGCCCCTCCCCATAATATCTTTGGACTGTCTAAAAAGCACTTCTCTCTGGACATGAGCAAGGCTTATGGTCCTGGTGGAATCCATCCCCATGTACTGAAAGAGTGTTTGTACATGCACCTGGGCTTGATCGTTTGTTCCATTTCTGTTTAAAAGAAGAAACTTCGTCCTTTTTGGAAGCATGCATTGATACATCACGTCCCTAAGAAGTGTGACTGTTCTAATCCCTCTAATTGTTTTCCTATTGCTTTGACATCTATTATTTCCAGTCTTTGAATCCCATCTCAACTCCCATATCCTTAGACACCTTGAATCTGATAGTCTTCTCTGTGATCACCTATGTGGCTTCCATGAAATGAGATCCACTGGTGTTATTCTTTGCAATCTTACTAATGTCAGGTCAATTTGAGAGTCTTATGTAGTTGCCCTTGATATGTCCAAAGCTTTTGACAGTGTGGCATTGGGGTCTTGTCGCTAAGATCCCCTCCTTTGGCTTCCCTTCCTCTATTTTCTCCCTTATATCTAGCTTTCTTTCTGGTTGATCTATTTCTGTGGTTGTTGATGGATCAGCCTCCTCTGCTTTCCCCATCAACAGCGGTATCTTCCAAGTTTCTGTCCTTACTCTTCTTCTTTTTGTCAATGATTTCCTCTCTCCCACAAGTAACCAAGTGCAATTATATGCTGATGACTTAACACTGCATTCATGCATATCTTTCAGTTATGCTCCTTCCTCTCTCAGTCAATCTGCTTCTTGTCTTGACACAATTTCCTCAATAAACTCGGAGAGGATATCTCATTGGATAGACAAAAAAAATTTAAGCATGATGCCTCCAAGACTCAGTTTCTACCCCTCTCTCTGTCAAAAACTCACAACTCTTGTGTCTGCTTTGACAGTTCCATAATTCCACTTTGACTCGGAGAACATAATTGGTATTACTATAGCATCCACTCTTTCTTGGAAACCCCACATTACAGAAATATCTAAGTCTACCTCTTAAGAAACTGGGAGTTCTGTTTAGATTTCAGAATTTCTTTTCTGAACAGTTGCTCTGTTTATACAAAGGATTGATTCATCCTTGTATGAAGTACTGCTCTCGCATCTAGGTTGGTTCTAGCACTGCATCCTTACTTGACAGAGTTGAGGCAGTCTGACTTACAAATTCTCTTAGGCTAACTTCCAAACTTAACTTGCTTGCCCTACTTTGCAGTGTTAGTTCACTTTCCCTCTTCTGTAGGTATCACATTGGTTTTTGCACCAGAGAACTGGCTGCTTGTGTGCCTCCACCACTTGCTAGACCATGAGATACTCAGTAAGTTGCTGCGTCACATGATCACTGTGTGGCCGTTGGCAACTCAAGGGTAGGCCGCTTTGATAAACTGTTTCTTTCCTTACACTGTGAATCTTTGGAACTCTCAACTGTCTTATGTTTTTCCTAATAACTGTGACCTGGCACATTTTAAAAGACAAGTTTTTCACTTTCTCCAAAATTAGCGAATGCTTCCCCTTGCCTCTTCTTCCCTTTAATCCTCTCTGTATTTTAATGAAGGCCCAGCCTTGATGTGGAAATTTGTTCATGACTGGAGCCTCCAGTGTAAAAGAAAAAAGAATCCAAGTGTTTGTTTATTATGTAGCACTTTTATTTCTCCAACCCATCTTCACCATCATTTTTCTGATCATGTGAAAAGAAACATAGTGAATGCACAGATTTTGTAAAGACTGGAAGAAATGACAGAATTCAAATGTTTTAGAGCTATCTTGGGTAAGTTTGGTGATATGTAAGGAGAGATAAGGGAAAGAGCAGTACAGGGTAGAAGAGTCACTGGGTTTCTTGGTAGAATAATGAAGGATAGAGGTGTAAGTATGGATGTGAAGAAAGGATTTTGGGACTTTTTAAATTGATGGGGGGTGAAAATGAAAATGAATGGTGTGAGATGGGTGATTATTAGTGCTTGTACACTTGGCCGTGAGGAGAAAGATCATGAGAGGCAAATGTTTTGGAATCAGGTGAGTGTTTCAACAGTTTGAATGTTAGAAACCAGGAATTACTAATGGATGATTTAAATGAGAAGGTGAGTAATGAGGTGGTGGAGAGAATGATTGGAGGCGATGGGGTATTCATTATGATGACTGGAAGTGGTGGCCAGATTGTGGTACTGCATGCTGAAAAAGGACTTGTGATTAGAAATACCTGGTTTTAGAAAGAGGAGCATACTCAGGTATACCTTTGTGACTAGGAGAGATAGTCAGCAGGCATTATTTGATTACATATTAGTTGATAGGCGAGTAAAAGAGAGACTTTTGTATGTAAGTTTGCTTAGAGGGGCAGCTGTTGGAATGTCTGATCACTATTTTGTGGAAGTGATGAAGATTTGTAGGGTTTTTCAGAAGAGTGGAAACAGTGTTAGCGAGAAGAGAATGGTGAGAGTGAGTGTGCTGGGAAAACAGACTTTTGTGAAGAAATACTGGGAGAGATTGAGTATAGAATGGGAAAAGGTGAGAGGAAATTAAGAATGGGAATGATGAGGCATGGGAGATGTTTAGGGAAGCAGTGCTGGCATGTACAAGAGATGCATGTGGCATGTGAAAGGTGTGAGGTGGACAGATTAGAAAGCATAGTGAGTGGTGGAATGAAGTATAGTTGATAGTGAGAGAGAAAAGAGAGTTGTTTGGATGGTGTTTACAGGGAAGGAGGGCAAATGATTGGGAGATGTATAAGAGAAATTGGAAAGAGGTCAAGAGGAAGGTGCAGGGATAGAAAAATGGGGCAAATGGGAATTGGGTGGAATGAGTTTCCATAGTTTTTAGGGAAAATAAGATGTTTTTGAAGGAGGTAAATTATATGCAAAAAAGAAGAGAATAAGTATGAACATTGGTGAAGGGAACAAAAGGGGAAGTGGTAACAGGGAGTGATGAAATGAGGATGAGATGGAGTGAATATTTTAAAGGAGTGTTAAATGTGTCTGATGAGAGAGTGGCAGATGTAGGATGTTTGGGTTAGGTTGGTATGCAGAGTGAGAGAGTCATAGAGAGTGGTTTGGTGAATAGAGAAGAAGTGGTGAAAACCTTGCATAAGATGAAATGCGGCAAAGTGGCTGGAGTGGATGGTATTGCAGTTGAAATTATAAGGATGGGGTGACAGTGTTTTTGATGATTGATAAGGATTTTCGTGTATGTATGGATCATAGTGAGGTGCCTAAGGATTAGTTGAATGCTTGGATAGTGCCACTGTGTAAAGGCATAGGGGTATAAAGGGTGGGGGTTCAAATTATGGTGTTAATAATTCATTGACAATAAAGGTAATGGGTAATAACAAGTAGTGGTGAAGTGAGGAGATGGAGTGAGTATTTTGAAGGTTTTTTAGTGTGTTTGATGATAGAGTGGCAGATATAGTGTGTTTTGGTCGAGGTGGTATGTGAAGTGAGAGGGTCAGGGGGAATGGTTTGGTAAACAGAGAAGAGGTAGTGAAAGCTTTGCGGAAGATGGAAGCCGGCAAGGCAGCGAGTTTGGATGGTATTGCAGTGGAATTTATAAAAAAAGGTGGTGACTGTGTTGTTGATTGGTTGGTAAGGATATTCAGTGTATATATGGTTCATGGTGAAGTGCCTGAGGATTTGTGGAATGCATGCATAGCGCCAATGTACAAAGGCAAAGGGGATAAGGGTGAATGTTAAGATACTAAAGATATAAGTTTGTTGAGTATTCCTGGGAAATTTTATGGGAGGGTAATGATTGAAAGGGTAAAGCGCATGTATAGAGCATCAGACTGGGGAAGAGCAGTGTGGTTTCAGAAGTGGTAGAGGATGTGTGGATCAGGTGTTTGCTTTGAAGGATGTATGCGAGGAATACTTAGAAAAACAGATGGATTTGTATGTAGCTTTTATGGATCTGGAGAAGGCATATGATAGGGTGGATAGAGATGCTTTGTGGAAGGTATTAAGAGTATATGGTATGGGAAATAAGTTGCTAGAAGCAGTGAAAAGTTTTTACCAAGGATGTAAGGCATGTGTATGAGAAGGACGAGTAGGAAGAGAGGAAAGTGATTGGTTCCCAGTGAATGTCGGTTTGCAGCAGGGGTGCATGATGTCTCCATGGTTGTTTAATTTGTTTATGGATGGGGTTGTTAAGGAGGTGAATGCAAAAGTTTTAGAGAGAAGAGGAATTATGCAGTCTGTTGTGGATGAGAGGGCTTGGGAAGTGAGTCAGTTGTTCTTTGCTGATGATACAGCGCTGGTGGCTGATTCGGGTGAGACACTGCAGAAGTTGGTGACTGAGTTTGGTAAAGTGTGTGAAAGAAGAAAGCTGAGAGTAGATGTGAATAAGAGGAAGGTTATTAGGTTTAGTAGGGTTGAGGGACAAGTTAATTGGGAGGTAAGTCTGAATGGAGAAAAACTGGAGGAAGTGAAGTGTTTTAGATATCTGGGAGTGGATTTGGCATAGGATGGAACCATGAAAGTGGAAGTGAGTGACAGAATGGGGGAGGAGCAAAGGTTCTGGGAGCTTTTGATAATGTGTGGAAGGGGAGAACGTTATCTCGGAGAACAAAAATGGGTATGTTTGAAGGAATAGTGGTTCCAACAATGTTATATGGTTGTGAGGCATGGGCTATAGATAGGGTTGTGCGGAGGAGGGTGGATGTGTTGGAAATGAAGTGTTTGAGGACAGTATGTGTTATGAGGTGGTTTGATCGAGTTAGTAACAAAAGGGTAAGAGAGATGTGTGGAAATAAAAAGAGTGTGATTGAAAGAGCAGTAGAGGGTGTGTTGAAATGGCTTGGTCACATGGAGAGAATGAGTGAGGAAAGATTGACAAAGAGGATATATGTGTCCGAAGTGGAGGGAACAAGGAGAAGCAGGAGACCAAGTAGGAGGTGGAAGGATCGAGTGAAAAAGATTTTAAGTGATCGGGGCCTGAACATACAGGAGGGTGAAAGGCGTGCAAGGAATAGAGTAAATTGGAACGATGTGGTATACTGGGGTGGACGTGCTGTCACTGGATTGAACCAGGGCATGTGAAGCATGTGAGGTAAACCATGGAAAGTTCTGTGGGGCCTGGATGTGGGAAGGGAGCTGTGGTTTTGGTGCCTTACACACGACAGCTAGAGATTGAGTGTGATCGATTGTGGCCTTTTTTGTCCTTTCCTAGTGCTACCTTGGCACTCGCTTGGAGGAAGGGATGCTATTTCATGTGTGGTGGGGTGGTGATGGGAATGGATGAAGGCAGCAAGTATGAGTATGTATGTGTATATATGTATACGTCTGTGTATGTATATGTATGTTAATGTTGAAATGTATAGGTATGTATATGTGTGTGTGTGGACGTGTATGTATATACATGTATATGTGGGTGGGTTGGGCCACTTTTTCACCTGTTTCCTTGTGCTGCCTCACTGACGCAGGCGACGGCGATTAGGTATAATAAATAAAATCAATAAATAGTTTATTGACTGTACATAGTAAGTTGTATTGGAGGAAAGTGATTGAGAGGGTAAAGGCATGAATAAAGCATCAGGCTGAGGGGTAGCAGTGTGGTTTCAGAAGTGGTAGAGGATGTGTGGATCAGGTGTACGCTTTAAAGAATATGCATGAGAAATAATGAGAATAACAGATGAATTTGTATGTGGCATTTATGGATGTGGAGAAAGCATATGATAGGGTTGACATAGATGCATTATGGAAGGTCTTAAGAATATATGGTGTGGTAACAAAGTTGTTAGAGGTATTGAGAAGTTTTGTCACTTGGAAGAGTAGGAAGAGAGAAGAGTGAATGGTTCCAAGTGAAGGTTGGTCTGTGGCTGGTGTGTATGATGTCACCATGGTTGCTCAATTTGTTTATGGATAGGGTGGTGAGGGAATTCAATGTGAGAGTCTTGGAGCTTGGTGCAAGTATGGAGTCTGTTAGGGATGACAGGTCCTGGAAATTGAGTTACTTGCTATTTGTTGATGACACAGCACTGGTGGTAGATTTGAGTGACAAACTGCAGAAGTTGATGACTGGGGTTGGAAGTGTGTGTGAAAGGAGGATGTTGAGAGTAAATAAGAATAAAAGCAAGTTTCTTAAATTAGCAGGTCTGTTGGGTTGTGTGAGTTTGAATTGATAAAACTTAGAGGAAGTGAATCAATTTAGAAACCTGGGATTGGATGTGGCAGCAAATGGAACCATGGAAATGGAAGTGAGTCATAGGGAAGGTGAGGGGGCAAAGGTTCTGGGAGCACTGAAGATTGTGTGGAAAGAGAATGTTGTATGGGAGGGCAAAAATGGCTGTGGTTGAAGGTATAGTAGTCCTAACACTGTTATATGGATGTAAGTTTTTTTTTTTTTTTTTTTTTTTGCTTTGTCGCTGTCTCCCACGTTTGCGAGGTAGCGCAAGGAAACAGACGAAAGAAATGGCCCAACCCACCCCCATACACATGTATATACATACGTCCACGCACGCAAATATACATACCTACACAGCTTTCCATGGTTTACCCCAGACGCTTCACATGCCCTGATTCAATCCACTGACAGCACGTCAACCCCGGTATACCACATCGATCCAATTCACTCTATTCCTTGCCCTCCTTTCACCCTCCTGCATGTTCAGGCCCCGATCACACAAAATCTTTTTCACTCCATCTTTCCACCTCCAATTTGGTCTCCCACTTCTCGTTCCCTCCACCTCTGACACATATATCCTCTTGGTCAATCTTTCCTCACTCATTCTCTCCATGTGCCCAAACCATGAAAAACACCCTCTTCTGCTCTCTCAACCATGCTCTTTTTATTTCCACACATCTCTCTTACCCTTACGTTACTTACTCAATCAAACCAGCTCACACCACACATTGTCCTCAAACATCTCATTTCCAGCACATCCATCCTCCTGCGCACAACTCTATCCATAGCCCACGCCTCGCAACCATACAACATTGTTGGAACCACTATTCCTTCAAACATACCCATTTTCCTTTCCGAGATAATGTTCTCGACTTCCACACATTCTTCAAGGCTCCCAGGATTTTCGCCCCCTCCCCCACCCTATGATCCACTTCCGCTTCCATGGTTCCATCCGCTGCCAGATCCACTCCCAGATATCTAAAACACTTTACTTCCTCCAGTTTTTCTCCATTCAAACTTACCTCCCAATTGACTTGACCCTCAACCCTACTGTACCTAATAACCTTGCTCTTATTCACATTTACTCTTAACTTTCTTCTTTCACACACTTTACCAAACTCAGTCACCAGCTTCTGCAGTTTCTCACATGAATCAGCCACCAGCGCTGTATCATCAGCGAACAACAACTGACTCACTTCCCAAGCTCTCTCATCCCCAACAGACTTCATACTTGCCCCTCTTTCCAAAACTCTTGCATTCACCTCCCTAACAACCCCATCCATAAACAAATTAAACAACCAGGGAGACATCACACACCCCTGCCGCAAACCTACATTCACTGAGAACCAATCACTTTCCTCTCTTCCTACACGTACACATGCCTTACATCCTCGATAAAAACTTTTCACTGCTTCTAACAACTTGCCTCCCACACCATATATTCTTAATACCTTCCACAGAGCATCTCTATCAACTCTATCATATGCCTTCTCCAGATCCATAAATGCTACATACAAATCCATTTGCTTTTCTAAGTATTTCTCACATACATTCTTCAAAGCAAACACCTGATCCACACATCCTCTACCACTTCTGAAACCACACTGCTCTTCACCAATCTGATGCTCTGTACATGCCTTCACCCTCTCAATCAATACCCTCCCATATAATTTACCAGGAATACTCAACAAACTTATACCTCTGTAATTTGAGCACTCACTCTTATCCCCTTTGCCTTTGTACAATGGCACTATGCACGCATTCCGCCAATCCTCAGGCACCTCACCATGAGTCATACATACATTAAATAACCTTAAGTTATGGGCTGTATTTAAAGCTGTGCACAGCAGGGTGGATTGGAGGACAATATGTGGTGTGAGGTTCTTTGTTGAATCAGATGAATCAAGTTTTAAGTAGCTTGTTAGAGCAAGAGCAACAAAACCTTTGATAATTTTGAATACTTAATCTCTTTTGTAAGCTGAATAGATTTAAGTCATTTAGCTGACTTTCATAGCACTTGTTTGTCAGTGTGGGATTCATCTTGTTAGCTCAGTGCTGTACTCTACCCTTTCATTCTGTCTTTTTAATGAATATCATAGATGTACACCAAACATAGCAGAATGTAAACAGTCACAAACATTCAAAAGAAAAGAAGAAAGAGTCACCAGTAGGTCATATGAAATATGCAAAACTAAATATGTATTGAAAAATAGCTAGAGATGATCCTTCCTTTATATTACTGACAGTTTAATATCTTTTCCTAACTCAGGCACTGCTAACAGTGATCACATCACAGTCTGTTAGTGTACATGAGGGTACAGTGCTAGTAGCTGTGCGTACCTGTTACAACATCTTTTTGGCTTCAAGAGACATGAACAACCAGGTCACTGCAAAGGCTGCACTTACTCAGATGATCAACCTCATCTTCACACGGATGGAGAATCAGGCAGTAAGTGTTTTTGTTTGTTTGTTTTTTGTGTAATTGTCAGACTTGGGTTAAACCAGTAATTTACATTATGAATATGGAAGCCTAGGGATTGAACCAGTAATTTACAGTATGAATATGGTAGCTTAGGGGTAAAACCAGTAATGTACAATATGAATATGGTAGCCTGGTGTAATGTAGCCTAGTGGTTAAACCAGTGATTTATAGTATGAACATGGTTGACTAGTATAATGTTTTCATTGATGACAGGTTGGTTTGTTTGTACTGGAAGGGACTGGATTTTTGGGAAGCTTCTTTTTATCATTAACATGCAGCTTTGTTGACACAGTCTGCACGAACTTTAGTTTATGTTCTTTATTGAGGAAACGAAAAAGATTGTGGTTGAAGACATTTTGTGACCACTTTCATTTTCTATAGTTAAGGCTACATTTTATATCTGTCTATCTATTCTATATCTCTGACGCCTATTCCAACTGGTACTTCCTCAAGGGGGTGGTCACAGCAATAGTCTCCATAACCAGTTATCTCCAGTGCCGCTTCTTAGCCTTCAATGCCTCACCCTTAACAGGCCACTGGCAGAAGGCAACTCTAGTACAGTGTATGCAGAGGCTCCTGCCTAATATTCCTATTGATTACTACTACCTGATGTGCCTACCTAATGCTCCTTCCTGCTGCTTCGACTAATGTTTCTGCCTAATGTTCCTGCCTATTACTGCAATCTAATGCTCCTACCATTTTGCCAAAAGGCAGGGCTAATGCATAGTGCTCAATGCAGGAAAATCTAGAGTTAAGAAGAATGAGCTGGGTGAGTTAAGTGTTGTCAAGTGTTATATGTAACAAGGAGAGATTGTCTGTTTGTAGACAGAAAGCCAGTAGTCGACGTGTTGGTGAGCCAGAAAGGAAAGACAGCTACCTGGGTCAGAGGAGTGCAACTTGACAACCACTGAAGTGCTGGCTCACTACGCAACTGTCACAAACCTTCCCGATACCAAGGCGGGTAGTATTTGTAACATACCTCCCTGGTCATTGGCTGCCTACCAACTGCTATGTGTTATATACATTTTATTGTGTTTAATAAACTGAATAGGATTCCACTGGACATTGGAACTTTCTTGAAATTAAAATTTCTTTCTGTCAACATGGATGCTTGTATGTAGATTTTGAAATTCCCATTCTGATGAACTTTCTCCATGGCCCACATTAGCCATAGGTATTGATAGAATTTCAGTTGCAGCTTGAGAAGAAATGCATTTAAAGCTTTGAATAAATAGTTGCAGTTCATGTGTCTGAGTAGGGGACATTTAATCCGTAATTTGATTTGCCTCCAAGTTTTCATTAAGATGATCAACTTTGAAATTACCTATTTATGCAGTACAGGGAAGGAGTTCTACACTCATGAGTCTCCATCTCTTAAGTTTTCTTGACTATTAGACAACTTTTGTATGCTGCTAGGATTCATA
The DNA here is from genome assembly GCF_036320965.1 of Panulirus ornatus. Lineage (NCBI taxonomy): Eukaryota > Metazoa > Arthropoda > Malacostraca > Decapoda > Palinuridae > Panulirus > Panulirus ornatus. The sequence continues at coordinate 1,687,656 of NC_092286.1, forward strand.
ATTTCATCAATTTATGTATCCCAATCATCCACTATCCTTATACTAAAAATGTGCATCTTTACATCGTTTATAATAAGCTTTTTTATTGTTACTGGCATGGCACAGGCTGAAATGGGCCCTGATCATAGCCATCATTAAGGAAAGAAAATTGTTTAGGAGGAAAAGAATGAAATTAATGAGCTCTATAAGAGTTTGTAGACCTGACTCTTCAAGATGAAAAGATTGCAGGACGAGGGAATAATGAAGGAAGGAAGAAATTTTGGCAGCTTTTTTGTATAAAGAAGGAAGAAGTATCATAACAGTGATTCCTGCTGTGGCTGGTCTTCTCACAGAATCTTTGGGAAGCAGCTAAGCTCATACAGTTAGCCCAAACCTTGGTGACAAGGACACATACAGACAACTTGAGAGCTTGGTAGCTTAAGTAACGCCTTTAGAACCTGGAGAGGGAAGCAACATATGGTAAATGTATGTGAATTGTTGAAGGGAGGTAATGCTTGGAGAATTGATGATATGGATGGCTTTTGATTCCATGCTGGCTTTGAGAAAGGCAGAAGAAGAGCTGCCCCAGATATCTGAGCTCGTCTTTATAGAGGAGGAATAAATATCATATACATATGAGCTTGGGAAGGAGACCTGTGTGGGGAAGTACCAGGAGAGACTGTGTACAGAATGGAAAAAGGTGAGAACAATGGAAGTAAGGGGAGTGGGGGAGGAATGGGATGTATTTAGGGAATCAGTGATGGATTGCGCAAAAGATGCTTGTGGCATGAGAAGAGTGGGAGGTGGGCTGTTTAGAAAGGGTAGTGAGTGGTGGGATGAAGAAGTAAGAGTATTAGTGAAAGAGAAGAGAGAGGCATTTGGACGATTTTTGCAGGGAAAAAATGCAATTGAGTGGGAGAAGTATAAAAGAAAGAGACAGGAGGTCAAGAGAAAGGTGCAAGAGGTGAAAAAAAGGGCAAATGAGAGTTGGGGTGAGAGATTATCAGTAAATTTTAGGGAGAATAAAAAGATGTTCTGGAAGGAGGTAAATAGGGTGCGTAAGACAAGGGAGCAAATGGGAACTTCAGTGAAGGGCGTAAATGGGGAGGTGATAACAAGTAGTGGTGATGTGAGAAGGAGATGGAATGAGTATTTTGAAGGTTTGTTGAATGTGTCTGATGACAGAGTGGCAGATATAGGGTGTTTTGGTCGAGGTGGTGTGCAAAGTGAGAGGGTTAGGGAAAATGATTTGGTAAACAGAGAAGAGGTAGTAAAAGCTTTGCGGAAGATGAAAGCCGGCAAGGCAGCAGGTTTGGATGGTATTGCAGTGGAATTTATTAAAAAAGGGGGTGACTGTATTGTTGACTGGTTGGTAAGGTTATTTAATGTATGTATGACTCATGGTGAGGTGCCTGAGGATTGGCGGAATGCGTGCATAGTGCCATTGTACAAAGGCAAAGGGGATAAGAGTGAGTGCTCAAATTACAGAGGTATAAGTTTGTTGAGTATTCCTGGTAAATTATATGGGAGGGTATTGATTGAGAGGGTGAAGGCATGTACAGAGCATCAGATTGGGGAAGAGCAGTGCGGTTTCAGAAGTGGTAGAGGATGTGTGGATCAGGTGTTTGCTTTGAAGAATGTATGTGAGAAATACTTAGAAAAGCAAATGGATTTGTATGTAGCATTTATGGATCTGGAGAAGGCATATGATAGAGTTGATAGAGATGCTCTGTGGAAGGTATTAAGAATATATGGTGTGGGAGGCAAGTTGTTAGAAGCAGTGAAAAGTTTTTATCGAGGATGTAAGGCATGTGTACGTGTAGGAAGAGAGGAAAGTGATTGGTTCTCAGTGAATGTAGGTTTGCGGCAGGGGTGTGTGATGTCTCCATGGTTGTTTAATTTGTTTATGGATGGGGTTGTTAGGGAGGTAAATGCAAGAGTCCTGGAAAGAGGGGCAAGTATGAAGTCTGTTGGGGATGAGAGAGCTTGGGAAGTGAGTCAGTTGTTGTTCGCTGATGATACAGCGCTGGTGGCTGATTCATGTGAGAAACTGCAGAAGCTGGTGACTGAGTTTGGTAAAGTGTGTGGAAGAAGAAAGTTAAGAGTAAATGTGAATAAGAGCAAGGTTATTAGGTACAGTAGGGTTGAGGGTCAAGTCAATTGGGAGGTGAGTTTGAATGGAGAAAAACTGGAGGAAGTGAAGTGTTTTAGATATCTGGGAGTGGATCTGTCAGCGGATGGAACCATGGAAGCGGAAGTGGATCATAGGGTGGGGGAGGGGGCGAAAATTTTGGGAGCCTTGAAAAATGTGTGGAAGTCGAGAACATTATCTCGGAAAGCAAAAATGGGTATGTTTGAAGGAATAGTGGTTCCAACAATGTTGTATGGTTGCGAGGCGTGGGCTATGGATAGAGTTGTGCGCAGGAGGATGGATGTGCTGGAAATGATATGTTTGAGGACAATGTGTGGTGTGAGGTGGTTTGATCGAGTAAGTAACGTAAGGGTAAGAGAGATGTGTGGAAATAAAAAGAGCGTGGTTGAGAGAGCAGAAGAGGGTGTTTTGAAATGGTTTGGGCACATGGAGAGAATGAGTGAGGAAAGATTGACCAAGAGGATATATGTGTCGGAGGTGGAGGGAACGAGGAGAAGAGGGAGACCAAATTGGAGGTGGAAAGATGGAGTGAAAAAGATTTTGTGTGATCGGGGCCTGAACATGCAGGAGGGTGAAAGGAGGGCAAGGAATAGAGTGAATTGGAGCGATGTGGTATACAGGGGTTGACGTGCTGTCAGTGGATTGAATCAAGGCATGTGAAGCGTCTGGGGTAAACCATGGAAAGCTGTGTAGGTATGTATATTTGCGTGTGTGGACGTGTGTATGTGCGTGTGTGTGGGGGGGGGGTTGGGCCATTTCTTTCGTCTGTTTCCTTGCGCTACCTCGCAAACGCGGGAGACAGCGACAAAGTATAAAAAAAAAAAAAAAAAAAATGAAAGGTTATTAGGTACAGTAGGGTTGAGGGTCAAGTCAGTTGGGAGGTAAGTTTGAATGGAGAAAAACTGGAGGAAGTGAAGTGTTTTAGATATCTGGAAGTGGATTTGGCAGCGGATGGAACCATGGAAGCGGAAGTGAATCATAGGGTGGGGGAGGGGGCGAAAATTCTGGGAGCCTTGAAGAATGTGTGGAAGTCGAGAACATTATCTCGGAAAGCAAAAATGGGTATGTTTGAAGGAATAGTGGTTCCAACAATGTTGTATGGTTGCGAGGCGTGGGCTATGGATAGAGTTGTGCGCAGGAGGGTGGATGTGCTGGAAATGAGATGTTTGAGGACAATATGTGGTGTGAGGTGGTTTGATCGAATAAGTAATGTAAGGGTAAGAGAGATGTGTGGAAATAAAAAGAGTGTGGTTGAGAGAGCAGAAGAGGGTGTTTTGAAATGGTTTGGTCACATGGAGAGAATGAGTGAGGAAAGATTAACCAAGAGGATATATGTGTCGGAGGTGGAGGGAACGAGAAGTGGGAGACCAAATTGGAGGTGGAAAGATGGAGTGAAAAATATTTTGAGTGATCGGGGCCTGAACATGCAGGAGGGTGAAAAGTGTGCAAGGAATAGAGTGAATTGGAATGATGTGGTATACCGGGATGGACGTGCTGTCACTGGATTGAACCAGGGCATGTGAAGCGTCTGGGGTAAACCATGGAAAGTTCTGTGGGGCCTGGATATGGAAATGGAGCTGTGGTTTCGATGCATTATTACATGACATCTAGAGACTGAATGTGAGTGAATGGGGCCTTTGTTGTCTTTTCCTAGTGCTACCTTGCACACATGAGGGGGAAGGGGGTTTTTATTCCATGTGTGGCAAGGTGGCGATAGGAATGAATAAGGGCAGACTATGAATTATGTACATGTGTATATATGTTAATGTCTGTTTGTGTATATATATATGTATACATTGAGATGTATAGGTATGTATATTTGCGTGTGTGGATGTGTATGTATATACATGTGTATGTGGGTGGGTTGGGCCATTCTTTCGTGTGTTTCCTTGCGCTACCTCGCTAATGCGGGAGACAGCGACAAAGCAAAATAAATAGATAAATAATATACATATGAAATTGCTACTTAAAAGATAAATGATTTGGCAACCCTGCTTTTGTGAAGTAGATTTTGTGATGTGTAGTATCTGGTAGAGAATATTGTTATGCCCAACATGGCTATAGTATTGCTGGGTGAATTGCACTGTTTTGAAGTTTAACGATGAGGAGCGAATAAGATTTGGAAAGAGATGTTGCAAGAAATTAGGCTTCTGCACTATTAAGTTCAACCAGTTTACTGCTTCTCCATTCTGAGATGATGCTACTATGACTGTCAGCTAGGAATTGGATATTATTGCAGGTTAACATTGACAGCACCAGCTGGGTCTCACAAACTAGGTAATAGGAGTTAAAGGGAGCTTAGCAAAATGCATATTTTTTTATGATTATCTAACTATATCTCTGATGCCTGTTCCCACCTGTATCTCCCCCAAGTGGGTGGCCATGACAGTAGAGTCTCTGTAACTAGTGAACTCCAGTGCTGCTCCTTAACCTTTAGTGCCTTACCCTTGAGATGCCACAGGCAGAGGACAAATCTAGTGCAGTGTTTGCAGAGGCTCCTGTATAATATTCCTACATCTATTGCTCCTGCCTAATGTTCCTACCTTCTACTTCTACCTAATGTTTCTACCTAATGCTCCTGCCTAAATGTTCACAAGCTATTCCTTCTATCTACCTCTTCTACCATTTTGCCAAAAGGCAGGACTTGTGCATAGTGCTCACCACAGGAAAACCTAGAGTTTAGAAGATTGGGCTATGTAAATGAAGTGTTGTCAAATGGTATGTATGATGAGAAGATATTGTATGTTTGTGGAAAGAATGCCAGTTGTCCACATGTGGGTGAGCCAGAAAGGAAAGAGAGCTACCTGGGTCAGAGGAGTGCAACTTGACAACCACTGAAGTGCTGGCTCACTACGCAACTGTCACAAACCTTCCCGATACCAAGGCGGGTAGTATTTGTAACATACCTCCCTGGTCATTGGCTGCCTACCAACTGCTATGTGTTATATACATTTTATTGTGTTTAATAAACTGAATAGGATTCCACTGGACATTGGAACTTTCTTGAAATTAAAATTTCTTTCTGTCAACATGGATGCTTGTATGTAGATTTTGAAATTCCCATTCTGATGAACTTTCTCCATGGCCCACATTAGCCATAGGTATTGATAGAATTTCAGTTGCAGCTTGAGAAGAAATGCATTTAAAGCTTTGAATAAATAGTTGCAGTTCATGTGTCTGAGTAGGGGACATTTAATCCGTAATTTGATTTGCCTCCAAGTTTTCATTAAGATGATCAACTTTGAAATTACCTATTTATGCAGTACAGGGAAGGAGTTCTACACTCATGAGTCTCCATCTCTTAAGTTTTCTTGACTATTAGACAACTTTTGTATGCTGCTAGGATTCATAATTTCATCAATTTATGTATCCCAATCATCCACTATCCTTATACTAAAAATGTGCATCTTTACATCGTTTATAATAAGCTTTTTTATTGTTACTGGCATGGCACAGGCTGAAATGGGCCCTGATCATAGCCATCATTAAGGAAAGAAAATTGTTTAGGAGGAAAAGAATGAAATTAATGAGCTCTATAAGAGTTTGTAGACCTGACTCTTCAAGATGAAAAGATTGCAGGACGAGGGAATAATGAAGGAAGGAAGAAATTTTGGCAGCTTTTTTGTATAAAGAAGGAAGAAGTATCATAACAGTGATTCCTGCTGTGGCTGGTCTTCTCACAGAATCTTTGGGAAGCAGCTAAGCTCATACAGTTAGCCCAAACCTTGGTGACAAGGACACATACAGACAACTTGAGAGCTTGGTAGCTTAAGTAACGCCTTTAGAACCTGGAGAGGGAAGCAACATATGGTAAATGTATGTGAATTGTTGAAGGGAGGTAATGCTTGGAGAATTGATGATATGGATGGCTTTTGATTCCATGCTGGCTTTGAGAAAGGCAGAAGAAGAGCTGCCCCAGATATCTGAGCTCGTCTTTATAGAGGAGGAATAAATATCATATACATATGAGCTTGGGAAGGAGACCTGTGTGGGGAAGTACCAGGAGAGACTGTGTACAGAATGGAAAAAGGTGAGAACAATGGAAGTAAGGGGAGTGGGGGAGGAATGGGATGTATTTAGGGAATCAGTGATGGATTGCGCAAAAGATGCTTGTGGCATGAGAAGAGTGGGAGGTGGGCTGTTTAGAAAGGGTAGTGAGTGGTGGGATGAAGAAGTAAGAGTATTAGTGAAAGAGAAGAGAGAGGCATTTGGACGATTTTTGCAGGGAAAAAATGCAATTGAGTGGGAGAAGTATAAAAGAAAGAGACAGGAGGTCAAGAGAAAGGTGCAAGAGGTGAAAAAAAGGGCAAATGAGAGTTGGGGTGAGAGATTATCAGTAAATTTTAGGGAGAATAAAAAGATGTTCTGGAAGGAGGTAAATAGGGTGCGTAAGACAAGGGAGCAAATGGGAACTTCAGTGAAGGGCGTAAATGGGGAGGTGATAACAAGTAGTGGTGATGTGAGAAGGAGATGGAATGAGTATTTTGAAGGTTTGTTGAATGTGTCTGATGACAGAGTGGCAGATATAGGGTGTTTTGGTCGAGGTGGTGTGCAAAGTGAGAGGGTTAGGGAAAATGATTTGGTAAACAGAGAAGAGGTAGTAAAAGCTTTGCGGAAGATGAAAGCCGGCAAGGCAGCAGGTTTGGATGGTATTGCAGTGGAATTTATTAAAAAAGGGGGTGACTGTATTGTTGACTGGTTGGTAAGGTTATTTAATGTATGTATGACTCATGGTGAGGTGCCTGAGGATTGGCGGAATGCGTGCATAGTGCCATTGTACAAAGGCAAAGGGGATAAGAGTGAGTGCTCAAATTACAGAGGTATAAGTTTGTTGAGTATTCCTGGTAAATTATATGGGAGGGTATTGATTGAGAGGGTGAAGGCATGTACAGAGCATCAGATTGGGGAAGAGCAGTGCGGTTTCAGAAGTGGTAGAGGATGTGTGGATCAGGTGTTTGCTTTGAAGAATGTATGTGAGAAATACTTAGAAAAGCAAATGGATTTGTATGTAGCATTTATGGATCTGGAGAAGGCATATGATAGAGTTGATAGAGATGCTCTGTGGAAGGTATTAAGAATATATGGTGTGGGAGGCAAGTTGTTAGAAGCAGTGAAAAGTTTTTATCGAGGATGTAAGGCATGTGTACGTGTAGGAAGAGAGGAAAGTGATTGGTTCTCAGTGAATGTAGGTTTGCGGCAGGGGTGTGTGATGTCTCCATGGTTGTTTAATTTGTTTATGGATGGGGTTGTTAGGGAGGTAAATGCAAGAGTCCTGGAAAGAGGGGCAAGTATGAAGTCTGTTGGGGATGAGAGAGCTTGGGAAGTGAGTCAGTTGTTGTTCGCTGATGATACAGCGCTGGTGGCTGATTCATGTGAGAAACTGCAGAAGCTGGTGACTGAGTTTGGTAAAGTGTGTGGAAGAAGAAAGTTAAGAGTAAATGTGAATAAGAGCAAGGTTATTAGGTACAGTAGGGTTGAGGGTCAAGTCAATTGGGAGGTGAGTTTGAATGGAGAAAAACTGGAGGAAGTGAAGTGTTTTAGATATCTGGGAGTGGATCTGTCAGCGGATGGAACCATGGAAGCGGAAGTGGATCATAGGGTGGGGGAGGGGGCGAAAATTTTGGGAGCCTTGAAAAATGTGTGGAAGTCGAGAACATTATCTCGGAAAGCAAAAATGGGTATGTTTGAAGGAATAGTGGTTCCAACAATGTTGTATGGTTGCGAGGCGTGGGCTATGGATAGAGTTGTGCGCAGGAGGATGGATGTGCTGGAAATGATATGTTTGAGGACAATGTGTGGTGTGAGGTGGTTTGATCGAGTAAGTAACGTAAGGGTAAGAGAGATGTGTGGAAATAAAAAGAGCGTGGTTGAGAGAGCAGAAGAGGGTGTTTTGAAATGGTTTGGGCACATGGAGAGAATGAGTGAGGAAAGATTGACCAAGAGGATATATGTGTCGGAGGTGGAGGGAACGAGGAGAAGAGGGAGACCAAATTGGAGGTGGAAAGATGGAGTGAAAAAGATTTTGTGTGATCGGGGCCTGAACATGCAGGAGGGTGAAAGGAGGGCAAGGAATAGAGTGAATTGGAGCGATGTGGTATACAGGGGTTGACGTGCTGTCAGTGGATTGAATCAAGGCATGTGAAGCGTCTGGGGTAAACCATGGAAAGCTGTGTAGGTATGTATATTTGCGTGTGTGGACGTGTGTATGTGCGTGTGTGTGGGGGGGGGGTTGGGCCATTTCTTTCGTCTGTTTCCTTGCGCTACCTCGCAAACGCGGGAGACAGCGACAAAGTATAAAAAAAAAAAAAAAAAAAAATGAAAGGTTATTAGGTACAGTAGGGTTGAGGGTCAAGTCAGTTGGGAGGTAAGTTTGAATGGAGAAAAACTGGAGGAAGTGAAGTGTTTTAGATATCTGGAAGTGGATTTGGCAGCGGATGGAACCATGGAAGCGGAAGTGAATCATAGGGTGGGGGAGGGGGCGAAAATTCTGGGAGCCTTGAAGAATGTGTGGAAGTCGAGAACATTATCTCGGAAAGCAAAAATGGGTATGTTTGAAGGAATAGTGGTTCCAACAATGTTGTATGGTTGCGAGGCGTGGGCTATGGATAGAGTTGTGCGCAGGAGGGTGGATGTGCTGGAAATGAGATGTTTGAGGACAATATGTGGTGTGAGGTGGTTTGATCGAATAAGTAATGTAAGGGTAAGAGAGATGTGTGGAAATAAAAAGAGTGTGGTTGAGAGAGCAGAAGAGGGTGTTTTGAAATGGTTTGGTCACATGGAGAGAATGAGTGAGGAAAGATTAACCAAGAGGATATATGTGTCGGAGGTGGAGGGAACGAGAAGTGGGAGACCAAATTGGAGGTGGAAAGATGGAGTGAAAAATATTTTGAGTGATCGGGGCCTGAACATGCAGGAGGGTGAAAAGTGTGCAAGGAATAGAGTGAATTGGAATGATGTGGTATACCGGGATGGACGTGCTGTCACTGGATTGAACCAGGGCATGTGAAGCGTCTGGGGTAAACCATGGAAAGTTCTGTGGGGCCTGGATATGGAAATGGAGCTGTGGTTTCGATGCATTATTACATGACATCTAGAGACTGAATGTGAGTGAATGGGGCCTTTGTTGTCTTTTCCTAGTGCTACCTTGCACACATGAGGGGGAAGGGGGTTTTTATTCCATGTGTGGCAAGGTGGCGATAGGAATGAATAAGGGCAGACTATGAATTATGTACATGTGTATATATGTTAATGTCTGTTTGTGTATATATATATGTATACATTGAGATGTATAGGTATGTATATTTGCGTGTGTGGATGTGTATGTATATACATGTGTATGTGGGTGGGTTGGGCCATTCTTTCGTGTGTTTCCTTGCGCTACCTCGCTAATGCGGGAGACAGCGACAAAGCAAAATAAATAGATAAATAATATACATATGAAATTGCTACTTAAAAGATAAATGATTTGGCAACCCTGCTTTTGTGAAGTAGATTTTGTGATGTGTAGTATCTGGTAGAGAATATTGTTATGCCCAACATGGCTATAGTATTGCTGGGTGAATTGCACTGTTTTGAAGTTTAACGATGAGGAGCGAATAAGATTTGGAAAGAGATGTTGCAAGAAATTAGGCTTCTGCACTATTAAGTTCAACCAGTTTACTGCTTCTCCATTCTGAGATGATGCTACTATGACTGTCAGCTAGGAATTGGATATTATTGCAGGTTAACATTGACAGCACCAGCTGGGTCTCACAAACTAGGTAATAGGAGTTAAAGGGAGCTTAGCAAAATGCATATTTTTTTATGATTATCTAACTATATCTCTGATGCCTGTTCCCACCTGTATCTCCCCCAAGTGGGTGGCCATGACAGTAGAGTCTCTGTAACTAGTGAACTCCAGTGCTGCTCCTTAACCTTTAGTGCCTTACCCTTGAGATGCCACAGGCAGAGGACAAATCTAGTGCAGTGTTTGCAGAGGCTCCTGTATAATATTCCTACATCTATTGCTCCTGCCTAATGTTCCTACCTTCTACTTCTACCTAATGTTTCTACCTAATGCTCCTGCCTAAATGTTCACAAGCTATTCCTTCTATCTACCTCTTCTACCATTTTGCCAAAAGGCAGGACTTGTGCATAGTGCTCACCACAGGAAAACCTAGAGTTTAGAAGATTGGGCTATGTAAATGAAGTGTTGTCAAATGGTATGTATGATGAGAAGATATTGTATGTTTGTGGAAAGAATGCCAGTTGTCCACATGTGGGTGAACTTGGCAACACTAAAGTGCTAGCTCACTATGCAGCCATCACTAACCTTCCTGACACCTAGGCATTTAAAACTGGTAATATACCTCCCTGGTTGTTGGCTGCCTACCAATTGCTACTCTTTCATTATTGTTATTATACTTGATCACCATTTCCCGCATCAGCAAGGTAGCACCCACCAGGAAACAGATGAAGAACGACCCAATTACTACTAATTGATGACTGTCATTCTTGTGAAGATGCATATACAAATAAGGGTGAGACAGATGATAAACACTAAATAAAGCAGGACACAGAGCCTCGTAAAGTACAGGGGATTATGGTGGAAACAACGGTGAGGTTTACATGGGGAAAGTGCACATATATAGCATACCACCCTGATACAGACGCATGGCTACTTAGCTGACTTCTCCTTGCAGACAGTTGCCAAAGACAGTAACCCTGCTTTTCTAGCAGAAAATTGAGCTAATGCTAGAAGTATCAAGTACTCATAGGCAATAAGGATTGTTTCAGTAAGACTTGCAAAAAAAGTATCATAATTTAACAGTTAATACAGATTGTGGCACTTGTCTAAATATCATGTGGTGAGAAGCACAGCACCTGACCCTTCGAGTGAGGCTAGTTGCCCATCAGTCCAGAAATTCAATGTTCTGGAACCCATTTTCACCAGAAGCCCTCTTGAGGGCTTTTCCATGGAGCCCAGTAGTGAAGGGGCATCAGGATGATTGCTTGTGGTCATTATAGGAGGGGAGTTGTATGGAAGCACTTTTCTATCTCCAAGGGTTTTTTGGTTTCTTGTGGTCATCTGAATTGCACTGGAAGCCTTGATGTGTATAGCTTGTCTGTTACATGGTGAAAAAGAAAAGGGTGGCATCTGGAGTTGATTACTTGTAGCTGAAATGCTGAACGTCCTGCTCATTGAAAGATAAAAAGTAAGCCATATGGGCTTATGATTATATAGACATACATTGCTGACCTAGTACATACATCTATAGATCCATTACATTAGGAACTACAGGGACAATTTTTGTTGTATGTAAAGGTAATGCCCATACCTAGCTGACATGTTCATGTCTTCAGCATACCCAAGTATATCCCAGGGATATATAGTAGGGCTTTCATTTACAGTTGTTCTTCCTCTTCAGACTCCTCATGGGGTGGCTGTCAACACAGAATGGTGACCACATCGAGAGACATGTTGGCTAGACAGCATTCACAGTGAGTGGCTGTCAACACAGAATGGTGACCATATCAAGAGACATGTTGGCTAGACAGCATTCATATACAATTATGAAGGTTTTATACGGCACATACCAATGATGACAGGTATCCTTCAAAAGGAAAAATAGATGAATATATATATATATATATATATATATATATATATATATATATATATATTCAGCTGTTTAAGATTCAACTAATTAAGAAGCTGGATCACAAGCAAGAATAAAGGGAAACTCGTTCGATGATTAAATGATTATCTATGTGGAAAGGAACAGAGGATGCATGTTAGAGGAGCCTTCTCAAAATAGGTTGTTTCCTGCCGAGTGCCATTGGATTCTCTTCTGGGAGTATTACTGTTCGTTATGTATGGATGTGTCTCACCTGAAGGTTTGGACTCCTGCCAGACAATGTTTACAACTGATACAAAGGTCATGATGGACGTGAAAAGCATAGAGTATTGCATAACCTGACAAGGAGATCTTTGACAGACCCCAAAGTTTGTCTGATACATTGTTGTTGGAGTTCCACCCAAATAAATGGTGGATCACAGATAAAGGAGACCTTTGTATGATTATCATCTAGCAGAAAATAAGCTGCAGGAATCTCTGTGTGAGAAAGACCTAGGAGTTGCAGTGTCCCTAACCTATTGCAAGAATCCCACCTAGGAGAGTGATTAAGGAGACCATCTGCCTATTAGCAAGTATTGAAATAGCATTCAGATTTATGGATAAGGAATTATTCCGCAAGCCATACATATCATACATGAGACCCAAACTAGAGCATGCTTCACAAGTTTGGGCACTGCACCTAAAGAAACACAAAGAGCTTTTACAGAAGATCCAGAGAAGAACATTAAAGATAGAGCCATGATTAAGAGAGCTGAGTTATAAGGAAAGGTTAGAGGCTTTTAGTTTCCCAATTTGAAAGAGGGAAGAGGGAGGGATGACCTGATCACAACCTTTTTTAAAAAAAAAACAACAGTGTAGACAGTGGAGAGTTCTTCAAGAGATGTAGGGATAGAACAACCAGAGGACAGAATATGAAATTAAGGAAGAAACTTGTCCAAAAAGATGTGTAGAATTATGAGAGTGATGGATAGCTGAATTATAATTACTAAAGACATGGTGAATGCAGATAGCACACAGAAGTTTAAAATGTTGTGTGATAGAGAATGTTCAAGGGATGGTGCCCCATTAGTGTAGAACTCCCTCCAAATACATTGCAAATAGGTGATCACTACATTGTGAAGTTTAAACACTGGCTTGCTCAAAATAGAATATCTTCACCACCACAGAAATTCACCTTTACTCTCTTAACCTTTGACATAATGAATCCAACTTGCACTCATTTTTCTAGATAATCAGCCACTCCCACTCAACAAAACTCCAACCATATAGGGTATCATATATGATTCACACATGACGTTCACTCCCCACACCACATACCTCAAACATCCACACAAAGGTTAAATACAGAATAAGCACCATCTGGACACTTACCACTACCGACTTGGGACAGAAAAAGAATCCTTCAATATCTGCCTTACCCAAAATTATGCCTCAACTGTCTAGTCTTCCACTTTTTCAAAAGCACTCACAGAATTTGAATATGGCACTTAGATCAGTTGTTGGTTGCCAAGCATCCACAAATATTTATCACCTGTAAAACAAAATGAAAATACTGCCACTGCAATTCCACTTCAACATGCTCAGCACCCAGTACTTTGTAGCAGACATATACCCCTCCCACCCAAGCCATATCATAACCACCTTTATGCATAAAACAAATGCTCACCCAAGCCTCATGCTTGAGCAACCTTTTTTTTTTTTTTATCTTTTTTTTTTGCTTTGTCGCTGTCTCCCGCGTTTGTGAGGTAGCGCAAGGAAACAGACGAAAGAAATGGCCCAACCCACCCCCATACACATGTATATACATACGTCCACACACGCAAATATACATACCTACACAGCTTTCCATGGTTTACCCCAGACGCTTCACATGCCCTGATTCAACCCACTGACAGCACATCAACCCCGGTATACCACATCGATCCAATTCACTCTATTCCTTGCCCTCCTTTCACCCTCCTACATGTTCAGGCCCCGATGACACAAAATCTTTTTCACTCCATCTTTCCACCTCCAATTTGGTCTCCCACTTCTCCTCGTTCCCTCCACCTCCGACACATATATCCTCTTGGTCAATCTTTCCTCACTCATTCTCTCCATGTGCCCAAACCATTTCAAAACACCCTCTTCTGCTGTCTCAACCATGCTCTTTTTATTTCCACACATCTCTCTTACCCTTACGTTACTTACTCGATCAAACCACCTCACACCACACATTGTCCTCAAACATCTCATTTCCAGCACATCCATCCTCCTGCGCACCACTCTATCCATAGCCCACGCCTCGCAACCATACAACATTGTTGGAACCACTATTCCTTCAAACATACCCATTTTCCTTTCCGAGATAATGTTCTCGACTTCCACACATTCTTCAAGGCTCCCAGAATTTTCGCCCCCTCCCCCACCCTATGATCCACTTCCGCTTCCATGGTTCCATCTGTTGCCAGATCCACTCCCAGATATCTAAAACACTTTACTTCCTCCAGTTTTTCTCCATTCAAACTTACCTCCCAATTGACTTGACTCTCAACCCTACTGTACCTAATAACCTTGCTCTTATTCACATTTACTCTTAACTTTCTTCTTTCACACACTTTACCAAACTCAGTCACCAGCTTCTGCAGTTTCTCACATGAATCAGCCACCAGCGCTGTATTATCAGCAAACAACAACTGACTCACTTCCCAAGCTCTCTCATCCAAAACACACTGCATACTTGCCCCTCTTTCCAAAACCCTTGCATTCACCTCTCTAACTACCCCGTCCATAAACAAATTAAACAACCACGGAGACATCACACACCCCTCCTGCAAACCTACATATATATTATTTTTTTTTATTTTTTTATTTTGCTTTGTCACTGTCTCCCGCTTGAGCAACCTATATTTGCAAATTCCTCCCCTCTCAACTGATGGAAACTTGACAAAACATATTCATGCTGTAATGATTTGATAAGCATTAAACTGCTGCTCCTCCACTTCAAATATTAACTCCACCCATTTGGAACCACACTCATGAATGGATTACAGCCTCAACCATGTGGACACCAACAATCTCACCAGCATTACACACATGTTGATTTAATTTTGTTATTTTCAGTTACCTCATTATTGTTGTCAGAGTGGTTAAATAAAATCTCTTCAACATTTTGATGATTTTATCTGCGATGAAGAATGTATGGAAGAAGAGAACGTTATTTTGGAGAGCAAAAATGGGTATGTTTGAAGGAATAGTAGTTCCAACACTGTTATATGGTTGCAAGGAATGGGCTATAGATAGGGTTGTACGGAGGAGGGTGGATGTGTTGGAAATGAAATGTTTTAGAACAATATGTGTTGAGGTTCATGGTGAGGTGCCTGAGGATTGGTGGAATGCTTGCATAGTGCCATTGTACAAAGGCAAAGGGGATAAGAGTGAGTGCTCAAATTACAGAGGTATAAGTTTGTTGAGTATTCCTGGTAAATTATATGGGAGGGTATTGATTGAGAGGGTGAAGGCATGTACAGAGCATGAGATTGGGGAAGAGCAGTGTGGTTCCAGAAGTGGTAGAGGATGTGTGGATCAGGTGTTTGCTTTGAAGAATGTTATTATTTTTTTTTTTTTTTATTATACTTTGTCGCTGTCTCCCGTGTTTGCGAGGTAGCGCAAGGAAACAGACGAAAGAAATGGCCCAACCCCCCCCCATACACATGTATATACATACGTCCACACACGCAAATATACATACCCACACAGCTTTCCATGGTTTACCCCAGACGCTTCACATGCCCTGCTTCAATCCACTGACAGCACGTCAACCCCGGTATACCACATCGCTCCAATTCACTCTATTCCTTGCCCTCCTTCCACCCTCCTGCATGTTCAGGCCCCGATCGCACAAAATCTTTTTCACTCCATCTTTCCACCTCCAATTTGGTCTCCCTCTTCTCCTTGTTCCCTCCACCTCCGACACATATATCCTCTTGGTCAATCTTTCCTCACTCATCCTCTCCATGTGCCCAAACCACTTCAAAACACCCTCTTCTGCTCTCTCAACCACGCTCTTTTTATTTCCACACATCTCTCTTACCCTTACGTTACTCACTCGATCAAACCACCTCACACCACACATTGTCCTCAAACATCTCATTTCCAGCACATCCATCCTTCTGCTCACAACTCTATCCATAGCCCACGCCTCGCAACCATACAACATTGTTGGAACCACTATTCCTTCAAACATACCCATTTTTGCTTTCCGAGATAATGTTCTCGACTTCCACACATTCTTCAAGGCCCCCAGGATTTTTGCCCCCTCCCCCACCCTATGATCCACTTCCGCTTCCATGGTTCCATCCGCTGCCAGATCCACTCCCAGATATCTAAAACACTTCACTTCCTCCAGTTTTTCTCCATTCAAACTCACCTCCCAATTGACTTGACCCTCAACCCTACTGTACCTAATAACCTTGCTCTTATTCACATTTACTCTTAACTTTCTTCTTCCACACACTTTTCCAAACTCAGTCACCAGCTTCTGCAGTTTCTCACATGAATCAGCCACCAGCGCTGTATCATCAGCGAACAACAACTGACTCACTTCCCAAGCTCTCTCATCCACAACAGACTTCATACTTGCCCCTCTTTCCAAAACTCTTGCATTTACCTCCCTAACAACCCCATCCATAAACAAATTAAACAACCATGGAGACATCACACACCCCTGCCGCAAACCTACATTCACTGAGAACCAATCACTTTCCTCTCTTCCTACACGTACACATGCCTTACATCCTCGATAAAAACTTTTCACTGCTTCTAACAACTTTCCTCCCACACCATATATTCTTAATACCTTCCACAGAGCATCTCTATCAACTCTATCATATGCCTTCTCCAGATCCATAAATGCTACATACAAATCCATTTGCTTTTCTAAGTATTTCTCACATACATTCTTCAAAGCAAACACCTGATCCACACATCCTCTACCACTTCTGAAACCACACTGCTCTTCCCCAGAATTTATGTGAGAAATACTTAGAAAAACAAATGGATTTGTATGTAGCATATATGGATCTGGAGAAGGCATATGACAGAGATGCTCTGTGGAAGGTTTTAAGAATATATGGTGTGGGAGGCAAGTTGTTAGAAGCAGTGAAAAGTTTTTATTGAGGATGTAAGGTTTGTGTACGTGTAGGAAGAGAGGAAATGATTGGTTCTCAGTGAATATAGGTTTGCGGCAGGTGTGTGTGATGTCTCCATGGTTGTTTAATTTGTTTATGGATAGGGTTGTTAGGGAGGTAAATGCAAGAGTTTTGGAAAGGGGGGCAAGTATGCAGTCTGTTGTGGATGAGAGAGCTTGGGAAGTGAGTCAGTTGTTGTTCGCTGATGATACAGCGCTGGTGGCTGATTCATTTAAGAAACTGCAGAAGCTGGTGACTGAGTTTGGTAAAGTGTGTGAAAGAAGAAAGTTGGGAGTAAATGTGAATAAGAGCAAGGTTATTAGGTACAGTAGGGTTGAGGGTCAAGTCAATTGGGATGTAAGTTTGAATGGAGAAAAACTGGAGGAAGTGAAGTGTTTTAGATATCTGGGAGTGGATCTGGCAGCGGATGGAACCATGGAAGCGGAAGTGAATCATAGGGTGGGGGAGGGGGCGAAAATTATGGGAGCGTTGAAGAATGTTTGAAAGTCGAGAACATTATCTCGGAAAGCAAAAATGGGTATGTTTGAAGGAATAGTGGTTCCAACAATGTTGTATGGTTGCGAGGCGTGGGCTATGGATAGAGCTGTGCGCAGGAGGGTGGATGTGCTGGAAATGAGATGTTTGAGGACAATATGTGGTGTGAGGTGGTTTGATCGAGTAAGTAATGTAAGGGTAAGAGAGATGTGTGGAAATAAAAGAGTGTGGTTGAGAGAGCAGAAGAGGGTGTTTTGAAATGGTTTGGTCACATGGAGAGAATGAGTGAGGAAACATTGACCAAGAGGATATATGTGTCAGAGGTGGAGGGAACGAGAAGTGGGAGACCAAATTGGAAGTGGAAAGATGGAGTGAAAAATATTTTGAGTGATTGGGGCCTGAACATGCAGGAGGGTGAAAGGTGTGCAAGGAATAGAGTGAATTGGAACGATGTGGTATACCGGGGTCGACGTGCTGTCAATGGATTGAACCAAGGCATGTGAAGCGTCTGGGGTAAACCATGGAAAGTGTGTGGGTCCTGAATGTGGAAAGGGAGCTGTGGTTTCGGTGCATTATTGCATGACAGCTAGAGACTGAGTGTGAACGAAGGGGGTCTTTGTTGTCTTTTCCTAGCACTACCTCACACACATGAGGGGTGAGGGGGTTGTTATTCCATGTGTGGCGAGGTGGCGATGGGAACAAATAAAGGCAGACAGTATGAATTATGTACATGTGTATATATGTATATGTCTGTGTGTATATATACATATGTGTACATTGAGATGTATAGGTATGTATATTTGCGTGTGTGGACGTGTATGTATATACATGTGTATGTGGGTGGGTTGGGCCATTCTTTCATCTGTTTCGTTGCGCTACCTCGCTAACGCGGGAGACAGCGACAAAGCAAAGCAAAATAAATATATGTGTTGAGGTGGTTTGATCAGGTAAGTAATAGAAGGGTAAGAAAGATGTGTGGAAAGGAAAAGAGTATGGTTGAGAGAGCAGAAGAGGGTGCATTGAAATGGTTTGGACATACGGAGAGAATGAGTAAGGAAAGATTGACAAAGAGAATATATGTGTCAGAGGTGGAAGGAAGAAGGAGAAGTGGGAGACCAAATGGGAGGTGGAAGGATGAAGTGAAAAAGATTTTGAGCAATTAGGGCCTGAACATATAGGAGGGTGAAAGGTGTGCAAGGAATAGAGTGAATTGGAATGATGTGGTATACCAGGGTCAAAATGCTGTCAGTGGACTGTACCAGGGTATGTGAAGCATCTGGGGTATACCATGGAAAGGTCTGTGAGTCCTGGATGTGGATAAGGAGCTGTGGTTTTGGTGCATTAGATATGACAGCTGGAGACTGAGTGTGAACAAATGTGGCATTTCTTGTCTTTTCTTGGTACTACCTCACTGAAGGGGGTGGGTGCTGTTTCCTTTGTGGCAGGGTAGAGACAGGAATGGATGAGGGCAAACAAGTATGAATATGTACATGTGTATATATGTATATGTCTGTGTATGTATATGTATGTATACGTTGAAATGTATTCATATTTATATGTGTGTGTGTGTGGGCCTTTATGTATATACGGTTGTATGTGGGTGGGTTGGGCCATACCTCGTCTGTTTCCTTGTGCTACCTCACTAACACGGGAGATGGCAGTTGAGTATAATAGATATAAATGAATCTGCAGTATTGATTATATGTTTTTATTGATCAAGGAGCATCTTGCAAAAATATTTTTTTTTGATCAATCAGCATTTTGCACAAATACTTCCATGAATGTTTTTATTGATCAAGCAGCATCTTGCAAAAATATTTCTTTTTTGATCAGTCAGTATGTTGCATGCTTTTAGATCCATGATATTACTCTTGATGCTCTTAATTTGCTGCTAGCATAGATTATCTTTTTGTTCTTTCAAGACTGTAGAGTTCTAGTTATTTCACCCTTTCATGTTATTTCTTGTGTTCCAGTTCCTTGATATTGCATGTGAAGTGTGGTGAATTCTCTCTAACTTTCTAAGTTTTGTATTTCCATTTATTTTTCTGATGATGGTATGACATAGCAGTATTTTTTTTTTTTAAGTACACAGTGAAAATTTTCATCATTAACTTCCCATCTCTCTATTTGGAAGTTTTTATTGCCATTCCAGATTTTATTTGGGTTGATAGTTGGTAGTAGTTGGTAGGCAGCCAACGACCTGGGAGTTATATTACGAGTACTACCCACCTGGGTATCGGGAAGGTTAGTGACATGTACTTAGTGAGCCAGCAGTTTAGTGGTTGTCAAGTTGCATTCCTCTGACCTAGGTAACTGTTTTATCTTTCTGCCTCTCTGACATTGGATTACCAGCATTCTGTCCACAGATATACAGTCAGTCCTTGTCATATGTAACACTTGACATCACTTAACTCATGCAGCTTATTTCTCATAACTAGATTTTCCTGTGGTGAGCACTGTGTGCTAGCCCTGCCTTTTGGAAAAATGGTAGGAGCAATAGATAGAGGAAGAGGGTAGGAACATTTAGTTAGGAGCATTAGGTAGAAACATTAGGTAGAAGCAGTGGGTAGGAGCATTAAATAGTAGTAGTCATTAGGAACATTAGGTAGGAGCCTCTGCAAACACTGTGCTAGATTTGTTTTCTGCCAGTGGCCTGTTAAGGGAGACACACTAAAGGCTAAGAAGGGGCACTGGAGTTCTTTAGTTATAAAGACCCTGTTGCTGCGGCCAACCCTTTGAGGGAGTTCCAGTTGGAACAGGCACCAGAGATATAGATAGATAGTACTGAGTTATCAGAGTGCTTCTTAGATTCAGGTTTCGTTTTTTTTTTTTTTTTTTTTTATACTTTGTCGCTGTCTCCCGCGTTTGCGAGGTAGCGCAAGGAAACAGACGAAAGAAATGGCCCAACCCCCCCCATACACATGTATATACATACGTCCACACACGCAAATATACATACCTACACAGCTTTCCATGGTTTACCCCAGACGCTTCACATGCCCTGCTTCAATCCACCGACAGCACGTCAACCCCGGTATACCACATCGCTCCAATTCACTCTATTCCTTGCCCTCCTTTCACCCTCCTGCATGTTCAGGCCCCGATCACACAAAATCTTTTTCACTCCATCCTTCCACCTCCAATTTGGTCTCCCTCCTCCTTGTTCCCTCCACCTCCGACACATATATCCTCTTGGTCAATCTTTCCTCACTCATCCTCTCCATGTGCCCAAACCACTTCAAAACACCCTCTTCTGCTCTCTCAACCACGCTCTTTTTATTTCCACACATCTCTCTTACCCTTACGTTACTCACTCGATCAAACCACCTCACACCACACATTGTCCTCAAACATCTCATTTCCAGCACATCCATCCTCCTGCGCACAACTCTATCCATAGCCCACGCCTCGCAACCATACAACATTGTTGGAACCACTATTCCTTCAAACATACCCATTTTTGCTTTCCGAGATAATGTTCTCGACTTCCACACATTCTTCAAGGCCCCCAGGATTTTCGCCCCCTCCCCCACCCTATGATCCACTTCCGCTTCCATGGTTCCATCCGCTGCCAGATCCACTCCCAGATATCTAAAACACTTCACTTCCTCCAGTTTTTCTCCATTCAAACTCACCTCCCAATTGACTTGACTCTCAACCCTACTGTACCTAATAACCTTGCTCTTATTCACATTTACTCTTAACTTTCTTCTTCCACACACTTTTCCAAACTCAGTCACCAGCTTCTGCAGTTTCTCACATGAATCAGCCACCAGCGCTGTATCATCAGCGAACAACAACTGACTCACTTCCCAAGCTCTCTCATCCCCAACAGACTTCATACTTGCCCCTCTTTCCAAAACTCTTGCATTCACCTCCCTAACAACCCCATCCATAAACAAATTAAACAACCATGGAGACATCACACACCCCTGCCGCAAACCTACATTCACTGAGAACCAATCACTTTCCTCTCTTCCTACACGTACACATGCCTTACATCCTCGATAAAAACTTTTCACTGCTTCTAACAACTTTCCTCCCACACCATATATTCTTAATACTTTCCACAGAGCATCTCTATCAACTCTATCATATGCCTTCTCCAGATCCATAAATGCTACATACAAATCCATTTGCTTTTCTAAGTATTTCTCACATACATTCTTCAAAGCAAACACCTGATCCACACATCCTCTACCACTTCTGAAACCACACTGCTCTTCCCCAATCTGATGCTCTGTACATGCCTTCACCCTCTCAATCAATACTCTCCCATATAATTTACCAGGAATACTCAACAAACTTATACCTCTGTAATTTGAGCACTCACTCTTATCCCCTGTGCCTTTGTACAATGGCACTATGCACGCATTCCGCCAATCCTCAGGCACCTCACCATGAGTCATACATACATTAAATAACCTTACCAACCAGTCAACAATACAGTCACCCCCTTTTTTAATAAATTCCACTGCAATACCATCCAAACCTGCTGCCTTGCCGGCTTTCATCTTCCGCAAAGCTTTCACTACCTCTTCTCTGTTTACCAAATCATTAGCCCTAACCCTCTCACTTTGCACACCACCTCGACCAAAACACCCTATATCTGCCACTCTATCATCAAACACATTCAACAAACCTTCAAAATACTCACTCCATCTCCTTCTCACATCACCACTACTTGTTATCACCTCCCCACTTGCGCCCTTCACCGAAGTTCCCATTTGCTCCCTTGTCTTACGCACTTTATTTACCTCCTTCCAGAACATCTTTTTATTCTCCCTAAAATTTAATGATACTCTCTCACCCCAACTCTCATTTGCCCTTTTTTTCACCTCTTGCACCTTTCTCTTGACCTCCTGTCTCTTTCTTTTATACATCTCCCACTCAATTGCATTTTTTCCCTGCAAAAATCGTCCAAATGCCTCTCTCTTCTCTTTCACTAATACTCTTACTTCTTCATCCCACCACTCACTACCCTTTCTAATCAACCCACCTCCCACTCTTCTCATGCCACAAGCATCTTTTGCGCAATCCATCACTGATTCCCTAAATACATCCCATTCCTCCCCCACTCCCCTTACTTCCATTGTTCTCACCTTTTTCCATTCTGTACTCAGTCTCTCCTGGTACTTCCTCACACAGGTCTCCTTCTCAAGCTCACTTACTCTCACCACCCTCTTCACGCCAACATTCACTCTTCTTTTCTGAAAACCCATACAAATCTTCACCTTCACCTCCACAAGATAATGATCAGACATCCCTCCAGTTGCACCTCTCAGCACATTAACATCCAAAAGTCTCTCTTTCGCACGCCTGTCAATTAACACGTAATCCAATAACGCTCTCTGGCCATCTCTCCTACTTACATAAGTATACTTATGTATATCTCGCTTTTTAAACCAGGTATTCCCAATCATCAGTCCTTTTTCAGCACATAAATCTACAAGCTCTTCACCATTTCCATTTACAACACTGAACACCCCATGTATACCAATTATTCCCTCAACTGCCACATTACTCACCTTTGCATTCAAATCACCCATCACTATGACCCGGTCTCGTGCATCAAAACCACTAACACACTCATTCAGCTGCTCCCAAAACACTTGCCTCTCTTGATCTTTCTTCTCATGCCCAGGTGCATATGCACCAATAATCACCCACCTCTCTCCATCAACTTTCAGTTTTACCCATATTAATCGAGAATTTACTTTCTTACACTCTATCACATACTCCCACAACTCCTGTTTCAGGAGTATTGCTACTCCTTCCCTTGCTCTTGTCCTCTCACTAACCCCTGACTTTACTCCCCAGACATTCCCAAACCACTCTTCCCCTTTACCCTTGAGCTTCGTTTCACTCAGAGCCAAAACATCCAGGTTCCTTTCCTCAAACATACTACCTATCTCTCCTTTTTTCACATCTTGGTTACATCCACACACATTTAGGCACCCCACTCTGAGCCTTCGAGGAGGATGAGCACTCCCCGCGCGACTCCTTCTTCTGTTTCCCATTTTAGAAAGTTAATACAAGGAGGGGAGGATTTCTGGCCCCCCGCTCCCGTCCCCTCTAGTAGCTTTCTACGACACGCGAGGAATACGTGGGAAGTATTCTTTCGTATTTATGATAATTTATAGATGTTTGGCATTATCTGTACTGTTGTTCCTTACTTGGTGTTTGTAGGGAGTCACTGTTGTATTCTTTATCACTCCATGACTATTTTACTAAAATTTCTATTCATCAGATTCCAACAGGTTTTCTTGTTATTTGTAAAATGTATCAAGGTCTTTTTGCATTTTTTCCTTTTCTTTTTCTGATCTGATTTGCTCACTTTTACTCACATGCCATTTGCAAAATATATGATTATACTTTCTTTTATTTTTCTGTGTCTGATACTATTACTGATGTTATCAGAGCTCAAACCATTCCCTGTGTTTCTCCTCAGAGAAAATCCACCTCTTCAGAAATGGTTCCATTTGCTAAGAGGAGGAATAAGAGAGGACTTTTATCCGAGATGTTCTGAATGTTTAGGATAAATACGAAAATGACATGTGAAGTAGCTGTTGATAGGATTCCACAACAAATTATGATGTAGCAGTATATGTAGTGAATAGATGGGTCTAGAATTATTAAACTGATACACTTTGAGTGTGTTCATTATGTAGGGTGTTTAGAGAACGTAGGGTATTATAGAAGGACAAAGTTTGGCAACATGCTGTGAGTAAAGGAGGGGGATTTAATGCTTAATGGTGCATTATAGAGGTATTTACACTTGGGCCACCCCACTTATATTCTAGTTATTTAGATAATTGAATATCAGCTTTAGGTTTTTCTAATATTTGTGCTAGATTGCTCTTGTAATATGCTTGATTTCAACAGATAGATGATGCAGCTGTAGAGAATGGACGTGAACACAGCTGTAGTACAACCTCAACCAGTAGTGTTGGCAGTCAGTTTGCCCCAAGAGAGAATGGCCAACAGGAGCCTCTTCCCTCACAGAATCCCCTTATGCAACAGGATCCTGGGGTCCCACTCACTGATAGTGCAACAATTGATTCCAGAATGGTAGAACTAATTTTTTGTACTGTTTTGGTATTCTTACTTCAGTTGATTCCAGAATTGTTGACAGTCTGATTTTGTATACTTTTTGATATTAATGCCATTTGTTGGTGACTGATTCTGTATATTAGAAGCCATGAGATGATACAACTTATTAAGGATGTTGAAGGTGAAGGAATATTGCAATCCTGCAGACTGTGTTGATGTCTGTTGACAAAGGTGAAAGAGATATGCATGAAGTAAGCTCTGACACTTGGGAGTCAGTCATTCATATTAATGTTTCAAAAGTGCTTGACCATTAGGTATTCATCTTATGGCCATACACTTCCTCAACATTTGCTGGTCCCCTTTGACAGCCTTACCTCTCTCAGGTTACAAGACCAGGTTAACGTAATCGGTTTTCCATCATCTTATGTATGTTTGTTACTTGAGTACTTGTGTGTCATAGAAGGTGACAAATGGGTGCTGGAGCAGGGGGCTCTAAAACTTCCTCCTTATACATCCTTTTTGAAAGCTCAGGCTGGGGTGTCTGAATGTGTGTGGATGTAATCAAGATAAGAAGAAAGGAGAGATAGGTAATATGTTTTTGGAAAGAAACCAAGATGTTCTTACTCTGAGTGAAATAAGCTCAAGGGTAAAGGGGAAGAATGGTTTGGAAATGCTTTAGGAATAGAGCCAGGGGCTAGTGTGAGGGCAAGAGCTAAGGAAGGGATAGCAATGCCCCTGAAGGAGGAGTTGTGATAGTGCATGAAAGAGTGTGAAGAAAGGAGTTCCAGATTGATTTGGGTAAAAATGAAAGTTGATTGTGAGAGATGGGTGATTTTTAGTGCATAGGTTCCTGGCCATGAAAGGGAAGATCATAGGAGTCGAGTGTTGTAGGAGCAACTGAGAGTGCCAGCAGTTTTGATGTAAGAGACTGGGTATTAGTGATGGGTAATTTAAATGCTGGCCTAATATCCCTTGAATTTAGAAAATTAGAAAGTAAGTTTTTTAACTTTCTAAAAGGGGAAACAGAAGAAGGAGTCACGCGGGGAGTGCTCATCCTCCTCGAAGGCTCAGATTGGGGTGTCTAAATGTGTGTGGATGTAACCAAGATGAGAAAAAAGGAGAGATAGGTAGTATGTTTGAGGAAAGGAACCTGGATGTTTTGGCTCAGAGTGAAACGAAGCTCAAGGGTAAAAGGGAAGAGTGGTTTGGGAATGTCTTGGGAGTAAAGTCAGGGGTTAGTGAGAGGACAAGAGCAAGGGAAGGAGTAGCACTACTCCTGAAACAGGAGCAGTGGGAGTATGTGATAGAGTGTAAGAAAGTAAACTCTAGATTGATATGGGTAAAACTGAAAGTTGATGGAGAGAGATGGGTGATTATTGGTGCATATGCACCTGGGCATGAGAAGAAAGATCATGAGAGGCAAGTGTTTTGGGAGCAGCTGAATGAGTGTGTTAGTGGTTTTGATGCACGAGACCGGGTTATAGTGATGGGTGATTTGAATGCAAAAGTGAGTAATGTGGCAGTTGAGGGAATAATTGGTATACATGGGGTGTTCAGTGTTGTAAATGGAAATGGTGAAGAGCTTGTAGATTTATGTGCTGAAAAAGGACTGGTGATTAGGAATACCTGGTTTAAAAAGCGAGCTATACATAAGTATACATATGTAAGTAGGAGAGATGGCCAGAGAGCATTATTGGATTATGTGTTAATTGAAAGGCGTGCAAAAGAGAGACTTTTGGATGATAATGTGCTGAGAGGTGCAACTGGAGGGATGTCTGATCATTATCTTGTGGAGGCAAAGGTGAAGAATTGTAGGGGTTTTCAGAAAAGAAGAGAGAATGTTGGGGTGAAGAGAGTGGTGAGAGTAAGTGAGCTTAGGAAGGAGACTTGTGTGAGGAAGTACCAGGAGAGACTGAGTACAGAATGGATAAAGGTGATAACAAAGGACGTAAGGGGAGTGGGGGAGGAATGGGATGTATTTAGGGAAGCAGTGATGGCTTGCGCAAAAGATGCTTGTGGCATGAGAAGCGTGGGAGGTGGGCAGATTAGAAAGGGTAGTGAGTGGTGGGATGAAGAAGTAAGATTATTAGTGAAAGAGAAGAGAGAGGCATTTGGACGATTTTTGCAGAGAAAAAATGCAAATGAGTGGGAGATGTATAAAAGAAAGAGGCAGGAGGTCAAGAGAAAGGTGCAAGAGGTGAAAAAGAGGGCAAATGAGAGTTGGGGTGAGAGAGTATCATTAAATTTTAGGGAGAATAAAAAGATGTTTTGGAAGGAGGTAAATAAAGTGCGTAAGACAAGGGAGCAAATGGGAACTTCAGTGAAGGGGGCTAATAGGGAGGTGATAACAAGTAGTGGTGATGTGAGAGGGAGATGGAGTGAGTATTTTGAAGGTTTGTTGAATGTGTTTGATGATAGAGTGGCAGATATAGGGTGTTTTGGTCGAGGTGGTGTGCAAAGTGAGAGGGTTAGGGAAAATGATTTGGTAAACAGAGAAGAGGTAGTAAAAGCTTTGCGGAAGATGAAAGCTGGTAAGGCAGCAGATTTGGATGGTATCGCAGTGGAATTTATTAAAAAAGGGATGACTGTATTGTTGACTGGTTGGTAAGGTTAATTAATGTATGTATGACTCATGGTGAGGTGCCTGAGGATTGGCAGAATGCTTGCATAGTGCCATTGTACATAGGCAAAGAGTGAGTGCTCAAATTACAGAGGTATAAGTTTGTTGAGTATTCCTGGTAAATTATATTGGAGGGTATTGATTGAGAGGGTGAAGGCATGTACAGAGCATGAGATTGGGGAAGAGCAGTGTGGTTTCAGAAGTGGTAGAAGATGTGTGGATCAGGTGTTTGCTTTGAAGAATGTATGTGAGAAATACTTAGAAAAGCAAATGGATTTGTATGTAGCATTTATGGATCTGGAGAAGGCATATGATAGAGTTGATAGAGATGGTCTGTGGAAGGTATCAAGAATATATGGTGTGGGAGGCAAGTTGTTAGAAGCAGTGAAAAGTTTTTATCGAGGATGTAAGGCATGTGTACATGTAGGAAGAGAGGAAAATGATTGGTTCTTAGTGAATGTAGGTTTGCGGCAGGTGTGTGTGATGTCTCCATGGTTGTTTGATTTGTTTATGGATGGGGTTGTTAGGGAGGTGAATGTAAGAGTTTTGGAAAGGGGGGCAAGTATGGAGTCTGTTGTGCATGAGTGAGCTTGGGAAGTGAGTCAGTTGTTGTTCGCTGATGATACAGCGCTGGTGGCTGATTCATGTGAGAAACTGCAGAAGCTGGTGACTGAGTTTGGTAAAGTGTGTGAAAGAAGAAAGTTGGGAGTAAATGTGAATAAGAGCAAGATTATTAGGTACAGTAGGGTTGAGGGTCAAGTCAATTGGAAGGTGAGTTTGAATGGAGAAAAACTGGAGGAAGTGAAGTGTTTTAGATATCTGGGAGTGGATTTGGCAGCAGATGGAACCATGGAAGCAGAAGTTAACCATAGGGTGGGGGAGGGGGCGAAAATTCTGGGAGCCTTGAAGAATGTTTGGAAGTCGAGAACATTACCTCGGAAAGCAAAAATGGGTATGTTTGAAGGAATAGTGGTTCCAACAATGTTATATGGTTGCGAGGTGTGGGCTATGGATAGAGTTGTGTGCAGGAGGGTGGATGTGCTGGAAATGAGATGTTTGAGGGCAATATGTGGTGTGAGGTGGTTTGTTCGAGTAAGCAATGTAAGGGTAAGAGAGATGTGTGGAAATAAAAAGTGTGGTTGAGAGAGCAGAAGAGGGTGTTTTGAAATGGTTTGGTCACATGGAGAGAATGAGTGAGGAAAGATTGACCAAGAGGATATATGAGTCAGAGTTGGAGGGAACGAGGAGAAGTGGGAGACCAAATTGGAGGTGGAAAGATGGAGTGAAAAAGATTTTGAGTGATCGGGGCCCGAACATGCAGGAGGGTGAAAGGCGTGCAAGGAATAGAGTGAATTGGAACGATGTGGTATACCGGTGTCGACGTGCTGCCAGTGGATTGAACCAGGGCATGTGAAGCGCCTGGGGTAAACCATGGAAAGTTCTGTGGGGCTTGGATGTGGAAAGGGAGCTGTGGTTTCGGTGCATTATTACATGACATTTAGAGACTGTGAACGAATGGGGCCTTTGTTGTTTTTTCCTAGCGCTACTTCGCACAGATGAGGAAGGAGGGTTTTGTTATTCTATGTGTGGCGAGGTGGCGATGGGAATGAATAAAGGCAGACAGTATGAATCATGTACATGTGTATATATGTATATGTCTGTGTGTGTATATATATGTATACATTGAGATGTATAGGTATGTATATTTGCGTGTGTGGACATGTATGTATATACATGTGTATGTGGGTGGGTTGGGCCATTCTTTCGTCTGTTTCCTTGCGGTACCTCGCTAACGCAGGAGACAGCGACAAAGCAAAATAAATAAATAAATAAATAAGTTTTTTGAGACTTAAGTATGTAGATGCATAAAAGTAGTGTCTAATTTTTTTATTTTATTTTTAATGGAAATCAGGATTTTAAAACATGAAAACTGTAAGCTGAAGACATATTTTCTTACAGAACTCGTGTAATGGATTGCAGAATGTAGCAGATGAAAAACTTGAAATGCCAGTGCCAAATGGCTCAGCAATAATTCTGGAGCCACCACCACCATTATGTCACCTCTCCTCACATCAAATTGCCAAAGAACTAGTTGATGATATTGTGAATCAGGCATTCACAGGTGGGAACAGATAGTTTTTTAAGGCAAAAGCACTGTAATCTTTTTTCCCTTGGTGTCTTAGTTTAGTACACCTGCTGATAGTATACAGCTAGGTGGTTTATGCAAAATGCCCTCCATCCACCACTGTGATTGGGAATTTTCAGACTTTAAAATGATGTTCCTCTTTTGCATGTTTTCCCTTTCTCTCTCACCGTCTTAATGATATTTCCCATAACCTGTTTCTCCTAACCTCATTAGCATGGTTGATCAGTTATTTTATGCACATCTTGGCTGTAGCTGTGCAGAGGAGGGTGAATTTGTTAGAAATTAAATTTTTGAGGACAATGCTGGTGAGATGGTTAATTGAGTTGGTAATAAAGGGTTTAGAGAGAGGTATGGAAATATGAAGAATGTGGTTGAAAGAGTGGAAGAAGGTGTTCTGAAATGGTATGGATATATGTTGAGAATGAGTGAAGAGAGGTGACAAAGAGGAATATGTGTCACAAGTGGATGGGACAAGGGGAAGTTTGACCACATTGAAGACAGAGGTAATAAAGGCCCCCAAATGCAAGAGGGTGAAAGGCATTCATAGGATAATGTGAATTGGAACAGTGTGGCATACAGGGGTCAATATGTTGTCATTGTACTGAACCAATACATTTGAAGTGGTTAGAAGAAACCATGGAAAAGCCTTAGGGGTCTGGTTGTAGATTGAGGGCTGTGGTGTTGGTATATAGCACAAGACAACTAGAGTGTGGATGTGAGTGAATGTGGCATTTCTTCTTTTCTTCCTGGTGCTACCTTACTCGTGTGGGAAATTGTGAACAAATATGAAAAAGAAAAATTTGTTGACCACTTGTCTCCTCCATTATGGAGTCCACCCTATGTTGACAAATCCTTCCGTAATACTGTAAAATTTCTAATTTCATCACTCTTCTCTTTATGTATCATCATGTCACATTCACATCATAACAAGTCTATCTTATGCAAAAATTTAGACACTGTTTTACTGTTTTAGACTTGTGTGGCAAAAAAGTTCAGTAGAATTGGATATACCAGTTCTTATAGCAAACATTGTCACATCTGACAGTTCACATAATTCCTTCAGTTACTTTACTTACAATTCACATAATTTCTTCAGTTACTTTATTTACCATTGCCTGTTGAAGTTTAAAAAAGCTTTGTCATGTTTTCCTTAATTTCATGTTCATAAATGGTAGAACACTGTTTAGGGAGAATTTTTAATTATGAAAAAGTCACTAGTATGAATGCCATTTTGGAAAAGGTGAAGTGTTTCTCCATTTTCCAAATTCTTTTTTTTTTTTACCTATTGTTACGAACTCAATACTTATTTGAGCAAGGTCGCCAGTAACATATATATGTTACAAATACGATACTGATCCTTGTCTTGCAAGGACATTAGATTTGTTGTTTTACAATGGGATAACACTATCTGAAAGTTATGGGATTGAATTAAAGACCAGCATTACATTAAATCTACTTATAATGAAAGAATTCAAGTGTACAAAGATAAGCACATAAATCAGGCATGAATATTTACGTTAACACTGAACATGAGTTTAACATTGAACATGAGTTAACATTGAACATGAGTTAACATTGAACATGGGTTAACATTGAACATGAGTTAACAGTGAACATGAGTTAACATTCCAGATAAGATTTCAAGCCAGGAGATCTCTTTCTTTTATGACACTTTGTTTGATGACATTACACTTAGTTAGACCTGATGTGACACAGTAAACATCATCGTTACACTTAGCTAAACCTGACGTGACACAGTAGTAACAGGCTTACAGCACAGCACTCGGGTGACGGGCTTACAGGCTTACAGCAGCAGGGACCACTTACCAAATCTCAGCGGGTGTCATGGGTATTTATTACAGTAAAGACAAGCGTTCGCCCTGCTAGCTTATAACGCTACCCTTGATTGGCTTTAGGACTAACAGCAATTCTGATTGATTGGAGGGTCCTAAAGTCTCTGTGTAGTCCACACTCCTTGGTCCTTCTTGTTTTCGTCAGCAGCAATGATATATGGGATGACATACCCCACAGCTGACCCCACGCCTTGACCTGACACCTCTGATGAGGGTTCGGGTGGTGGAGGACTGGCCAACATCTGCTTCAAAACAGAATCATTAAGCCTAATGCTTGGTGGGAAGACATCACTCCTCGCCCTGATAAGGAATAGCAACAACACCATACACAAGGACACACACATGCTATATACACGAACATGTGGGCAGACGCACACACAGGTTCGTAACACCCCTCTCCTTAAAGGAGAAAATTCTTGGAAGAGGAATTTTCTCACCTTAAGAGCGGGATAAACAATCAGCTAACACATTATGTGTGCCAGCAATATGGTGAATATCTAAATTATACTCTTGAAGGAACAAGGCCCACCTAGTTAACCTTTGATTCTTATCTTGGAACTTATTAACATACTTCAATGGGTGGTGATCGGTATACACCCTGATGACATTGCCTGAAGGACACAAATAAACATGAAAGTGATGCAATGCTAATATTAAAGACAAAAGTTCCTTCTCCATGGTGGCTATCCGTTTGGGGCCTGCAAAATAAAGCAGTTGAAAAGTAGGGTTCCTAACTGAAAAGAGAGGCTGTTTCACACTGCTAATTCTAAATAGATCTGACATCTTTCTTCAATAAATTTGTCAAGGGGGTTGCAACTGTGAGAAAAGGTACTAATAAACATTCTGTAATACACAACTATACCCATAATACGTCTCAGTTCTCTCCAAGATCGGGGGGCACTCATCTACGGGCTAATACTTAGACC
This sequence comes from Panulirus ornatus, assembly GCF_036320965.1. NCBI lineage: Eukaryota > Metazoa > Arthropoda > Malacostraca > Decapoda > Palinuridae > Panulirus > Panulirus ornatus. The sequence continues at coordinate 1,719,665 of NC_092286.1, forward strand.
CTTACGGTCGGTGGAAGGAGGGGACTGACAAACCTCTGGCAAAACTCTGGGTACGTTGACAGGAGGGCAGACCTTTTTACCCGTCGCTTCCCAGGCAGGTGCTAAAGCTTCTCCTGCGTCCACATCATGGCTTCATCCCTCACCGACTGACAGCAAGGCGGACCTCTGCACACGTTGTTTCACCTCCCACTTCATGTTTGAGCCTCCGTCTTCTTAGGTCTCCGAGGCATTCGCAGCTACGTCGTCAACTTCATCACATGGCTCTGTCAAGCACCTCTGGACGTAGGATGATGCAGACTGGCACCGTCGGTTCAAATGGGGAGGTCACTACTGAGATATGGTTTAAGCATGTTGACGTGGCATACTATCTGACATCTGCGCCTATCGGGGGTAGAGACAAGATAATTTAAGTCCCATATGCTCCGGAGAATGGTGTAGGGACTCTGAAAACAGACAGCCAATGGTTGATCTGGCTGCTGTAGTAGAAGCCACACCTCGTTACCCGTCTCTACACTTCTCAATCGAGACCGTCTGTCAGGCCACCTTGTCCTTCGTTCCTGAGTCTCTCTTGAATGGGCGCAAGACAAATCCTTAGTCTCACCCACTGACTCTCGTACGGACTTGAAACTAGCACAGGAGGTATCACACAGCTTCTCCTCGCTAATTTCATCCTCAGAAGACGTCCTCAAGCACACGGCCTGCCGTGCCAGCTGTCATAGACGTGGCACCATCGTGGTTGTAGACTATCTCTGGTACCTCTTCATCAAGCTGCACTGCCTCCATGGACTCCACCGGGCCTGTAGGCAACACCGGCACTGGGTTCATCTTCCCACCCGCTAGGTCACTGCCTAACACAAAGTCCATGTCTAAGACAGGCAATATATCTACAATCCCTACAAGGTCATGGTCCATGAAGAAATCTATTTCAGCCCTTACATCGACTAGTGGAGCTTCCTTGGGACCCGACAGTCCATCTAGCAAGACTCAGTCTCCAACCTCTTCTCGTGGCACCAAGCCATCCAACATCAGGGACTGCGGCGCACCAGAATCCCGTAATACGTCACTTTTTGTCATACTCCACATGTACTAACACAGCCCTCAGACAGGAACGCATTGTAGTTCCCACAAAACGGATCCTATGATAAGGACAGATTAATCAACAGTCTCGCAACCCCTTGTTTTCCTAAGAGCAGAAATAGCCTCACCTACTTTACTAAATCTAAATGGCCCAAAAATTAAGAAGAGACTCACGGGCCTACATTCTAAATTTAAAAACAAAAATAAGAATTCTTCTGTCAAATTTTGTACATTTAATGAGCAAATGATTGGGGATATATAACAGGAGAAAACAGCAGAAGGTCAAGAGGAAGGTGCAGGGGTTGAAAAAGAGGGCAAATGAGAGTTGTGGTGAGTGAATATTAGTCAACTTTAGGAAGAAAGATGTTTTGCAAGGTGGTTGATTATGTGTGAAAAACAGAACAAATAGGAACATCAGTGATGGGGACAAAAGAGGAAATGATAATAGGTAGTGTTAAGTATTTTGAAGAACTGTTAAATGTGTTTGATGATAGCATGGCAGATGTAGGGTGTTTGATCAGGGTAGTATACTACATGAGAGTCCTGGAGAGTGGTCTAGTGAAGAGAGAAGAGGTGGTGAAAGCCTTTGCTAAGATGAAATGTGGCAAGGTAGCTGGAATGGATGGTATTATAGTTGAATTTCTTAAGATGAGGGGTGACTGTTGTTGATTAGTAAGGATTTTCAGTGTATGTATGTATGTATTATAGTGAGGTGCCTTAAGATTTAGCAGAATGCATTTATAGTACCATTTAATTGTAGAACGGGAAGAGGAACAAAGATGAATGTTCTAGCTTCAGAGGTATAAGTTTGTTTAATGTACCTGGTAAGTTATATGGGAGGGTAGTGATTCAAAATGCAAAGGCAGATACAGTTCAGATTGGGGAGGAGCAATGTGATTTTGTAAGTGGTAGAAGATGTGTGGATCAGATGTTTGCTTTAAAGAATGTTTATTAGAAATACTTAGAGAAATGGTTGGATTTATATGTGGCATCTATGGCTCTGGAGAAAGCATATGGTAGAGTTGATAGAGATGCCTTGTGGAATGTTTTAAGAATATACAGTGTGGGAGGAGAGCTCCTGGAAGCAGTGAGAAATCTTCATCAAAGGTGTGAGGCATTTATATGAGTAGGAAGAGAGGATAGTGAATGGTTCTAAATAAAGGTTGGTCTGTGGCAGGGCTATGTGATATCACCACAGTTGTTCAGTTTGTTTATGAATGGGGTGTTCAGGGAGTTGAATGCAAGAATATTGAAGAGAAGGTGAGTGGATCTTAAGAGGGCCTAGGAAGTGATTCAGTTCTTGTCTGGTGATGATATGGCACTGGTGGCAGATTCAAGTGAGAAACTGCAGAAGTTGGGGACTGAGTTTGAAAGTTTGTGTGAAAGGAGAAAATTGAGAGTAAATATGAATAGAATCAAGGTTATTAGGTATAGCAGGGTTGAGGGACAGGTTAGTTAGGGTATGAGTTTGAATGAAGAAAAATTAGACAAAGAACAACCCATCAACTCATTATTTATATTTATTTATTTTTATCATACTTTGTCACTGTCTAAGGCGTTAGCGAGGTAGCACAAGGAAACAGATGAAAGAATCGCGCAACTCATCTACATACACACATATATACATACATGTCCACACACGCACACATACATACCTATACATTTCAACGTATACATATATATACATACACAGACATATACATATATACACATGTACATAATTTAGACTTGCTGCCACCCTGCCACACATGAAATGACAACCCCCTCCCCTTCATGCGTGCGAGGTCGCGCTAGTAAAAAACAAAGGCCACATTCGTTCACACTCAGTCTCTAGCTGTCATGTATAATGCACTGAAACCACAGCTCCCTTTCCACATCCAGACCCCACAAAACTTTCCATGGTTTACCTCAGATGCTTCACATGCCTTGGTTCAATCCATTGACTGCACGTTGACCTTGTTATACCACATCGTTCCAATTCACTCTATTCCTTGTATGCCTTTCACCCTCCTGCTTGTTCAGGCCCCTATCGCTCAAAATTTTTTTCACTCCATCTTTCCACCTCCAATTTGGGCTCCCACTTCTCTTCGTTCCCTCCACCTCTGACACATATACCCACTTTGTCAATCTTTCCTCACTCATTCTCTCCATGTGACCAAACCATTTCAAAACACCCTCTTCTGCTCTCTCAACCACACTCTTTTTATTATCACACATCTCTCTTACCCTTTCATTACTTACTCGATCAAACCACCTCACACCACATGTTGTCCTCAAACATCTCATTTCCAACACATCCACCCTTCTCCACACAACTCTATCTATAGCCCATGCCTCGTAACCCATATAACATTGTTGGTACCACTATTCCTTCAAACATACCCATTTTTGCTTTCCAGGATAATGTTCTTGCCTTCCACACATTTTTCAGTGCTCCCAGAATGCTTCCACTTCCATGGTTCCATCTGCTGCCAAATCCACTCCCAGATATCTAGAACACTTCACTTCCTCCAGTTTTTCTCCATTCAAACTTACCTTCCAAATGACTTGCCCCTCAACCCTACTTTGCCTAATAACCTTGCTCTTATTCACATTTACTCTCAGCTTTCTTCATCAACTCATATGCGCATATATTCATAAACTCTCACACTCGTACACATACAAGTACATACCTATGCATACGCTTATATTTTATTTTTATTTATTTTGCTTTGTTGCTGTCTCCCGCATTAGCGAGGTAGCGCAAGGAAGCAGACGAAAGAATGGCCCAACCCACCCACATACACATGTATATACATACACGTCCACACACGCAAATATACATACCTATACATCTTAACGTATACATATATATACACACACCGACACATACATATGTACACATGTACATAATTCATACTGTCTGCCTTTATTCATTCCCATCGCCACCTCGCCACATATGAAATGACAACCCCCTCCCCACTCATGTGTGCAAGGTAGCACTAGGAAAAAACAACAAAGGCCCCATTCGTTCACACTCAGTCTCTAGCTGTCATGTAATAATGCACCGAAACCACAGATCCCTTTCCACATCCAGGCCCCACAGAACTTTCCATGGCTTACCTCAGATGCTTCACATGCCCTGGTTCAATCCATTGACTGCACGTTGACCCCAGTATACCACATCGTTCCAATACACTCTATTCCATGCACGCCTTTCACCCTCCTGCATGTTCAGGCCCCGATCACTCACAATCTTTTTCACTCCATCTTTCCACCTCCAATTTGGTCTCCCACTTCTCCTCATTCCCTCCACCTCTGACACATATATCCTCTTGGTCAATCTTTCCTCACTCATTCTCTCCATGTGACCAAACCATTTCAAAATACCCCCTTCTACTCTCTCAACCACACTCTTTTTATTACCACACATCTCTCTTACCATATTATTTCTTACTCGATCAAACCACCTCACACCACATGTTGTCCTCAAACATCTCATTTCCAACACATCCACCGTCCTGCGCACAACTCTATCCATAGCCCACGCCTCACAACCATACAACATTGTTGGAACCACTATTCCTTCAAACATACCCATTTTTGCTTTCCGAGATAATGTTTTCGGCTTCCACACATTCTTCAAGGCTCCCAGAATTTTCGCCCCCTCCCCCACCCTATGATTTACTTCTGCTTCCATAGTTCCATCCGCTGCCAAATCCACTCCCAGATATCTAAAACACTTCACTTCCTCCAGTTTTTCTCCATTCAAACTTACCTCCCAATTGACTTGACCCTCAACCCTACTGTACCTAATAACCTTGCTCTTATTCACATTTACTCTCAACTTTCTTCTTTCACACACTTTACCAAACTCAGTCACCAGCTTCTGCAGTTTCTCACATGAATCAGCCACCAACGCTGTATCATCAGCGAACAACAACTGACTCGCTTCCTAAGCTCTCTCATCCACAACAGACTGCATACTTGCCCCTTTCCAAAACTCTTGCATTCACCTCCCTAACAACCCCATCCATAACAAATTGAACAACCATGGAGACTTCACACACCCCTGCCACGAACCTACATTCACTGAAAACCAATCACTTTCCTCTCTTCCTACACGTACACATGCCTTACATCCTCGATAAAAACTTTTCACTGCTTCTAACAACTTGCCTCCCACACCATATATTCTTAATACCTTCCACAGAGCATCACTATCAACTCTATCATATGCCTTCTCCAGATCCATAAATGCTACATACAAATCCATTTGCTTTTCTTAGTATTTCTCACATACATTCCTCAAAGCAAACACCTGATCCACACATCCTCTACCACTTCTGAAACCACACTGCTCTTCCCCAATCTGATGCTCTGTATGTGCCTTCACCCTCTCAATCAATACCCTCCCATATAATTTCCCAGGAATACTCAACAAACTTATACCTCTGTAATGTGAGCACTCACCTTTGTCCCCTTTGCCTTTGTGCAATGGCACTATGCAAGCATTTCGCCAATCCTCAGGCACCTCACCACGAATCATACATACATTAGGTAACCTTACCAACCAGTCAACAATACAGTCACCCCCTTTTTTAATAGATTCCACTGCAATACCATCCAAACCCGCTGCCTTGCTGGCTTTCATCTTCCGCAAAGCTTTTACTACCTCTTCTCTGTTTACCAAATCATTTTCCTCAACCCCCTCACTTTGCACACCACCTCGACCAAAACACCGTATATCTGCCACTCAAACACATACAATAAACCTTCAAAATACTCACTCCACCTCCTTCTCACATCACCACTACTAGTTATCACCTCCCCATCAGCCCCCTTCACTGTAGTTCCCATTTGCTCCCTTGTCTTACGCACTTTATTTACCTCCTTCCAAAACATCTTTTTATTCTCCCTAAAATTTAATGATACTCTCTCACCCCAACTCTCATTTGCCCTCTTTTTCACCTCTTGCATCTTTCTCTTGACCTCCTGCCTCTTTCTTTTATACAACTCCCACTCATTTGCATTATTTCACTGCAAAAATCGTCCAAATGCCTCTCTCTTCTCTTTCACTAATAATCTTACTTCTTCATCCATACCACTCACTACCCTTTCTAATCTGCCCACCTCCCACGCTTCTCATGCCCCAAGCAACTTTTGCACAATCCATCACTGCTTCCCTAAATGCATTCCATTCCTCCCCCCACTCCCCTTACGTCCTTTGTTCTCACCTTTTTCCATTCTGTACTTAGTCTCTCCTGGTACTTCCTCACTCAAGTCTCCTTCCCAAGCTCACTTACTCTAACCACTCTCTTCACCCCAACATTCTCTCTTCTTTTCTGAAAACCAATACAAATCTTCACCTTCACCTCCACAAGATAATGGTCAGACATCCCTCCAGTTGCACCTGTCAGCACATTAACATCCAAAAGTCTCCCTTTTGCGCACCTATCAATCAACACGTAATCCAATAACGCTCTCAGGCCATCTCTCGTACTTACATACGTATACTTATGTATATCTCGCTTTTTAAACCAGGTATTCCCAATCACCAGTCCTTTTTCAGCACATAAATCTACAAGCTCTTCACCATTTCCATTTACAACACTGAACACCCCATGTATACCAATTATTCCCTCAACTGCCACATTACTCACCTTTGCATTCAAATCACCCATCACTATAACCCAGTCTCGTGCATCAAAACCACTAACACACTCATTCAGCTGCTCCCAAGACACTTGCCTCTCATAATCTTTCTTCTCATGCCCAGATGCATATGCACCAATAATCACCCATCTCTCTTCATCCACTTTCAGTTTCAGGAGTAGTGCTACTCCTTCCCTTGCTCTTGTCCTCTCACTAACCCCTGACTTTACTCCCAAGACATTCCCAAACCACTCTTCCCTTTTACCCTTGAGCTTCGTTTCACTCGCAGCCAAAACATCCAGGTTCTTTCCTCAAACATACTACCTATCTCTCCTTTTTTCACATCTTGGTTACATCCACACACATTTAGACACCCCAATCTGAGCCTACGAGGAGGATGAGCACTCCCCGCGTGACTCCTTCTTCTGTTTCCCCTTTTAGAAAGTTGAAATACAAGGAGGGGAGGATTTCTAGCCCCCTGCTCCTGTCCCCTCTAGTCGCCTTCTACGACACATGAGGAATGCTTGGGAAGTACTCTTTCTCCCCTATCCCCAGGGATAGGGGAGAAGAATGTATGTGAGAAATACCTGGGAATGAATGTATGTGAGAAATACTTGGAAAAACAGATGGATTTATATGTAGCATGTATGGATCTGGAAAAGGCATATGATAGGGTTAATAGAGATACTTTGTGGAAGGTATTAAGAGTATATGCTCTAGGAGGTAAGTTGCTAGAGGTAATGAAAAGTTTTTACCAAGGATATAAGGCATGTATACGAGTAGGAAGAGAGGAGAGTGACTGGTTCCCAGTGAATGTTGGTTTGCGGCAGGGGTGCATGATGTCCTCATGGTTGTTCAGTTTGTTTATGGATTGGGTTGTTAGGGAGGTGAATGCAAGAGTTTTGGAGAGATGGTCAATTATGCAGCCTGTTGTGGATGAGAGGGCCTGGGAAGTGAGTCAATTGTTGTTCACTTATGGTACAGTGCTGGTGGCTGATTCGGGTAAGAAACTACAGAGGTTGGTGACTGAGTTTGGTAAAGTGTGTAAGGAGAAATTTGAGAGTAAATGTGAATATTTGCATGGTTATTAGGTTTAGTAGGGTTGAGGGGCAAGTTAATTAGGAGGTAAGTTTGAATGGAGAAAAACTGGAGGAAATGAAGTGTATTAGATATCTGGGAGTGGACTTAGCAGTGGATGGAACCATGTAAGTGGAAATGAGTTATAGGGTGAGGAGGGGGTGAAGGTTCTGGGAGCGTTGAAGAATGTGTGGAAAGTGAGAACGTTATCTCGGAGAGCAAAAATGGGTATGTTTGAAGGAGTAGTAGTATCCAACAATGTTATATGTTTGCGAGGCATCGGCTGTAGATAGGGTTGAACGGAGGAGGGTGGGTGTGTTGGAAATGAAATGTTTGAGGACAATATTTGGTGTGAGGTGGTTTGATCGAGTAAGTAATGGAAGGGTAAGAGAGATGTGTGGTAATAAAAAGAGTGTGGTTGAGAAATCAGAAGAGGGTGTGTTAAAATAATTTTGGACATATGGAGAGAATGAGTGAGGAAAGATTGACAAAGAGGATATATGTGTCAGAGGTTGAGGAAACAAGAAGTGGGAGACCAAATTGGAGGTAGAGGGATGGAGTGAAAAAGATTTTGAGCAATCAGTGCCTGAACATGCAGGAGGTTGAAATGCGTGCAAGGAATAGAGTGAATTGGAACGATGTGGTATTCCGGAGTCGACGTGCTGTCAGTGGACTGAACCAGGGCATGTGAAGTGTGTAGGGTAAACAATGGAAAAGTCTCTGGGGCCTGGATGAGGAAAGGGAACTGTGGTTTCGGTGCATTTGAGAGTTGGGGTGAGAGAGTATCATTAATCTTTAGGGAGGATAAAAAGATGTTTTGAAAGGAGATAGATAATATGCATAAGACAAGATAACAAATGGTAGTATTGGTGAAGGGGGCAAGGGGGAAGTGATAGCAGGTAGTGATGAAGTGAGGGGGAGCTTGAGTGAGTATTTTCATGGATTGTTGAATGTGACAGGTGACAGATGGAGAATACTTCAGTCAGAGTGGTATATGAAGTGAGAGTCACGGATTGTGGTTTGGTGAAGAGAGAAGAGGTAGTGAAAGCCTTCTGTAAGATGAAATTTGGCAAGGCACCTTGGGTGGAAGATAAAACAGTTAAATGTTTTTAAGAAAGGGGCTGATTTTGCAGTTGATTGATTAGTTAGGATTTTCATTGTATATATGGATCATGGTGAGGTGTCTGAGGATTATTGGAATGCATTTTTGTGCCAATGTATAATGGCAAGGAGGATAGAGATGAGTGTTCAGACCACAAAGGCATAGATTAGTTGTATGTACCTGGTAAGTTATATTGGACAGCAGTGATTGAGAGTGGTGAAGACATGTAAAAAGCATCCGATTGTTGAGGAACGGTGTGGTTTCAGAAGTCATGGAAGATATGTGGATCAGGTGTTTGTTTTGGAGAATGTATTAGAGAAATACTTAGAGAAACAAAGATTTTTTTGTTGCATTTATGGATCTGGAGAAAGCATATGGTAGGGTTGATAGAAGTGCCTTGGGGAAGGTTTTAAGGATATATGGTGTGGAAGGAAAGGTTTTAGAAGCAGAGGGAAATTTTTATCAAGGGTTTAAGGCATATGTATGATTGGGAAGAGAGGAGAGTGAGTGGTTCCAAGTGAAAGTCTGTGGCAAGGGTGTGGCTGTTGAATTTGTTTATGGATGGGGTGATGAGGAAGGTAAATGTAAGAGCAAGGAGTGAGGAACAAGTATGTAGTGTGCAGAGGATGAGGGGGGCATGGGAAGTGAGTCATTTGTTTGTTGTTGATTCATTGCTGATGGCATATTCAAGTGAGAAACTGCAGAAGTTGGTGACTGAGTTTGGAAGACTGTTTGAAAGGAGGAAGTTGAGAGTAAGTGTGAATAAAGGGAATGTTATTAGGTTTTATTAGGTTTAGCAGGTTGAGGGACAGGTTTGTTGGGTTGTGAGTATGATTGGAGAAAAATTGGAGGAAGTGAATTGTGTTAGATACCTGGGAGTGGACATGGTGATGATTGGAACCACAGAAGTGGAAGCAAGTCACAGGGTAGGTGAGAGAATGAAGGTTTCCATAGCACTGAGGAAATTTTAGAAAGAGAGTTTGTTGTATGGGAGGGCAAGAATGAATATATTTGAAGGCCTAGTAGTCCTAACAATGATGTATGGATATGAGGTATGGGCTATAGGTGAGGATGTGTGGAGGAGGATGGTGTTGAAAATGAAATATTTGAAGACAATATGTAGTGTGAGGTGACATTATTAAGTAAGTAATAGAAGGGTAAGAGAGAGATGTAGTGATTAGTAAAGTGTGGTTGAGAAAGCTGAAGAGGGTGTGCTGAAATGGTTTGGACATATGAAGAGAATGAGTGAGGAGAGATTGACAAAGAGGATATATTTGTTTGAAGTGAAGAGGATGAGAAGAAGGAAACCAAATTGGAGATGGAAGGATGGGATGAAAAAGATTGTGAGTGACTGGGGCCTAAACATTTAGGACGGTGAAAGGTGTGCATGTGATAGAGTGAATTGGGTCGACGTGCTGTCTGTTGATTGAACCAAGACATGTGAAATGGCCAGGGGAAACTACAGAAAGGTCTGTAGGCCTGGTTGTGAAAAGGGGGCTGTGTTTTGGTGGAGTGCTTTTGAGAGCTAGAGAATGGATGTGAGTGAATGTGGCCTTAGTTTGTGTGTTCCTGGCACTTCCTCACTAATGTGAGAAATGGCATTGAGGTATGAAAATTATTGTATTCTTAAGTTCCCATTTTAGGGAGGTCAGTATAGGAACAAAGAAGTGGCTTCATTTGTTTACATCCATTCCTTATCTTCTTGTGTAATACACCAAAATAACCCCCTATCCACATCCAGTCCCTACTGTACTTTCTGTAGTTTCGTCAGGCCATATCAGATGCCCTGGTTCAATCCACAGACAGCAAGTCAACCCCTGAAAACCACACCACTCCAGTTCACTCAATTCCCAGCATTTTGTACACCTTCCTGCATGTTCAGCCTCCATGCACTCAAAACCTTATTCACTCCATCCTTCCATCTCCAGTTTGGTTCCCCCTTCCCCTCTCCTTGTATCCTACATTTCTGACTCTTATACCCTCTATGTCAACTTTTGTCTCAGTTTTTTCATATAGCCTCTTCAACTGTTTCATCCATACTCTTCTTATTATCACACATTTGTCTTACCCTATCATTTCTTACTCAATAAGCACTTATGCCACTTATTGCCTCCATATATTAGATTTTTAACTTATTTACCCTATTCCTTACATTCTCATGTATAAGCCATCCATATGAAATCATCAGTACTACTGTACCTTCAGACATTTCCATCTGTCCCCCCACTTTATAAGTGCATTGGAGGTGATACCACTGAGTGCAGTTGGATCATCTGATGGAATGGTTCTATTTTGTGATGGCCATTAGATATTGTAACCTGAATTACAGTAGTGGTGATGTTACTGGTTTGCATTTGTAGTTAGGAGATGATGACCAGTAGTGAAAAAAAAATGAGTGTATAAAACGTCTGGTCTGGTACAGCAGATAGGGACAGCTCAAGGCAGTGCTCACCCAGGTGCAGGGTTAATTGCATCAACTTATGTCTAGTATTTGTTTCATGCTTCCATATTCATTCCTGATGTTTTCTCTCACAGTTGTATCAACAGAGGATACAGTTTTGAAGAATGGTTGTTCAGACATTGGCAGTGTCAATGGTAATGAAGTAAACAGCTTTGAAGCTTTGGATGCACCTACACAAGATCCCCTAGAATCATGCTCTCTGGAAGCTGATGATGGTAATGTGTCAGCTTCTGGTGTTCCACAGGATACAGGTCAGGAAGATGTGTCCCCATTATCGACAGAACAACGTAGTGACTCTGTTGCCTCCAATCCTCCCCTCACCCCAACTTCCATCACCAGGGTGCCCTCACAGGTGCGTGTTGATGTCACCTGTTGCTTGACCATTTTCTTTATAATATCCCCATAAGATTTAATACTGTTGTTATGTTTATCCTCATTGGAGGGGGAGATGCTATTTCATGTGTGGCAGGGTGGTGATGGGAATGGATGAAGGCAGCAAGTATGAGTATGCACATGTGTATATATGTATATGTCTGTGTATGTATATGTTGAAATGTATATGTATGTATATGTGCATATATGGGCATTTATGTATATACATGTGTATGTGGGTGGATTAGGCCATTCCTCGTCTGTTTCCATGCACTACCTAACTGACGTGGGAGATGGTGATTTAGTATGATAAAGAATATAAAATATTTTTTTTCATTTTTGATATAATTCAATAATGTTAGAACTGAAAAATTTTTACAGTTGAAGGTAGCGACATGATAATTAGAACAATGTTTATTGTAATATGAAGTTATGTCGCATACCATGTAATGATCTGCATGATTTTATATTTTAAAGTCAAGGTCAAATAATGGTAATTTTTATGGACTATACCTGTCTGGCAAATACCTTTTTTTTTTCTGTTGAAGATATCAGTCATAGACTTATATGTACAGATTTTGTGTAGTTATGTTGTTTACTACTTTGAGGTCACTGTGACTGGGTTTTCAAGGTTGAATAATTCATCTTTACAGAAAAAGTCTGTCTTGACTATATCTCTTTTATGATAAGTTATACCAGTGTGTTATGATGAAATTATGTGCATTTTTATGTGAAGGTTTGTTATAAATTACATTGAAGCCACTTTGATCTTGGATTAGATGGTTAAGATGATATGAAAATTACTTTTTATGAATTTGGACATCCATGCCATAACATTTTGATAATAGTATCTGTACATTATGAGACTAGAACATAAACACCTTGTCCCCACTTCATATTGGGAATCTGTTCTTGGGTGATTCATTTTAAACAAAATCTGGATAGTGAATCACATTTTACAATAGGATTGACGAGGATAACGATGTGGGAGGATATGTTCCTGGGGGAGATTTTCAATGTAATTTTCATTAGAAAATGTGAATGAAATGTTAAGATACATACAGCTCAGGTACATTATAAGTCTACTTTTTCATCATTGATTGCCATTTCCTATATTAGCAAGGTAGTGCCAGGAACAGATGAAAAAAGCAGCTTCCTCTCACATCCATTCTCTAACTGTCATATGTAATATGCTGAAACCACAGCTCCCCATACACAACCAGGCCCCACAGACCTTTCCATGGTTTACCTTGAACGCTTCATATGCCTGTTTCACTCCTTTGATGACATGTTGATCCCTGTGTACCATATCATTCAAATTTACTCTATCCTCTGCATGCCTTTCACCCTCCTTCATGTTTAGGCTCAAAATGTTCTTCATTCCACCCTTCTATCTCCAATCTGGTCTCTTCATTCTCCCTTTTCCACTCTCTTCTAACATATATATCCTCACTCTCATCTTTTCTTTGCTTATTATTTCCATATCTCTAAACTGTTTCAGCACACACTTTAGCTTTCTCAGCTACACTTTTTATTACCACACCTTTCTCTTACCATTTCATTACTTACTCTATTAAACCACCTCACACCACATATTATCAAAAAGCATTTCATTTCCAATACATCCATCCCCCTCCACACAGCCTTATCTATAGCTCATTCCTCTTGTCTCTATAATATTGTTGGGACAAATTATATATTTATTTATCATACTTTGTCGCTGTCTCCCGTGTTAGCAAGGTAGCACAAGGAAACAGACTAAAGAATGGCCCAACCCACCCACATACACATGTATATACATACACGTCCACACATGCACATATACATACCTATACATTTCAACGCATACATATATATACAAATGCAGACATATACATATATGCACATGTACATAATTCATACCATTGTCTGCAGTTTCTCACTCAAATCATCCACCAGTGCTTTATCATCAGCAAACAACAACTAGCTCACTTCCTGGGCACTCTCATCCTCTACAGACATGCATACTTACTACTATCTCCAAGACCCTCACATGTACCTCCCTCACTACCCTCTCCATGAACAAATTAAACAACCATGGTGACATCACACACTGCTGCCACAGACCAGCCTTCACTTGGAACCATTTGCTCTCCTCTGTTCCTACTCGTACAGATGCCTTTCACCCTTGATTAAAACTTTTCAATGCTTTGAGCAGCTTTCCTCTCATACCGTACATTCTTAAGACCTTCCACAAGGCATCTGTATGAACTCCATCATATGCTTTCTCTAAATCAGTAAATGCCACATACAAACCTTCTGGTGCTACCTCACTAGAGGGGAGGGGATGCTATTTCCCATGTGCCGGGTTGGCGATGGGCATGGATGAAAGCAACAAGTATGAATATGTACATGTGTATATATATATATATATATATATATATATATATATATATATATATATATATATATATATTTTCTTTTTTTTCTTTTAAGCTATTCGCCATTTCCCGCATTAGCGAGGTAGCGTTAAGAACAGAGGACTGGGCCTTTGTGGAAATATCCTCACCTGGCCCTCCTCTGTTCCTTCGTTTGGAAAATTAAAAAAAAACGAGAGGGGAGGATTTCCAGCCTCCCGCTCCCTCCCCTTTTAGTCGCCTTCTACGACACGCAGGGAATACGTGGGAAGTATTCTTAATCCCCTATCCCCAGGGATAATATATATATATATATATATATATATATATATATATATATATATATATATATATATATATATATGTCTCTTATCCCTGGGGATAAGGGAGAAAGAATACTTCTCACATGTTCCCCGTATGTTGTGGAAGGTGGCTAAAGGGGAAGGGAGCAGGGGGCTGGAAATCCTCCCTTCTCATCTTTAATTTTCGAAAAGAAGAACCAGAGAAGGGGGCCAAGTGAGGCTATTCCCTCATAGGCTCAGTCCTCTGTTCTCAATGCTACCTCGCTAATGTGGGAAATAGCGAATAGTATGAAAAAGAGATGTATATGTCTGTATTTGTATATGTATGTATATTATTTTTTTTCATTATTACACTTTATTGCTGTCTCCCATGATAGTGAGGTAGTGCAAGGAAACATACAAAAGAATTGCCCAACCCACCCACATACACATGTATATACACAAATGCCCACACACACATATATACATACCTATACATTTCAACATATACGTACATATACATACACAGACATATACATATATACACATGTACATATTCATACATGCTGCCTTCATCAATTCCCGCTGCCAATCCGCCACAAATGAAATGGCACCCCCTGGCCCCCGTGTGCATGCTAGGTAGTGCTAGGAAAAGACAACAAAGGCCACATTCATTCACATTCAGTCTCTAGCTGTCCTGTGTAATGCACTGAAACCACATCTCCCTTTTCACATCCAGCTCCCACAAAACTTTCCATGGTTTACCCCAGCTGCTTCACATGCCCTGGTTCAATCCATTGACAGCACGTCGACCCAGGTATACCACATCATTCCAATTCGCTCTATTCCTTGCATGCCTTTCACCCTCCTGTATGTTCAGGCCTTGATTGTTCAATACCTGTGGCACACCATCCTTCCACCTCCAATTTGGTCTCCCACTTCTCCTCGTTCCCTCCACTTTAGACACATATATCCTCTTGGTCAATCTTTCCTCACTCATTCTCTCCATGTGACCAAACCATATCAAAACACCCTCTTCTGCTCTCTCAACCACACTCTTTTTATTACCACACATCTCTCATACCCTATTATTACTTACTCGATCAAACCACCTCACGCCGCATATTGTCCTCAAACATCTCATTTCCAGCACATCCCCCCTCCTCCGCGCACCTCTATCCATAGCCCATGCCTTGCAACCATATAACGTTGTTGGAACCACCATTCCTTCAAACATACCCATTTTTGCTTTCCGAGATAATGTTCTCAACTTCCACACATTCTTCAACGGTCCCAGAATTTTCGCCCCTTCCCCCACCCTATGATTCATTTCTGCTTCCATGGTTCCATCCGCTGCCAAATCCACTCCCAGATATCTAAAACACTTCACTTTCTCCAGTTTTTCTCCATTCAAACTTACCTCCCAATTGACTTGACCCTCAACTCTACTGTACTTAATAACCTTGCTCTTATTCACATTTACTCTCAGCTTTCTTCTTTCACACACTTTACCAAACTCAGTCACCAGCTTCTGCAGTTTCTCACATGAATCAGCTACCAGCGCTGTATTATCAGCGAACAACAACTGACTCACTTCCCAAGCTCCCTCATCCACAACAGACTGCATACTTGCCCCTCTTTCCAAAACTCTTGCATTCACCTCCCAAACAACCCCATCCATAAACAAATTAAACAACCATGGAGACATCACACACCCCTGCTGCAAACCAACATTCACTGAGAACCAATCACTTTCCTCTCTTCCTACACGTACACAAGCCTTACATCCTCGATAAAAACTTTTCACTGCTTCTAACAACTTGCCCCCTACACCATATATTCTTAATACCTTCCACAGAGCATCTCTATCAACTCTATTATATGTCTTCTCCAGATCCATAAATGCTACATACAAATCCATTTGCTTTTCTAAGTATTTCTCACATACATTCTTCAAAGCAAACACCTGATCTACACGTCCTCTACCACTTCTGAAACCACACTGCTCTTCCCCAATCTGATGCTCTGTACATTTCCTCACCCTCTCAATCAATACCCTCCCATATAATTTCCCAGGAATGCTCAACAAACTTATACCTCTGTAATTTGAGCACTCACTTTTATCCCTTTCGCCTTTGTATAGTGGCACTATGCAAGCATTCCGCCAATCCTCAGGCGCCTCACCATGAGTCATACATACATTAAATAACCTTACCAACCAGTCAACAATACAGTCACCCCCTTTTTTAATAAATTCCACTGCAATACCATCCAAACCCGCTGCCTTGCCGACTTTCATCTTCTGCAAAGCTTTTACTACTTCTTCTTTGTTTGCCAAATCACTCTCCCTAACCCTCTCACTTTGCACACAACCTTGACCAAAGCACCCTCTATCTGCCACTCTACCATCAAGCACATTCAATAAACCTTCAAAATACTCACTCCATCACCTTCTCGCATTACCACTACTTGTTACCACCTCCCCATTAGCCCCCTTCACTGAAGTTTCCATTTGTTCCCTTGTCTTACACATTTTATTTACCTCCTTCCAAAACATCTTCGTATTCTCTCTAAAATTTATTGATACTCTCTCACCCCAACTCTCATTTGCCCTCTTTTTCACCTCTTGCACCTTTCTCTTGACCTCCTGTCTCTTTCTTTTATACATCTCCCAGTCATTTGCATTATTTCCATGCAAAAATCGTCCAAATGCCTCTCTCTTCTCTTTCACTGATAATCTTACTTTTTCATCCCACTACTCATTACCCTTTCTAATCTGCCCACCTCCCATGCTTCTCATGCCACAAGCATCTTTTGCGCAAGCCATCACTGCTTCCGTAAATACATCGCATTCCTCCCCCACTCTCCTTACATCCTTTGTTCTCACCTTTTTCCATTCTGTATTATTATTATTGCTATTATTATACTTAATCGCTGTTTTCCGCATTCGCGAGGTAGTGCCAGAAAACAGACAAAAAAGAATGTCGCATCCACTCATATACAAATATTTATTTATTCTTTTATTTATTTATTTATTTATTTTGCTTTGTCGCTGTCTCCCGCGTTAGCGAGGTAGCGCAAGGAAACAGACAAAAGAATGGCCCAACCCGCCCACATACACATGTATATACATACACATCCACACACGCAAATATACATACCTATACATCTCAATGTACACATGTATATACACACACAGACATATACATATATACACATGTACATAATTCATACTGTCTGCCTTTATTTGTTCCCATCACCACCTTGCCACACATGGAATAACAACCCCCTCCCCCTCATGTGTGCGAGGTAGCGCTAAGAAAAGACACCAAAGGCCCCATTCATTCACACTCGGTCTCTAGCTGTTATGTAATAATGCACCGAAACCATAGCTCCCTTTCCACATCCAGGCCCCACAGAACTTTCCATGGTTTACCCCAGACGCTTCACATGCCCTTGTTCAATCCCTTGACAGCACGTCGACCCCGGTATACCACATCGTTCCAATTCACTCTATTCCTTGCACACCTTTCACCCTCCTGCATGTTCAGGCCCCGATCACTCAAAATCTTCTTCACTCCATCTTTCCACCTCCAATTAGGTCTCCCACTTCTCCTCATTCTCTACACCTCTGACACATATATCCTCTTGGTCAGTCTTTCCTCACTCATTCTCCCCATGTGACCAAACCATTTCAAAACACCCTCTTCTGCTCTCTCAACCACACTCTTTTTATTTCCACACATCTCTCTTACCCTTACATTACTTACTCGATCAAACCACCTCACACCACATATTGTCCTCAGACATCTCATTTCCAGCACATCCACCCTCCTGCACACAACTCTATCCATAGCCCACGCCTCGCAACCATACAACATTGTTGGAACCACTATTCCTTCAAACATACCCATTTTTGCTTTCCGAGATAATGTTCTCGACTTCCACACATTCTTCAAGGCTCCCAGAATTTTTGCCCCCTCCCCCACCCTATGATTCACTTCTGCTTGCATGGTTCCATCCGCTGCCAGATCCACTCCCAGATATCTAAAACACTTTACTTCCTCCAGTTTTTCTCTATTCAAACTTACCTCCCAATTGACTTGACCCTCAACCCTACTGTACCTAATAACCTTGCTCTTATTCACATTTACTCTTAACTTTCTTCTTTCACACACTTTACCAGACTCAGTCACCAGCTTCTGCAGTTTCTCACATGAATCAGCCACCAGCGCTGTATCATCAGCGAACAACGCTGACTCACTTCCCAAGCTCTCATCCACAACAGACTGCATACTTGCCCCTCTTTCCAAAACTCTTGCATTCACCTCCCTAATAACCCAATCCATAAACAAATTAAACAACCATGGAGACATCACACACCCCTGCCGCAAACCTACATTCACTGAGAACCAATCACTTTCCTCTCTTCCTACACGTACACAAGCCTTACATCCTCGATAAAAACTTTTCACTGCTTCTAACAACTTGCCTCCCACACCATATATTCTTAAAACCTTCCACAGAGCATCTCTATCAACTCTATCATATGCCTTCTCCAGATCCATAAATGCCACATACAAATCTGTTTGTTTTTCTAAGTATTTCTCACATACATTCTTCAAAGCAAACACCTGATCCACACATCCTTTACCACTTCTGAAACCACACTGCTCTTCCCCAATCTGATGCTCTGTACATGCCTTCACCCTCTTAATCAATACCCTCCCATATAATTTCCCAGGAATACTCAACAAACTTATACCTCTGTAATTTGAGCACTCACTTTTATCCCCTTTGCCTTTGTACAATGGCACTATGCAACCATTCCGCCAATCCTCAGTCACCTCACCATGAGTCATACATACATTAAATAACCTTACCAACCAGTCAACGATACAGTCACCCCCTTTTTTAATAAATTCCACTGCAATACCATCCAAACCTGCTGCCTTGCCGGTTTTCATCTTCCGTAAAGCTTTTACTACCTCTTCTCTATTTACCAAATCATTTTCCCTAACCCTCTCACTTTGCACACCACCTCGACCAAAACACCCTATATCTGCCACTCTATCATCAAACACATTCAAGAAACCTTCAAAATACTCACTCCATCTCCTTCTCACATCACCACTACTTGTTATCACCTCCCCATTAGCCCCCTTCACTGAAGTTCCCATTTGCTCCCTTGTCTTATGCACTTTATTTACCTCCTTCCAAAACATCTTTTTATTCTCCCTGAAATTTAATGATACTCTCTCACCCCAACTCTCATTTGCCCTCTTTTTCACCTCTTGTACCTTTCTCTTGACCTCCTGCCTCTTTCTTTTATACCTCTCCCACTCATTTGCATTTTTTCCCTGCAAAAATCGTCCAAATGCCTCTCTCTTCTCTTTCACTAATAATCTTACTTCTTCATCCCACCACTCACTACCTTTTCTAATCAACCCACCTCCCACGCTTCTCATGCCACAAGCATCTTTTGCGCAAGCCATCACTGCTTCCGTAAATACATCGCATTCCTCCCCCACTCCCCTTACGTCCTTTGTTATCACCTTTATCCATTCTGTGCTCAGTCTCTCCAGGTACTTCCTCACACAAGTCTCCTTCCCAAGCTGACAAATATATGTACATAAACCCCTATACACACACATATACATACATATGCACACACATTCACAGACATATACATATATACATATTCATACTCTATTGTTGTCATCCATTTCTGTTGCTACCTCACCCCACAGGAAACAGCATCATTACTCCCCGCGTTAGCGAAGTAGTGGAAGACTAAAAAAGCCACATCGTTCACATTCAGTCTCTAGCTGTCATGTATAATTCACCAAAACCACAGCTCCATATCCACATCCAGGCCCCACAGACCTCACCAGGGTTTACTCCAGACGGTTCACATACCCTGGTTCAGTTCATTGACAGCATGTCGACTCTGATATACCTCATCATTCCAGTTCACTTTATTCCTAGCACGCTTCTCACCCTCCTGTATGTTCAGGCCCCAATCGCTCAAAATCTTTTTCCTCCATCCTTCCACCTCCAATTTGGTCTCCTGCTTCTCCTTGTTCCCTCCACCTCTGACACATATATCCTTTTTGTCAACCTTTCCTCACTCATTCTCTCCATATGTCCAAACCATTTCAACACACCCTCTTCTGCTCTCTCAACCACACTCTTTTTATTTCCACACCTCTCTCATACCCTTTATTCCTAGCACGCTTCTCACCCTCCTGTATGTTCAGGCCCCAATCGCTCAAAATCTTTTTCCTCCATCCTTCCACCTCCAATTTGGTCTCCTGCTTCTCCTTGTTCCCTCCACCTCTGACACATATATCCTTTTTGTCAACCTTTCCTCACTCATTCTCTCCATATGTCCAAACCATTTCAACACACCCTCTTCTGCTCTCTCAACCACACTCTTTTTATTTCCACACCTCTCTCATACCCTTTCACTGTTTACTCAATCAAACCATCTCACACCACATACTGCCCTCAAGCATTTCATTTCCAACACATGCACCCTCCTCCTTACAAACCTGTCTACAGCCCATACCTTGCAACCATATAACATTGTTGGAACTACTATTTTTTGTTAAGCATACCCATTTTTGTTTTCCGAGATAATGTTTTTTTCCTTCCACAGATTCTTCATTGCTCCCAGAATCTTTACTCCCTCACCCACCCTGTGACTCACTTCCGCTTCCATTGTTCCATTCACTGCTAAGTCCACTCCCAGATATCTGAAACACTTCACTTCCTCCAATTTTCCTTCTTTCAAACTTAAATCCCAATTAACTTGTCTCTCAACCCTTTATCACATTTACTATCAACTTTATCCTTTCACACACTTTTTATTATACTTGATCACTGCTTCCCGCATCAGTGAGGTAGTACCTGGAAACAGATGTAGAATGGCCCATCCACTCACATACACATATATAAACATAAACCCCCATACATGCACATATACGTACACATACATATCAACATATACACCTATATGAAGATCATAATGAGAGATAGAAAGCTGATGATGATTGTTCATATATCATATATTTTAGATTTTGCTTTGCTGCTGTCTCCTGCGTTAACAAGGTAGCGCAAGGAAACAGACGAAAGAAATGGCCCAGCCCACCCACATACACATGTATATACATACACGTCCACACATGCAAATATACATACCTATACATCTCAACGTATACATATATATATACACACACAGACATATACATATATACACGTGTACATAATTCATACTGGCTGCCTTTATTCATTCCCATCGCCAGCCTGCCACACATGAAATAACAACCCCCTCCCCCCTGATGTGCGTGAGGTAGTGCAAGGAAAAGACAACAAAGGCCACATTTGTTCACATTCAGTCTCTAGCTGTCATGTTATAATGCACTGAAACCACAGCTCCCTTTCCACATCCAGGCCCCACAAAACTTTCCATGGTTTACCCCTGATGCTTCACATGCCCTGGTTCAATCCATTGACAGCACATCGACCCCGGTATACCACATCATTCCAATTCACTCTATTTCTTGCATGCCTTTCACCTTCCTGCATGTTCAGGCCCCAGATTGTTCAATGAATACATAATATGAATTGAATATTGCTGTATTTTGATGACCTACCAAATGACCTACCAAAAGAATTAAATGAGTAAGCTTAGGTAAAATTGAGAAGTACTTCAGAAGTACAATTGATGATATTGTACCGATAAGTTACCATGAAAGTCTTTAAGTCCAACTGTATATTCTTGAAATAAGGGAGAGTTATATCATAATCTATGTGTGATAGCAAATAGAGGAACAAAAAGCAGATGTACAGGATTCCAGGTGGAAGTGCCATCTTTACTATCACATAAAAAAAGATAAACTCCTCAGATATAGTTAGAAATAAAGCAATTAAACCTACATGTATCCTTGAAAATATATTGACTAGACCATAGTTTAAGAAATATGAATGGCTTGCTAGAATAATTGAAACATCAGTTTTCTACCTTGTGAAATATGAAGTATGTCTATAGAATGGTTTTGAAATCTTCAAATAATTGCTGTGCACCTGGTTAAACAAATCATTGGATCAACCTAAAACCAGTCATTATAACAGCTGTGTTGTAGTGAAAGACAACAGCATTTTGAAACAAGCAAGATGTACTTGCTAAGCCTGTCTCAGGCAAAATCTACTCGTAGTTATTTGTAGGTACTCAAAGGATATTGTTGGTTTGCAATTAGCTCCTGTTTGTTGTTGCTAATATTCATGTCTGTAGGTATAGTGGGTTGATAATTATTACTTTAACAGTGACTGATACTTTTCAAAATCTTGCAGGAGAGTATAAACACCATGACAGAGGGAGACACAGCCATGACAGCAAAGCTGTCTCATACTCTACAGAAAGATGCATTCTTGGTGTTTCGCTCACTTTGCAAGCTTTCAATGAAGCCTTTACCAGACTCCCCTGACCCAAAGTAAGTTAGAAAACCTCTTATTCTTTTCAGGAATAAAGTTTACCTTTTACATGTCTCCCTGAACTGTGTCATTTTCTCTCCAGGGTCAGTTTATCACACAAGACAAATGCTAGAAACCTATATACTTCTTGCTGTATTGTTGAGGCATGTATGTTTCACCTTTTGTTAACCACTTGCTAGGTATTTAATTGCATGGCTCAGCAACCCATGTTTGGCATTTTGAAACAAGCAAGATGTATGGTGAGCACTACTTGCTAACCCTGTCTCAAGCAAAATCTACTTGCAGTTATTTGTAATAACTCAAAGGATATTGTTGGTTTGCAGTTAGCACCTGTTTGTTATTGCTGATATTTATGTGCGTAGTTTGCAGTGTTCACAAAAAACTTTCTCCCCCCTTACACTTTCAAAGATGATGTCACACTAATATTTTAGTACTTTGTCATCTCTCCTTTGGCCTTGATTACAATCTATAGATGTCTGATCATTAGGGTTTTGATCCCTTAATGAGGTGAGGCACTAATGAGATGTTGTAGGAACAGGTTCCCTAATTCTGCATTCTGGTCACTCAGTGTGCCATTAAATTTTATATTTACCTACATTTTCTTGTTTCCTGGTGAGAATTCAGGCTTTCTTCTCCTTAAAAAGGTAAGAGCCAACCATCTTGAATCACCTGCAAAAGTAATACAGTGCCCAGAAGCAAAATGTCCAAAATAAAGTGGCAGCTGGGAAGGGCAGAGAAAGAACATCCTTCCTTCAAGACAGCTGGAAGCACAATGAGATGGATTTCTAGTGCTCACACTATTACTAACACTAATCTCAGCAACTAGTACGACGTTTTCAACCTGAGAGCTTTATATGCTTGTATGCACAGATATAGGGTGTTTTGGTCGAGGTGGTGTGCAAAGTGAGAGGGTTAGGGAAAATGATTTGGTAAACAGAGAAGAGGTAGTGAAAGCTTTGCGGAAGATGAAAGCTGGTAAGGCAGCAGGTTTGGATGGTATTGCAGTGGAATTTATTAAAAAAGGGGGTGACTGTATTGTTGACTGGTTGGTAAGGTTATTTAATGTATGTATGACTCATGGTGAGGTGCCTGAGGATTGGCGGAATGCGTGCATAGTGCCATTGTACAAAGGCAAAGGGGATAAGAGTGAGTGCTCAAATTACAGAGGTATAAGTTTGTTGAGTATTCCTGGTAAATTATATGGGAGGGTATTGATTGAGAGGGTGAAGGCATGTACAGAGCATCAGACTGGGGAAGAGCAGTGTGGTTTCAGAAGTGGTAGAGGATGTGTGGATCAGGTGTTTGCTTTGAAGAATGTATGTGAGAAATACTTAGAAAAGCAAATGGATTTGTATGTAGCATTTATGGATCTGGAGAAGGCATATGATAGAGTTGATAGAGATGCTCTGTGGAAGGTATTAAGAATATATGGTGTGGGAGGAAAGTTGTTAGAAGCAGTGAAAAGTTTTTATCGAGGATGTAAGGCATGTGTACGTGTAGGAAGAGAGGAAAGTGATTGGTTCTCAGTGAATGTAGGTTTGCGGCAGGGGTGTGTGATGTCTCCATGGTTGTTTAATTTGTTTATGGATGGGGTTGTTAGGGAGGTAAATGCAAGAGTTTTGGAAAGAGGGGCGAGTATGAAGTCTGTTGGGGATGAGAGAGCTTGGGAAGTGAGTCAGTTGTTGTTCGCTGATGATACAGCGCTGGTGGCTGATTCATGTGAGAAACTGCAGAAGCTGGTGACTGAGTTTGGTAAAGTGTGTTGTAGAAGAAAGTTAAGAGTAAATGTGAATAAGAGCAAGGTTATTAGGTACAGTAGGGTTGAGGGTCAAGTCAATTGGGAGGTGAGTTTGAATGGAGAAAAACTGGAGGAAGTGAAGTGTTTTAGATATCTGGGAGTGGATCTGGCAGCGGATGGAACCATGGAAGCGGAAGTGGATCATAGGGTGGGGGAGGGGGCGAAAATTCTGGGGGCCTTGAAGAATGTGTGGAAGTCGAGAACATTATCTCGGAAAGCAAAAATGGGTATGTTTGAAGGAATAGTGGTTCCAACAATGTTGTATGGTTGCGAGGCGTGGGCTATGGATAGAGTTGTGCGCAGGAGGATGGATGTGCTGGAAATGAGATGTTTGAGGACGATGTGTGGTGTGAGGTGGTTTGATCGAGTGAGTAACGTAAGGGTAAGAGAGATGTGTGGAAATAAAAAGAGCGTGGTTGAGAGAGCAGAAGAGGGTGTTTTGAAGTGGTTTGGGCACATGGAGAGAATGAGTGAGGAAAGATTGACCAAGAGGATATATGTGTCGGAGGTGGAGGGAACGAGGAGAAGAGGGAGACCAAATTGGAGGTGGAAAGATGGAGTGAAAAAGATTTTGTGTGATCGGGGCCTGAACATGCAGGAGGGTGAAAGGAGGGCAAGGAATAGAGTGAATTGGAGCGATGTGGTATACCGGGGTTGACGTGCTGTCAGTGGATTGAATCAAGGCATGTGAAGCGTCTGGGGTAAACCATGGAAAGCTGTGTAGGTATGTATATTTGCGTGTGTGGACGTATGTATATACATGTGTATGGGGGGGGTTGGGCCATTTCTTTCGTCTGTTTCCTTGCGCTACCTCGCAAACGCGGGAGACAGCGACAAAGTATAATAAAAAAAAATAATGCACAGTAAATCTTTAGCCGTGTATTGCCTTTGAAAATATATGGAGGCAAACAGTGTACTTTGTGGACATTGTAGTTAAGTACTTATAATTAAGGCACTTGTATGAGGAAGGAGTGTTACATTTATTGAACCCCCATATCTTGAATATCCTATACTATTTTGCAGCCTTTTAAACTTCTCAGTGGTGTCCACATTTATTATGTCCTCTTTCCGTTTATACTGTTCATCTAGCACTCTATTACCATAGAAGTACTCCTTTACATCTTCAGTACAAGTGTCCAGCTTAATATCATGATGATTCCTGTGGTTGTCCTCTCCCAACATATTTCAAAGCATTGTTCATTGTCTTCATCATCAATCCTATTTGAAAACTTAAAGGTTGTGATCAGGTCATAACTCTTCTGTCTTTCATGGTGAGAAAATTTCTGTGATTCAGCTAACATAATTCTGGTACCATCTTTGTTGCCTTCCTTTGGACCTTTTCTATTAACTCTGTACTTTTGTAGGTGTGTTAACCAAATTTGAGAAGCAAGTTTTAGTTTACAGTCTTATGTAAGACATGAATTCCTTCCTGAAAGCTTTTCTAATATTTGTTAGCAAACGGTATATCTCCTTTACTAGTCTCTTAATGTAGGACTCTGGCAAGAGGCTATGGATGATGTCAGCATGCAAGTTCCTTAAGAACAGAATCCTGAAGTTTATATCTTGCTAGTTAATAATCATATTGAGGCCATCTTTCACTCTGTTCCATCTTCATTACATTTGCTGAGGTTGAACTTCATCAACCATGTTATCAGACCAAGTTTTGAGTCTGTCTAGGTCCCCTTTAAGTTGATGCAGTCCTGCTCACTTTTCACTTCCCACCTCACTTTTACATCATATGCAAATATGTTCAAGTAGGAGTCCATTCTTCTTGCAGGTCATTCACATGAATCAAGAAGAGTAATGGTCCCAGAACAGAACTCTGCAGCACTCCATTGGTGACCACAGCCTATTTTGAGAAGGTTCCTTTAACATTCGTCTTTGTTATCCTTCAGTAAGATAATATTTTATCCATTGAAGGAGTGTCCCATATATTCCTGCTTGGTGACTCATCATCATGATCAGCCACTCATGTAGTACATCGTCAAACACTTTCAGGTTGTAAAAGCAGTAGAAACAATCCACTCAGCCTTACCTTTTGTTGAGACAGCGCTCAGTCTTATGGAGAAGTTAAAGAGGTTGTTACACATGACCTATTTTCCTTAAAAACATGGTCTCTCACTTCGGTAATATCTCCTCTGCAGTTAGTCATCCATTTCCTTTGTGTGTGCGTGTAACTGTTTCTTTATAATTACCTGTTTTTACAGTATGGGGAAAAAGCTTTACAATCTTTGGGCCCCATCTTTTGAACATTCTATGTCAGATAACCTAATAAATTTATGTATTCTGCTTGCATTAACAATGTCTTCAATCATTTTATTCCATTTATCTACCACTTATACTATGAGAGTATGTTTTTACATCTTCTCTAACAATTTTTTTGACTAATTTCATGTTCTGTACTATGGTTGCCCTATCCCTCCATCTATGGAAGAGTTCACTGTCTTCATCATCAGTCTGTTTTGAGAATTTAAAGGTTGTGATGGATTGCTTTTCACTCTTTTCTCTTCCTATTGGGCAAATTTAAAGCCTCTGGCCTTTCCTTGTAACTTGGCTTGTGGAACCATTGTGCTTTTCTTTAAGTGCGGTGATCACACTTGAGAAATATTTTCTAGTTTGAGCCTTATGTATGATGTGAATAGCTTGCTAAATAGTTTCTTACCTATAAACTTATGTGCTTTTCTGATATATGCTAGCAGACTTTTTGGTCTTGAGTTTTTTCTCAAGGTGGAACTCCTACTGACAGGTAAGGGACAGTGTCATCTTCCAAGTCTTTATCACATATAGATTCCTAAAGCTTGTTTCCCATTAGATGATATATCAAGGCCTTCTTTCACTGTGACCCATCCTCACTACTTTACTTTTACTCAGATTAAACCTCATCAGCCACATATCAGAACATCTTTGGAGTTTGTAAAGGTTCTATTTCTGGATGATGCAATCTTTATCTTACTTACTAGTAGATTCATGATGCTTGTCTCCTGTCAGATATCAACCAGATATCAGAACAACTTTGGGGATTGTCAAGGTCCCCTTGTACAATGATGCAGTCCTCCATGCTTTTCATATCCTTCATGACCTTTACATTATCTGCAAACATATTTAGGTAAGAGTTCACACCTCCAGGAAAATCATTTACATAGATCAGTGAGGGTAATGCTGTGACAAAGCTGGTGATTTAGAGCCATGTGGAAAAGGCTTCTCGTACATGCATCCTTTGATCTTTACCACATATATAATTCTATCCCTGGGGACGGGGGAGAAAGAATACTTCCCACGCATTCCTCACATGTCGTAGAAGGCCTTGCTGGCTTTCATCTTCCGCAAAGCTTTTACTACCTCTCCTCTGTTTACCAAATCATTCTCCCTAGCCCTCTCACTTTGCACACCACCTCAACCAAAACACCCTATATCTGCCACTCTATCATCAAACATATTCAATAAACCTTCAAAATACTCACTCCATCTCCTTCTCACATCACCACTACTTGTTATCACCTCCCTATTAGCCCCCTTCACTGAAGTTCCCATTTGCTCCCTTGTCTTATGCACTGTATTTACCTCCTTCCAAAACATCTTTTTATTCTCCCTAAAATTTAATGATACTCTCTCACCCCAACTCTCATTTGCCCTCTTTTTCACCTCTTGCACCTTTCTGTTGACCTCCTGCCTCTTTCTTTTATACATCTCCTAGTCATTTGCATTATTTCCCTGCAAAAATCGTCCAAATGCCTTTCTCTTCTTTCACTAATAATCTTACTTCTTCATCCCACCACTCACTACCCCTTCTAATCTGCCCACCTCCCACGCTTCTCATGCCACCAGCATCTTTTGCACAATCCTTCACTGATTCCCTAAATACATCCCATTCCTTCCCCACTCCCCTTACGTCCTTTGTTCTCACCTTTTTACATTCTATACTCAGTCTCTCATGGTACTTCCTCACACAACTCTCCTTCCCAAGCTCACTTACTCTCACCACTCTCTTCACCCCAACATTCTCTCTTCTTTTCTGAAAACCTATATAAATCTTCACCTTCGCCTCCACAAGATAATGATCAGACATCCCTCCAGTTGCACCTCTCAGCACATTAACATCCAAAAGTCTCTCTTTCGCGCTCCTATCAATCAACACATAATCCAATAATGCTCTCTGGCCATCTCTCCTACTTACATACGTATACTTATGTATATCTCTCTTTTTAAACCAGGTATTCCCAATCACCAGTCCTTTTTCAGCTCATAAATCTACAAGCTCTTCACCACTTCCATTTACAACACTGAACACCCCATGGACACCTATTATTCCCTCAACTGCCACATTACTCACCTTTGCATTCAAATCACCCATCACTATAACCCGGTCTCGTGCATGAAAACTACTAACACACTCACTCAGCTGCTCCCAAAATACTTGCCTCTCTTGATCTTTCTTCTCATGCCCAGGTGCATATGTGCCAATACTTAGAAAAGCAAATGTATTTGTATGTAGCATTTATGGATCTGGAGAAGGCATATGATAGAGTTGATAGAGATGCTCTGTGGAAGGTATTAATAGTATATGGTGTGGGAGGCAAATTGCTAGAAGCAGTGAAAAGTTTTTACGAGGATGTAAGGCATGTGTATGTGTAGGAAGAGAGGAAAGTGATTCGTTCCCACTGAATGTTGGTTTGCAGCAGGGATGCGTGATGTCTCCATGGTTGTTTAATTTGCTTATGGATGGGGTTGTTAGGGAGGTGAATGCAAGAGTTTTGGAGAGAGGGGCAAGTATGCAGTCTTTTATGGATGAGAGGGTTTGGGAAGTGAGTCACTTTTTTCGCTGATAATACAGCACTGGTGGCTGATTTGGGTGAGAAACTGCAGAAGCTGGTGACTGAGTTTGGTAAAGTGTGTGAAAGAAGAAAGCTGAGAGTAAATGTGAACAAGAGCTAAGTTATTAGGTACATTAGGGTTAAGGGACAAGTCATTTGGGAGGTAAGTTTGAATGGAGAAAAACTGGAGGAAGTGTAGCGTTTTAGATATCTGGGAGTGGATTTGGCAGCGGATGGAACCATGGAAGTGGAAGTGAGTCACAGGGTGGGGGAGGGGGCGAAAGTTCTGGGAGCATTGAAAAATATGTAGAAGGCGAGAACATTATCTTGGAAAGCAAAAATGATTGTTTGAAGGAATAGTGGTTGTGGGTGTGCGGAGGAGGGTGGATGTGTTTAAAATGAGATGTTTGAGGACAGTATGTGGTTTGAGATGGTTTGACCGAGTAAGTAATGAAAGAGTAAGAGAGATTTGTGGTAATGAAATGAGTGTGGTTAAGAGAGCAGAAGAGGGTGTATTGAAATGGTCTGGTTACATGGAGAGAATGAGTGAGGAAAGATTGACAAAGAGGATATATATGTAAGAGATGGAGGGAAGGAGGAGAGTGGGAGACCAAGTTGGAGGTGAAAGGATGGAGTGAAAAAGATTTTGAGCGATCGGGGCCTGAACATGGAGGAGGGTGAAAGGCGTGCAAGGAATAGAGTGAATTGGAACGATGTGTTATACCAAGGTCGACGTGCTGTCAGTGGATTGAACCAGGGCATGTGAAGTGTTTGGGGTAAACCATGGAAAGTTTTGTGGGGCCTGGATGTGGAAAGGAAGCTGTGGTTTTGGTGCATTATTAATGACAGCTAGAGACTGAGTGTGAACGAATGTGGCCTTTGTTGTCTTTTCCTAGCGTTACCTCTCACGTGTGCGGGGGAGTGGGTTGTCCTTTCATGTGTAGCGAGGTGGCGATGGGATTGAATAGAGGCAGCAAGTATGAATTATGTACATATGTATATATGTGTATGTCTGTGTATGTATGTATATGTATACATTGAAATATTGAAATATAAAGATATGTATATATGCGTGTGTGGACGTGTATGTTTATGCATGTGTATGTGGTTAGGTTGGGCCATTCTTTCGTCTGTTTCCTTGTGCTGCCTCGCTAATGCGGGATACAGCGACAGAGTATGATAAACAGATAAATGAATAGATAAATAAAAATATGAATAGTAGATAGGAACATAAGACTGGAGCTTTATGTAGTAGAATAAGGTAAAAGTAGTAGGTAGGAGTATTAGCTGGGAGCATTAGGTAGAAGTAGTAGGCTTTAGCATTAGGCAGGAATATTAAGGTTGATGCAATAGTTAGAAGTAATGGTAGGAACTTTAGATAGGAGCCTCAGAAAACGCTGCATTAAAGTTGCCCTCTGCCAGTCCCCTGTTAAGGGTGAGGCACTAAAGGCTAAGAAGCTGCACTGGAGTTCAACAGTAATGGAGACTATTTTCCCATGGCCAAATCCTTGAGGGAGTTCCCAAAGGGAATGGGCATCAGGGATATAGAAAAATAGCTAGACAATTTGTTTCCATAGCAATCCTTCTTCAATGGGACTCTGGCAACTGAATTTAGTGACAGGATATCATGATTATGACTATATTCCACAAGCCATTTTAAAACCTTGTTTTGCATTTCATATCAAGAAAATTGGTTGCCTGAAGTGTTGAAAGGCACAGAATTGTGTTTAAGTAATTATTTTTAAATACAGAAATTTTTGCACATCAAGAAGTACCTGCAGAGATACAGGGCATTCCAGAATTAACCCTACTTACTATTTAAAGGAAATTCATTCTCCTCAGAAAATGAATAAAGATTGAAATTTTGATGATGAATCAGCTTTGTTTATAAGATACATGTTAATAAACAAATGTGGAAGTACCTATTTATTGTGTTATCTTCAACATTAGGATGCGTATGGTTATGGTTTTTACCAATTTTTAGAATTTTCAGTTTTGTGGAGGAGAGGGCTTAGGAAGTGAGTCAGTTGTTGTTCACTGATGATAGAGCTCTGGTGGCTGATTCGAGTGAGAAATTGCAGAGGTTGGTGACTGAGTTTGGAAAAGTGTGTGAAAGTAGATAGTTGAGAGTAAATGTAAAGAAGAGCAAGGTTATTAGGTTCAGTAGGGTTGAGGGACAAGTTATTGGAATGTAAGTTTGAATGGAGAAAACTTAGAGGAAGTGAAGTGTTTTAGATATCTGGGAGTGGACTTAGCAGCGGATGGAACCATGGAAGCGGAAGTGAGTCACAGGGTGGGGGAGGGGGTGAAGGCTCTGGGAGTGATGAAGAATGTGTGGAAGGAGAGAACGTTATCTCGGAGAGCAAAAATGGGTATGTGTGAAGGAATAGTAGTTCCAACCATGTTATATGGTTGTGAGGCATGGGCTGTAGATAGGGTTGTAAGGAGGAGGGTGGATGTGTTGAAAATGAAATGCTTGAGGAGAATATGTGGTGTGAGGTGGTTTGATCGAGTAAGTAATGTAAGGGAAGAGAGAAGTATGGTAATAAAAAGAGTGTGGTTGAGAGAGCAGAAAAGGGTGTGTTGAAATGGTTTGGACATATGGAGAGAATGAGTGAGGAAAGGTTGACAAAGAGGATATATGTCAGAGGTGGAAGGAACAATGAGAAACAGGAGACCAAATTGGAGGTGGAAGGATGGAGTGAAAAAGATTCTGAGCGATTGGGGCCTGAAGATACAGGAGGGTGAAAGGCGTGCAAGGAATAGAGTGAATTGGAATGATGTGATGTACCGTGGTTGATGTGCTGTCAGTGGACTTGTGAAGCATCTGGGGTAAACCATGGAAAGGTCTGTGGGGCCTGGTTGTGGAAAGGGAGGTGTGGATTCGGTGCATTACACATGACAACTAGAGACTAAGTGTGACTGAATGTGGCCTCTTTTGTCTTCCTGGCACTACCTCACTGAAAGGTGGGAATGCTATTTCCTGTATGGTGGGGTAGCAACAGGAATGGATACAAGCAAGCATGAATATTTACATGTATGTAGGGTTGAGGGTCAAGTAAATTGGGAGGTAAGTTTGAATGGAGAAAAACTGGAGGAAGTAAAGTGTTTTAGATATCTGGGAGTGGATCTGGCAGCGGATGGAACCATGGAAGCGGATGTGAATCATAGGGTGGGGGAGGGGGCGAAAATCCTGGGAGCCTTGAAGAATGTGTGGAAGTCGAGAACATTATCTCGCAAAGCAAAAATGGCTATGTTTGAAGGAATAGTGGTTCCAACAATGTTGTATGGTTGCGAGGCGTGGGCTATGGATAGAGTTGTGTGCAGGAGGGTGGATGTGCTGGAAATGAGATGTTTAAGGACAGTGTGTGGTGTGAGGTGGTTTGATCAAGTAAGTAATGTAAGGGTAAGAGAGATGTGTGGAAATAGAAAGAGCGTGGTTGAGAGAGCAGAAGAGGGTGTTTTGAAATGGTTTGGGCACATGGAGAGAATGAGTGAGGAAAGATTGACCAAGAGGATATATGTGTCGGAGGTGGAGGGAACGAGGAGAAGTGGGAGACCAAATTGGAGGTGGAAAGATGGAGTGAAAAAGATTTTGAGTGATCGGGGCCTGAACATGCAGGAGGGTGAAGGGCGGGCAAGGAATAGAGTGAATTGGATCGATGTGGTATACTGAGGTTGACGTGCTGTCAGTGGATTGAATCAGGGCATGTGAAGCGTCTGGGGTAAACCATGGAAAGCTGTGTGGGGCCTGGATGTGGAAAGGGAGCTGTGGTTTTGGGCATTATTGCAAGACAGCTAGAGACTGAGTGTGAACGAATGAGGCCTTTGTTGTCTTTTCCTAGCGCTACCCTGCACACATGAGGGGGGAGGGGGATGGTATTCCATGTGTGGCGAGGTGGTGTTGGGAGTGAATAAAGGCAGACAGTGTGAATTGTGTGCATGGGTATATATGTATGTGTCTGTGTGTGTATATGTATGTGTACATTGAGATGTATAGGTATGTATATTTGCGTGTGTGGATGTGTGTGTATATACATGAGTATGGGGGCGGGTTGGGCCATTTCTTTCATCTGTTTCCTTGCACTACCTCGCAAACGCAGGAGACAGCGACAAAGCAAAATAAATAAATACATATAAATGCTTGTGTATGCATTTGTGTGTATATGTTGATATGTATATGTATGTATATGTGTGTGTGTGTGTGTATGGGTGTTTATGTATTTATATTTGTGTATCTGTGTGGATGAGCCATTTTGCGTCTGTTTCCTGGTGCTACCTCACTGACGAAGGAAACAGCGATTAAGTACAATAGATAGACAGATGATAATTTTCAAAACTTTTCTGCAATAAGCTTACTGGCAACAGTTTGTTTCAAATGTTTGATATGTTTTATTGAATATTGTTTTTATGGACTTGTTCCATCCCATGTTCCTATGAATGATGGTGAGTTGAAAGAAAAGAGGAAAAAAATGACTTGTCAGAAAGGAATATTTAGCTGTAGAGTGAAACAGTAGTGTCAGAGATGAAACATCAATAAATGATGTGAATATATGTATAATGTACTGAATGTCTGACATGAAAATGAAAAAAAATGTAGATGGTGGCCGTGAAAGTGATATGGGTATGGTAATTTCAGTATCTCCATGTTTTTACATCTTCCTGATCATCAAATAGTTAATTGCATTTTCTCTTGTACAGATCTCATGAACTTCGATCGAAGATTCTTTCTTTAGAAATGCTACTCTCAATTGTGCAGAATGCAGGCCGGGTCTTTCGTTCCAATGATACTTTCATCACAGCCATTAAGCAGTACCTGTGTGTAGCGCTTAGCAAGAATGGTGTATCTCCAATTCCAGAGGTGTTTCATCTTTCACTTGCAATTTTTGTTGCTTTGCTGTCAAATTTCAAGGCACATCTCAAAAAGCAGATTGAGGTAAGCTCTTTTAAGTTCTGTTACTCTCATTAACTTTGATCATCTGTTGTTCATACAGCTTTGGTTGTATGCTTTCAGGCAGTTTTATTAGTGTACAGAAGTTGTTGAAATGGCTATTCCAATAGTGAAAATGAGGTTAAGTTACATTACCATTATTAACTAGGAATCTGCATTAGATTTATTGGCTGTCATTAGATGATCAGGAGAAAATGAGTAAAAAGAAAATTAGAAAGGATTTTTAGTGAAAATTATTTGGAGTATGAAAAACAGGTATGTGATGAGGGATTAGAAATGGAATGTATGAAATGGTTGATTTTTTATTTATTTATTTATTTTGCTTTGTCGCTGTCTCCCGCGTTAGTGAGGTAGCGCAAGGAAACAGATGAAAGAATGGCCCCAACCCGCCCACATACACATGTATATACATGCACATCCACACACGCAAATATACATACCTATACATCTCAATGTGCACATATATATACACACACAGACATATACATATATACACATG
The DNA here is from genome assembly GCF_036320965.1 of Panulirus ornatus. NCBI lineage: Eukaryota > Metazoa > Arthropoda > Malacostraca > Decapoda > Palinuridae > Panulirus > Panulirus ornatus. The sequence continues at coordinate 1,754,620 of NC_092286.1, forward strand.
TACATAATTCATACTGTCTGCCTTTATTCATTCCAATCGCCACCTCGCCACACATGGAATAACAACCTCCTCCCCCCTCATGTGTGTGAGGTATTGCTAGGAAAGGACACCAAAGGCCCCATTCGTTCACACTCAGTCTCTAGCTGTCATGTAATAATGCACCGAAACCACAGCTCCCTTTCCACATCCAGGCCCCACATAACTTTTCATGGTTTACCCCAGACGCTTCACATGCCCTGGTTCAATCCATTGACAGCACGTCGACCCCGGTATACCACATCGTTCCAATTCACCCTATTCCTTGCACGCCTTTCACCCTCCTGCATGTTCAGGCCCCGATCACTCAAAATCTTTTTCACTCCATCTTTCCACCTCCAATTTGGTCTCCCACTTCTCCTCGTTCCCTCCACCTCTGACACATATATCCTCTTGGTCAGTCTTTCCTCACTCATTCTCTCCATGTGACCAAACCATTTCAAAACACCCTCTTCTGCTCTCTCAACCACACTCTTTATTTCCATACATCTCTCTTACCCTTACATTACTTACTCGATCAACCCACCTCACACCACATATTGTCCTCAAACATCTCATTTCCAGCACATCCACCCTCCTGCGCACAACTCTATCCATAGCCCATGCTTCGCAACCATACAACATTGTTGGAACCACTATTCCTTCAAACATACCCATTTTTGCTTTGCGAGATAATGCCCTCGACTTCCAAACGTTCTTCAAGGCTCCCAGAATTTTTGCCCCCTCCCCCACCCTATGATTCACTTCCGCTTCCATGGTTCCATCCGCTGCCAGATCCACTCCCAGATATCTAAAACACTTTACTTCCTCCAGTTTTTCTCCATTCAAACTTACCTCCCAATTGACTTGACCCTCAACCCTACTGTACCTAATAACCTTGCTCTTATTCACATTTACTCTTAACTTTCTTCTTTCACACACTTTACCAAACTCAGTCACCAGCTTCTGCAGTTTCTTACATGAATCAGCCACCAGTGCTGTATCATCGGCGAACAACAACTGACTCACTTCCCAAGCTCTCTCATCCACAACAGACTGCATACTTGCCCCTCTTTCCAAAACTCTTGCATTCACCTCCCTAACAACCCCATCCATAAACAAATTAAACAACCATGGAGACATCACACACCCCTGCCGCAAACCTACATTCACTGAGAACCAATCAATTTCCTCTCTTCCTACACGTACACATGCCTTACATCCTCGATAAAAACTTTTCACTGCTTCTAACAACTTGCCTCCCGCACCATATATTCTTAAAACCTTCCACAGAGCATCTCTATCAACTCTATCATATGCCTTCTCAAGATCCATGAATGCTACATACAAATCCGTTTGTTTTTCCAAGTATTTCTCACATACATTCTTCAAAGAAAACACCTGATCCACACATCTTCTACCACTTCTGAAACCACACTACTTTTCCCCAATCTGATGCTCTGTACATGCCTTCACCCTCTCAATCAGTACCCTCCCATATAATTTACCAGGAATACTCAACAAACTTATACCTCTGTAATTTGAGCACTCACTCTTATCTCGTTTGCCTTTGTACAATGGCACCATGCAAGCATTCCGCCAATCCTCAGGCACCTCACCATGAATCTTTTTTTTTTTTTTTTTTTTTTTTTCGCTGTCTCCCGCGTTTGCGAGGTAGCACAAGGAAACAGACGAAAGAAATGGCCCAACCCACCCCCATACACATGCCTTGATTCAATCCACTGACAGCACGTCAACCCCGGTATACCACATCGCTCCAATTCACTCTATTCTTTGCCCTCCTTTCACCCTCCTGCATGTTCAGGCCCCGATCACACAAAATCTTTTTCACTCCATCTTTCCACCTCCAATTTGGTCTCCCTCTTCTCCTCGTTCCCTCCACCTCCGACACATATATCCTCTTGGTCAATCTTTCCTCACTCATTCTCTCCATGTGACCAAACCATTTCAAAACACCCTCTTCTGCTCTCTCAACCACGCTCTTTTTATTTCCACACATCTCTCTTACCCTTACGTTACTCACTCGATCAAACCACCTCACACCACACATTGTCCTCAAACATCTCATTTCCAGCCTATCCATCCTCCTGCGCACAACTCTATCCATAGTCCACGCCTCGCAACCATACAACATTGTTGGAACCACTATTCCTTCAAACATACCCATTTTTGCTTTCCAAGATAATGTTCTCGACTTCCACACATTCTTCAAGGCTCCCAGAATTTTCGCCCCCTCCCCCACCCTATGATCCACTTCCGCTTCCATGGTTCCATCCACTGCCAGATCCACTCGCAGATATCTAAAACACTTCACTTCCTCCAGTTTTTCTCCATTCAAACTCACCTCCCAGTTGAATTGACCCTCAACCCTACTGTACCTAATAACCTTGCTCTTATTCACATTTACTCTTAACTTTCTTCTTTCACACACTTTACCAAACTCAGTCACCAGCTTCTGCAGTTTCTCACATGAATCAGCCACCAGCGCTGTATCTTCAGCGAACAACAACTGACTCACTTCCCAAGCTCTCTCATCCCCAACAGACTTCATACTTGCCCCTCTTTCCAAAACTCTTGCATTCACCTCCCTAACAACCCCATCCATAAACAAATTAAACAACCATGGAGACATCACACACCCCTGCCGCAAACCTACATTCACTGAGAACCAATCACTTTCCTCTCTTCCTACACGTACACATGCCTTACATCCTCGATAAAAACTTTTCACTGCTTCTAACAACTTGCCTTCCACACCATATATTCTTAATATTTTCCACAGAGCATCTCTATCAACTCTATCATATGCCTTCTCCAGATCCATAAATGCTACATACAAATCCATTTGCTTTTCTAAGTATTTCTCACATACATTCTTCAAAGCAAACACCTGATCCACACATCCTCTACCACTTCTGAAACCACACTGCTCTTCCCCAATCTGATGCTCTGTACATGCCTTCACCCTCTCAATCAATACCCTCCCATATAATTTGCCAGGAATACTCAACAAACTTATACCTCTTTAATTTGAGCACTCACTCTTATCCCCTTTGCCTTTGTACAATGGCACCATGAATCATACATACATTAAATAACCTTACCAACCAGTCATCAATACAGTCACTCCCTTTTTTAATAAATTCCACTGCAATACCATCCAAACCTGCTGCCTTGTTGACTTTCATCTTCCGTAAAGCTTTTACTACTTCTTCTTTGTTTGCCAAATCATTCTCCCTAACCCTCTCACTTTGCACACCACCTCGACCAAAACACCCTATGTCTGCCACTCTATCATCAAACACATTCAACAAACCTTCAAAATACTCACTTCATCTCCTCACATCACCACTACTTGTTATCACCTCCCCATTAGTCCCCTTCACTGAAGTTCCCATTTGCTCCCTTGTCTTACGCACTTTATTTACCTCCTTCCAAAACATCTTTTTATTCTCCCTGAAATTTAATGATACTCTCTCACCCCAACTCTCATTTGCCCTCTTTTTCACCTCTTGCACCTTTCTCTTGACCTCCTGCCTCTTTCTTTTATACCTCTCCCACTCATTTGCATTTTTTCCCTGCAAAAATCGTCTAAATGCCTCTCTCTTCTCTTTCTCTAATAATCTTACTTCTTCATCCCACCACTCACTACCTTTTTAAATCAACCCACCTCCCACGCTTCTCATGCCACAAGCATCTTTTGCGCAAGCCATCACTGCTTCCCTAAATACATTGCATTCCTCCCCCACTCCCCCTACCTCCTTTGTTCTCACCTTTTTCTATTCTGTACTCAGTCTCTCCTGGTACTTCCTCACACAAGTGTCCTTCCCAAGCTCACTTACTCTCAGCACTCTCTTCACCCCAACATTCTCTCTTCTTTTCTGAAAACCCCCACAAATCTTCACCTTCACCTCCACAAGATAATGATCAGATATCCCTCCAGTTGCACCTCTCAGCACATTAACATCCAAAAGTCTCTCTTTCGTGCGTCTATCACTTAACACGTAATCCAATAACGCTCTCTGGCCATCTTTCCTACTTACATATGTATACTTATGTATATCTCGCTTTTTAAACCAGGTATTCCCAATCACCAGTCCTTTTTCAGCACATACATCTACAAGCTCTTCACCATTTCCATTTACAACACTGAACACTCCATGTATACCAATTATTCCCTCAACTGCCACATTACTCACCTTTGCATTCAAATCACCCATCACTATAACCCAGTCTTGTGCATCAAAACCACTAACACACTCATTCAGCTGCTCTCAAAACACTTGCCTCTCATGATCTTTCTTCTCATGCCCAGGTGCATATGCACCAATAATCACCCATCTCTCTCCATCAACTTTCAGTTTTACCCATATCAATCTAGAATTTACTTTCTTACACTCTATCACATACTCCCACAACTGATTCAGGAGTAGTGCTACTCCTTCCCTTGCTCTTGTCCTCTCACTAACTCCTGACTTTACACCCAAGACATTCCCAAACCACTCTTCCCCTTTACCCTTGAGCTTCGTTTCACTCAGAGCCAAAACATCCAGGTTCCTTTCCTCAAACATACTACCTATCTCTCCTTTTTTCTCATCTTGGTTACATCCACACACATTTAGACACCCCAATCTGAGCCTTCGAGGAGGATGAGCACTCCTTGCACGACTCCTTCTTCTGTTTCCCCTTTTAGAAAGTTAAAATACAAGGAGGGGAGGATTTCTGGCCCCCCGCTCCCGTCCCCTTTAGTTGCCTTCTACGACACGTGAGGAATGCGTGGGAAGTATTCTTTCTCCCCTATCCCCAGGGATAAAATGATTGAATATACTATAAAAATGAAGTTGAGGGCATCATTACATAATTATTATCATGGAGCTTGCAAATTGTAGAAGCTCAGAAGAGAGCCATAAAGAAAAAATGCATTCCATCATAGATGTTGACATAATCCATAAAGATTTGTAAAAGGATAACTTGTGTCCACATCACTGGAGTGGAAGGTAATGTGCATGTACGTAGGGTAAATATCTTTTCCAAGAGATGGATAAGAAAGTAAGAAAGTGGATAGGAAAAGAAATGAGGGAATGAAAATGCCTTCCATGTGTAAAATACTAAGATATGAGATCCTATGAAATTTACTCTGTAATTTATTTTTGCACATTTATTTTTTTTTTATTTGGAATTAAAATTGTTAAACTGAAAATTATATGCTCACTTGTTTTCACAATCTGTGTATAAATAAAATGAAAATTAGCCAGTGGTAATTGCTAGAAGGAAAATAAGGAAACAAGTAACAAAAATTATTTTCTTTTGGTATTGAAAATATAAAATGAAAGTTGGAGGAGTTATGGTTTGAAGGGATGAGTCTTTGGACAAAAGAATGAGGTATGAAATGGTATAGACAAGTGAAGAGAGCTGATTTTGAAAAATATGCTCATTTATGATTGAGGTGAATGAAAATGAGTACAGAGATTTGTTACAGATTTCAGTTGCAATATATGAAATGTGCATAAGGTTATTAATGTAGAGAAAAATGTGGGTATATGTAAAGACATTGAATGAAATAGGTCCTGCATGAGTCACCTTGCTGAGAATAAGTGTAACAGTGGTTAGTAACATGTTAAAGTCTGGGGTGATTCAGCACAAATGCACAAAGGGGAAAATAGAAATAGGAAATCAGGAAAAGATTATTTTTTTTCATGGTGTTGTATGCAGGGAAGGAGTGTGAATGAGTGAACTGTCTACAAGATAAAGCAGCTTGAGTTCAGGTGAAAGGTACAGGATGTCAGTAGAGTGCAAATGAGAGATAGGGTGTCGGTGAACCTCAAGGAGAAGAATGAAATGTTTTGTAAGGAGGTGATTTGTGTGAGAAGAGATAAAATGGGAGTGACAGGAAGGGAAGCAGATGGGAAGTGGTAACAGGCAAAGAAGAGGTGAAGAAGAGGCTGGGTAAGTAGGTTGAAGTACTATTAAGTGTGTTAACATCTTCCCATATCTTTTTTTTTTAATATTTTTCAAAAATCATAAATTTTGTTTCATTGGGGTTTTGAAATGAATACATATTGTAGAAAATAACATCATAATGAAACATGCAATTGATGCGAGTCCAAGGTATTTCAAGTAATACAAAAGTATTTGTAATAGATAGAAAATGTAACTTTATGAACATCAGATTGTTGAAGACACAAGAAGTAACATAGCAGATTAACAGTTTATCAAAGCAATGCATCAATCCTGTTATTTCATTACTTTTGATAAGGTACCATTTATTACTTCCATTGTCTCACGAAGCTGCTATCAGCCATTGCTGTACATACTTACTAGTCCCTTCAACTATTGTGTCATTAAGTCAGTACTCTGTGAAGGAAATTTTAGAAATACTGCTACATACTCTGACATTCATCACTTATACAACTGACTGTTATTACCAGAAAATGCAAATCATTAGGTAATCACAATTATAGGTAAAGATAACTTTATTGTGGTCTCTTCCATAGCATCAGCTGGACCATCTAAGTCAGAGGTTGTAGAATTTTGTGCAGAGAATTGTGTGGCTGTTTAGTCATATTTATCATTACTTGGCATCTTGAGGGCAAAGAATCAGTGGAAATGAATCAGATGTTTGCACCTCATCTAAGAGTTGCTTTGCTTTGCTTTTGTCTGCTTGGTTACCCCGTTTGGAGCTTTTATTCTCCTAAGATGAGGTGTTCCCTTCATTTGTGTCTGCATAGTCATCACTATCATATTCATTATCACTCAACATAATAGTCATGAAAAAAGCAAAAATAAGGTAGATGCTTGCACCTCCTCATAGAGACACCTCACCATTCTGTTGGCTGCAGATGTGAATAAGTGCATTTAATGCCATCTATTAAGAGAAATGACACCTGCTATGTTGTTGTCAGCTGGGAATGACAAAAAATGTATCTGGAAACACACTTGAGTTATCTAGGGATGATAATTTTCAGGCAATACACAATCTGAGTTAATTAACTATCTATCTCTCTATATTTTTGATGCACATTCACTTCATGAGCTTTCATCAAGGCGTTGGTCTTGGTAAGAGTCTCCACTTATCCCTTTCCGTACATTCCTCTCTCATTTACACCATTCAACGCATTCTTCCTCCTTTTCTCCCCCTCCAGTCCTCTTCCACTCCATTTCCCCATGTCACAGGTGATCTTTCTCTCACACCAACTCCTTTAACTGTACTATCATACATTGTCATTGTAAACTTCCCATCTTTCATTCTTTCCACAGTTCCAAACCACCTCATTGTATTATGATTCACCCACTCTGTCACTCTGCAGTTCACTTCCATTGCATTTCCTGCCATGCCACATCTCTCATACACTCCTAAAGTCATTGGTTCCCTTAATAGAAAAATGAAGGAATAGAATGATAAAGGGTATAGGTTTAAGTATGGAATTGAAGGGAGAGCTAAGGAACAGCAAAGTCCTCCCAACCCTAACTTATGCAGCCGAAACATTGACATGGAGTGAGGCACAGAGGTCAAGAATCCTGGTTATGGAAAGCAGTTATTTGAGAGGAGCATGTGGTGTGATTAGGTGGGATGAAAAAAGGAATGAATGGGAGTATGAGAGATGTGGTATGGCAGGGAAAACAAAGGGAATTAATTGTGGAGTGGTTGAGTGGGTAAGATGTAATACTTTGGGTGCTTTGGCCATGTGGAAAGAATATAAGACTGGGACTTTACAAGGAAAGTGTATGGTAGTATGATTAAAAGGGTTAGTGTAAGAGGGAGGCAACCTGTGACATGGGAAGTAGCATGGAAGAATACTGGAGAGAGAAATGGTGGAAGAATGTGTGGAATAGTGTCTGCGAGGGAGGCATGTAAGAACAGGGCTAAGTGGAGACTCCTTTGTCATGGTCACCCCCTTGCTGGGAGTTTCTAGAGGGACTGGGCATCAGAGATATAGATTGGTAGATAGATCAATTTAAACAAGCCTGAATTGATATTGATTTGGTCAGGTGAATTTGATTTTGGTTTTGTGGAGTGGGAAAAGAGGGAAGAGATACTGGATACAAATATGATATTCACCAAATGATGCATTGTCAAATGTAAAAGAAATTTTAAAAATGCTATTGACCCTATCTGAAACATTCAACCTAATACAGATTATATGCAAGCCTATAAGAAATAATGCCATTGACGTTTGCTCTACAAATGACATGAAACTCATCACAGACTTTGACAAAAATGTGATTAACATCTCTGGTCATAACATCATACAACTATCAACTAATAATGGAATAGAAATGGATGAATGTTGGGAAAATGCATTAGTTGATATTATAAGCAGTATAACTAACTTAGATTTCTACTTTTACAAAATAAAGTGGATGAAACAAGACTTTGATATTGTAAGCAATATAACTAACTTAGATTTCTATGTATTTATTTATCATACTTTGTCGCTGTCTCCTGCGTTAGCGAGGTAGCACAAGGAAACAGACGAAAGAATGGCCCAACCCACACACATACACATGTATATACATACACATCCACATAGGCACATATATATATATATAGATATATATTTATTTATTTATTTTATTATACTTTGTCGCTGTCTCCCGCGTTTGCGAGGTAGCGCAAGGAAACAGACGAAAGAAATGGCCCAACCCCCCCCCATACACATGTATATACATACGTCCACACACGCAAATATACATACCTACACAGCTTTCCATGGTTTACCCCAGACGCTTCACATGCCCCGATTCAATCCACTGACAGCACGTCAACCCCGGTATACCACATCGCTCCAATTCACTCTATTCCTTGCCCTCCTTTCACACTCCTGCATGTTCAGGCCCCGATCACACAAAATCCTTTTCACTCCATCCTTCCACCTCCAATTTGGTCTCCCTCTTCTCCTTGTTCCCTCCACCTCCGACACATATATCTTCTTGGTCAATCTCTCCTCACTCATCCTCTCCATGTGCCCAAACCACTTCAAAACACCCTCTTCTGCTCTCTCAACCACGCTCTTTTTATTACCACACATCTCTCTTACCCTTACGTTACTCACTCGATCAAACCACCTCACACCACACATTGTCCTCAAACATCTCATTTCCAGCACATCCATCCTCCTGCGCACAACTCTATCCATAGCCCACGCCTCGCAACCATACAACATTGTTGGAACCACTATTCCTTCAAACATACCCATTTTTGCTTTCCGAGATAATGTTCTCGACTTCCACACATTCTTCAAGGCCCCCAGGATTTTCGCCCCCTCCCCCACCCTATGATCCACTTCCGCTTCCATGGTTCCATCCGCTGCCAGATCCACTCCCAGATATCTAAAACACTTCACTTCCTCCAGTTTTTCTCCATTCAAACTCACCTCCCAATTGACTTGACCCTCAACCCTACTGTACCTAATAACCTTGCTCTTATTCACATTTACTCTTAACTTTCTTCTTCCACACACTTTTCCAAACTCAGTCACCAGCTTCTGCAGTTTCTCACATGAATCAGCCACCAGCGCTGTATCATCAGCAAACAACAACTGACTCACTTCCCAGGCTCTCTCATCCCCAACAGACTTCATACTTGCCCCTCTTTCCAAAACTCTTGCATTTACCTCCCTAACAACCCCATCCATAAACAAATTAAACAACCATGGAGACATCACACACCCCTGCCGCAAACCTACATTCACTGAGAACCAATCACTTTCCTCTCTTCCTACACGTACACATGCCTTACATCCTCGATAAAAACTTTTCACTGCTTCTAACAACTTTCCTCCCACACCATATATTCTTAATACCTTCCACAGAGCATCTCTATCAACTCTATCATATGCCTTCTCTAGATCCATAAATGCTACATACAAATCCATTTCCTTTTCTAAGTATTTCTCACATACATTCTTCAAAGCAAACACCTGATCCACACATCCTCTACCACTTCTGAAACCACACTGCTCTTCCCCAATCTGATGCTCTGTACATGCCTTCACCCTCTCAATCAATACCCTCCCATATAATTTACCAGGAATACTCAACAAACTTATACCTCTGTAATTTGAGCACTCACTCTTATCCCCTTTGCCTTTGTACAATGGCACTATGCACGCATTCCGCCAATCCTCAGGCACCTCACCATGAGTCATACATACATTGAATAACCTTACCAACCAGTCAACAATACAGTCACCCCCTTTTTTAATAAATTCCACTGCAATACCATCCAAACCTGCTGCCTTGCCGGCTTTCATCTTCCGCAAAGCTTTCACTACCTCTTCTCTGTTTACCAAATCATTTTCCCTAACCCTCTCACTTTGCACACCACCTCGACCAAAACACCCTATATCTGCCACTCTATCATCAAACACATTCAACAAACCTTCAAAATACTCACTCCATCTCCTTCTCACATCACCACTACTTGTTTTCACCTCCCCATTTGCGCCCTTCACTGAAGTTCCCATTTGCTCCCTTGTCTTACGCACTTTATTTACCTCCTTCCAGAACATCTTTTTATTCTCCCTAAAATTTAATGATATATAGATATATATATATATATATATATATATATATATATATATATATATATATATATATATATGTATATATATATATATATATATATATATCTTTCTTTCTTCTTTCATACTATTCGCCATTTCCCGCGATAGCAAGGTAGCGTCAAGAACAGAGGACTGGGCCCCTGAGGGAATATTCTCACCTGACCCACCCCTCCGCTCCTTCTTTTGGAAAAAAAAAAAAAAAAAGAAAAATGAGAGGGGAGGATTTCCAGCCCCCCGCTCCCTTCCCTTTTAGTCGCCTTCTACGACACGCAGGGAATACGTGGGAAGTATTCTTTCTCCCCTATCCCCAGGGATAATATACATATATATATACATACATATATATATATATATATATATATATATATATATATATATATATATATATATATATATATATACATATATACATACACACATACATATATATATATATATATATATATATATATATATATATATATATATATATATATATATATATATTATATTTTTTTTTTTCTTTTTATACTTTGTCGCTGTCTCCCGCGTCTGCGAGGCAGCGCAAGGAAACAGACGAAAGAAATGGCCCAACCCCCCCCATACACATGCATATACACACGTCCACACACGCAAATTTACATACCTACACAGCTTTCCATGGTTTACCCCAGACGCAGGAGGATGGATGTGCTGGAAATGAGATGTTTGAGGACAATGTGTGGTGTGAGGTGGTTGGATCGAGTGAGTAACGTAAGGGTAAGAGAGATGTGTGGAAATAAAAAGAGCGTGGTTGAGAGAGCAGGAGAGGGTGTTTTGAAGTGGTTTGGGCACATGGAGAGGATGAGTGAGGAAAGATTGACCAAGAGGATATATGTGTCGGAGGTGGAGGGAACAAGGAGAAGAGGGAGACCAAATTGGAGGTGGAAAGATGGAGTGAAAAAGATTTTGTGTGATCGGGGCCTGAACATGCAGGAGGGTGAAAGGAGGGCAAGGAATAGAGTGAATTGGAGCGATGTGGTATACCGGGGTTGACGTGCTGTCAGTGGATTGAAGCAGGGCATGTGAAGCGTCTGGGGTAAACCATGGAAAGCTGTGTAGGTATGTATATTTGCGTGTGTGGACGTATGTATATACATGTGTATGGGGGGGGTTGGGCCATTTCTTTCGTCTGTTTCCTTGCGCTACCTCGCAAACGCGGGAGACAGCGACAAAGTATAAAAAAAAAAAAAAAAAAAAATATATATACCTGTACATTTCAACGTATACATGGGATGAAGAAGTAAAATTATTAGTGAAAGAGAAGAGAGAGCCATTTGGATGATTTTTGCAGGGAAATAATGCAAATGACTGGGAGATGTATAAAAGAAAGAGGCAGGAGGACAAGAGAAAGGTGCAAGAGGTGAAAAAGAGGGCAAATGAGAGTTGGGGTGAGAGAGGATCATTAAATTTTAAGGAGAATGAAAAGATTATGAGCATCAGATTGGGGAAGAGCAGTGTGGTTTCAGAAGTGGTAGAGGATGTGTGGATCAGGTGTTTGCTTTGAAGAATGTATGTGAGAAATACTTAGAAAAGCAAATGGATTTGTATGTAGCATTTATGAATCTGGAGAAGGCATATGATAGAGTTGATAGAGATGCTCTGTGGAAGGTATTAAGAATATATGGTGTGGGAGGCAAGTTGTTAGAAGCAGTGAAAAGTGTTTATCGAGGATGTAAGGCATGTGTACGTGTAGGAAGAGAGGAAAGTGATTGGTTCTCAGTGAATGTAGGTTTGCGGCAGGAGTGTGTGATGTCTCCATGGTTGTTTAATTTGTTGATGGATGGGGTTGTTAGGGAGGTGAATGCAAGAGTTTTGGAAAGAAGGGCAAGTATGCAGTCTGTTGTGGATGAGAGAGCTTGGGAAGTGAGTCAGTTGTTGTTCGCTGATGATACAGCGCTGGTGGCTGATTCGGGTGAGAAACTGCAGAAGCTGGTGACTGAGTTTGGTAAAGTGTGTGAAAGAAGAAAGTTGAGAGTAAATGTGAATAAGAGCAAGGTTATTAGGTACAGTAGGGTTGAGGGACAGGTCAATTGGCAGGTAAGTTTGAATGGAGAAAAACTGGAGGAAGTAAAGTGTTTTAGAGATCTGAGAGTGGATTTGGCAGCAGATGGAACCATGGAAGCGGAAGTAAATCATAGGGTGGGGGAGGGGGTGAAAGTTCTTGGAGCGTTGAAGTATGTGTAGAAGTCGAGAACATTATCTCGGAAAGCAAAAATGGGTATGTTTGAAGGAATAGTGGTTCCAACAATGTTATATGGTTGCGAGGCGTGGGCTATAGATAGAGTTGTGCGGAGGAGGGTGGATGTGCTGGAAATGAGATGTTTGAGGAGAATATGTGGTGTGAGGTGGTTTGATCGAGCAAGTAATAATAGGGTAAGAGAGATGTGTGGTAATTAAAAGAGTGTGGTTGAGAGAGCAGAAGAGGATGTTTTGGAATGGTTTGGTCACATGGAGAGAATGAGTGAGGAAAGATTGACCTAGAGGATATATGTGTAAGAGGTGGAGGGAACGAGGAGAAGTGGGAGACCAAATTGGAGGTGGAAAGATGGAGTGAAAAAGATTGTGAGTGATTGGGGCCTGAACATGCAGGAGGGTGAAAGGCGTGCAAGGAAGAGAGTAAATTGGAACGATGTGGTATACCGGGGTTGACGTGCTGTCAATGGATTGAACCAGGGCATGTGAAGCGTCTGGGGTAAACCATGGAAAGTTCTGTGGGGCCTGTACGTGGAAAGGGAGCTGTGGTTTCGGTGCATTATTACTTGACAGCTAGAGACTGAGTGTGAATGAATGGGGCCTTTGTTGTCTTTTCCTATCGCTACCTCGCACACATGAGGGGGGGAGGCGGTTGTTATTTCACGTGTGGCGAGGTGGTGATGGGAATGAATAAAGGCAGACAGTATGGACTATGCACATATGTATATATGTATATGTCTGTGTGTGTATATATATGTATACGTTGAGATGTATAGATATGTATATTTGCGTGTGTGGACGTGTATGTATATACATGTGTATGTGGGTGGGTTGGGCCATTCTTTTGTCTGTTTCCTTGTGCTACCTCGCTAACGTGGGAGACAGCAACAAAGTAAAATAAATAAAAATAGATAAATAACATACACAGACATATACATATATACATTTATATACACATATACATAATTCATACTTGCTGCCTTTATTCATTCCCATCGCCACCCCGCCACACATGAAATGACAGTCCCCTACTCCTGCATGCGCTTGAGGTAGCGCTAGGAAAAGACAACAAAGGCCACATTCGTTCACACTCAGTCTCTAGCTGTTATGTATAATGCACCAAAACCACAGCTACCTTTCCACATCCAGGCCCCACAAAACTTTCCATGGTTTACCCCAGACACTTCACATGCCCTGGTTCAATTCATTGACAGCACGTCCACCCTGGTATACCACATCATTCCAATTCACTCTATTCCTTGCATGCCTTTCTCCTTCCTGCATGTTCAGGCCCTGATTGCTCAAAATATTTTTTCACTCCATCATTTCACCTCCAATTTGGTCTCCCACTTCTCCTTGTTCCCTCCACCTCTGACATATATATCCTCTTGGTCAATCTTTCCTCACTCATTCTCTCCATGTGACCAAACCATTTCAATACACCCTTCTTTGCTCTCTCAACCACACTCTTTTAATTACCATACATCTCTCTTACCCTATTTAATTACCATACATTTCTCTTACCCTTTCATTACTTACTCGATCAAACCACCTGACACTACATATTGTTCTCAAACATCTCATTTTTAACACATCCACCCTCCTCTGAACAACCCTATCTATAGCCCACGCCTTGGAACCATATAACATTGATGGAACCACTTTTCCTTCAAACATCCCCACTTTTGCTTTCCGAGATAATGTTCTCGCCTTCCACACATTCTTCAATACTCCCAGAACCCTCACCCCCTCCCCCACCCTGTGACTCATTTCCGCTTCCATGGTTCCATCCACTACCAAATCCACTCCCAGACTTCACTTCCTCCAATTTTTCTCCATTCAAACTTACCTCCCAGTTGACCTGTCCCCCAACCCTACTGTACCTAATGACCTTGCTCTTTTTCACTGAGAACCAGTGACTTTCCTCTCTTCCTACTCGTACACATGCTTACATCCTCGATAAGAGCTTTTCACTGCTTCTAGCAACTTGCCTCCCACACCATATACTCTTAATACCTTCCACAGAGCATCTCTATTAACTCTATCAAATGCCTTCTCTAGATCCATAAATGCTACATACAAATCCATTTGTTTTCTAAGTACTTCTCACATACATTCTTCAAAGCAAACACCTGATCCACACACCTTCTACCACTTCTGAAACCACACTGCTCTTCTCCAGTCTGATGCTCTGTACATGCCTTCACCCTCTCAATAAATACCCTCCCATATGATTTACCAGGAATACTCAACAAATTTGTACCTTCTGTAATTTGAGCACTCGCCTTTATCCCCTTTGCTTTTATACAATGGCACTGTGCATGCATTCCGCCAATCCTCAGGCATTTCACCATGAGCCATACATAGATTGAATATACTCACCAACCATTCAACAACACAGTCACCCCCTTACTTAACAAATTCCACTGCAATACCATCCAAACCCACCGCCTTGCTGGCTTTCATCATCCGCAAAGCTTTCACTACCTCTTCTCTGTTTACCAAACTATTCTCCCTAACCCTCTCACTTTGCACACTACCTCGACCAAAACACCCTATATCTGCCACTCTATCATCTAACACATTCAACAAACCTTCAAATACTGACTCCATCTCCTTCTCACATCATCACTACTTGCTATTCCAACTAGAACCCCCTTAAAGGGGTGGCCATGACAACAGAGACTTCACAATTAAAGAACTCCATTGCTGATTCTTAGCCATTAGTATCTCACCCTTAACAGGCCACTAGCAGAGGGCAAGTCTAGCACAGTGTTTACAGAGGCTCCTACCTAATGTTCTTAATGACTGCTTCCGTCTAATGCTTGTACTTGCTACTTCTACCTAACTTTTTTTTACTTGTGACAAGGTGGGATTTTATGTCTGTGGACAGAATGCCAGTAATCCACATGTTAGGAGGTAGAAAGAAAAGACAGCTTTCTAGGTCAGAGGAGTGCAGCTTGACAACCACTAAAGTGCTGGCTCACTAACCCTTCCGATATCCAGGTGGGTAGTACTGGTAACATACTCAGTACAGTCCCATCTTCAAATCCTTGGGACTCAGTTCTATACAATAGCACTAGACCCCTTCCATTCAAACCATTCTATAACTACCTCAAAACTTCAAGTAAAATCAGAATGCATACCCCTCCCACACACTTCAGTAAAATCTACTCATGGATCCCACCACCCCAACTCATAAACACTGACAAAACACATACACAGTGAACTAACCCTACAGGCACCAAACAGCCTATCTTCCAATTCATTTTTAGATGCCAGCTTACCAGATATATGCCTATCAGAAACCACACACCACAGACAAACATGAGTGAAACTTTCCTGTCTGCATTTTGGACATCACCCATTATTGCAACATTGTTTCAGTATTCCCAAGACCCTTCATTCCCACAGTGCAACTACCATAATGAATACCCTGAATACTTACAGCTTAACTGCCCTGCACTTTATGCACATAGCATAAGCTAGGGTGTGTGTGTGTGTGTGTGTGAGAGAGAGAGAGAGAGAAAGAGAGAGAGAGAGAGAGAGAGAGAGAGAGAGAGAGAGAGAGAGAGAGAGAGAGAGAGAGAGAGAGAGAGAGAGCATACATATGCATATAGAAGTAAAGTCATGGTACGTATGTATATACAAGGTCAAGAAATGGGCCAACACAAGTGTAAAACTCTCTCCCCATAACACACAGACAATAATCACATCACACCACTTTATGACCGATGGTCCTGACTGGTGGACATGCCAGATTCCTAAGTGCTGAAGTAGCCTCATGAAGATAGAAAGGACTCCTGTGGCAGGAAGTAAGTTGTATTATAAAGTGAAATTAGGACTTCAGCAATAAAAATGTAAAAATGAGTACAATATTTTTTACCAGAATATAGAACAACTGATTATAAGATTACTGCCATGTAAAAGAAAGCTATAAAACATTGAAAGAAATATACTTAGAAATAGAAAGGGAAATCTGAGCCTTCGAGGAGGATGAGCACTCCACGCGTGACTCCTTCTGTTTCCCTGTTTAGACTGGGGTGTCTAAATGTGTGTGGATGTAACCAAGATGTGAAAAAAGGAGAGATAGGTAGTATGTTTGAGGAAAGGAACCTGGATGTTTTGGCTCTGAGTGAAACGAAGCTCAAGGGTAAAGGGGAAGAGTGGTTTGGGAATGTCTTGGGAGTAAAGTCAGGGGTTAGTGAGAGGACAAGAGCAAGGGAAGGAGTAGCAGTACTCCTGAAACAGGAGTTGTGGGAGTATGTGATAGAATGTAAGAAAGTAAATTCTCGATTAATATGGGTAAAACTGAAAGTTGATGGAGAGAGATGGGTGATTATTGGTGCATATGCACCTGGGCATGAGAAGAAAGATCATGAGAGGCAAGTGTTTTGGGAGCAGCTGAATGAGTGTGTTAGTGGTTTTGATGCACGAGACTGGGTTATAGTGATGGGTGATTTGAATGCAAAGGTGAGTAATGTGGCAGTTGAGGGAATAATTGGTATACATGGGGTGTTCAGTGTTGTAAATGGAAATGGTGAAGAGCTTGTAGATTTATGTGCTGAAAAAGGACTGGTGATTGGGAATATCTGGTTTAAAAAGCGAGATATACATAAGTATACGTATGTAAGTAGGAGAGATGGCCAGAGAGCGTTATTGGATTACGTGTTAATTGACAGGCGCGCGAAAGAGAGACTTTTGGATGTTAATGTGCTGAGAGGTGCAACTGGAGGGATGTCTGATCATTATCTTGTGGAGGCTAAGGTGAAGATTTGTGGGGGTTTTCAGAAAAGAAGAGTGAATGTTGGGGTGAAGAGGGTGGTGAGAGTAAGTGAGCTTGGGAAGGAGACTTGTATGAGGAAGTACCAGGAGAGACTGAGTACAGAATGGAAAAAGGTAAGAACAATGGAAGTAAGGGGAGTGGGGGAGGAATGGGATATATTTAGGGAATCAGTGATGGATTGCGCAAAAGATGCTTGTGGCATGAGAATAGTGGGAGGTGGGTTGATTAGAAAGGGTAGTGAGTGGTGGGATGAAGAAGTAAGATTATTAGTGAAAGAGAAGAGAGAGGCATTTGGACGATTTTTGCAGGGAAAAAATGCAATTGAGTGGGAGATGTATAAAAGAAAAGAGACAGGAGGTGAAGAGAAAGGTGCAAGAGGTGAAAAAGAGGGCAAATGAGAGTTGGGGTGAGAGAATATCATTAAATTTTAGGGAGAATAAAAAGATGTTTTGGAAGGAGGTAAATAAAGTGCGTAAGACAAGGGAGCAAATGGGAACTTCAGTGAAGGGCGCAAATGGGGAGGTGATAACAAGTAGTGGTGATGTGAGAAGGAGATGGAGTGAGTATTTTGAAGGTTTGTTGAATGTGTTTGATGATAGAGTGGCAGATATAGGGTATTTTGGTCGAGGTGGTGTGCAAAGTGAGAGGGTTAGGGAAAATGATTTGGTAAACAGAGAAGAGGTAGTAAAAGCTTTGCGGAAGATGAAAGCCGGCAAGGCAGCAGGTTTGGATGGTATTGCAGTGGAATTTATTAAAAAAGGGGGTGACTGTATTATTGACTGGTTGGTAAGGTTATTTAATGTATGTATGACTCATGGTGAGGTGCCTGAGGATTGGCAGAATGGTTGCATAGTGCCATTGTACAAAGGCAAAGGGGATAAGAGTGAGTGCTGAAATTACAGAGGTATAATTTTGTTGAGTATTCCTGGTAAATTATTTGGGAGGATATTGATTGAGAGGGTGAAGGCATGTACAGAGCATGAGATTGGGGAAGAGCAGTGTGGTTTCAGAAATGGTAGAGGATGTGTGGATCAGGTGTTTGCTTTGAAGAATGTAAGTGAGAAATACTTAGAAAAGCAAATGGATTTGTATGTAGCATTTATGGATCTGGAGAAGGCATATGATAGAGTTGATAGAGATGCTCTGTGGAAGGTATTAAGAATATATGGTGTGGGTGGCAAGTTGTTAGAAGCAGTGAAAAGTTTTTATTGAGGATGTAAGGCATGTGTACGTGTAGGAGGAGAGGAAAGTGATTGGTTCTCTGTGAATGTAGGTTTGCGGCAGGGGTGTGTGATGTCTCCATGGTTGTTTAATTTGTTTATGGATGGGGTTGTTAGGGAGGTGAATGCAAGAGTTTTGGAAAGAGGGGCAAGTATGCATTCTGTTGTGGATGAGAGGGCTTGAGAAGCGAGTCAGTTGTTGTTCACTGATGATACAGTGCAGGTGGCTGATTCATGTGAGAAACTGCAGAAGCTGGTGACTGAGTTTGATAAAGTGTGTGAAAGAAGAAAGTTAAGAGTAAATGTGAATAAGAGTAAGGTTATCAGGTACAGTAGTGTTGACGGTCAAGTCAATTGGGAGGTAAGTTTTAATGGAGAAAAACTGGAGGAAGTAAAGTGTTTTAGATATCTGGGAGTGGATCTGGCAGTGGATGGAACCATGGAAGTGGAAGTGAATCATAGGGTGGGGGAGGGGGCGAAAATTCTGGGAGCCTTGAAGAATGTGTGGAAGTCAAGAACATTATCTCGGAAAGCAAAAATGGGTATGTTTGAAGGAATAGTGGCTCCAACAATGTTGTATGGTTGCGAGGCGTGGGCTATGGATAGAGCTGTGCGCAGGAGGGTGGATGTGCTGGAAATGAGATGTTTGAGGACAATATGTGGTGTGAGGTGGTTTGATCGAGTAAGTAATGTAAGGGTAAGAGAGATGTGTGGAAATAAAAAGAGTGTGGTTAAGAGAACAGAAGAGGGTGTTTTGAAATGGTTTGGTCACATGGAGAGAATGAGTGAGGAAAGATTGACCAAGAGGATATATGTGTCAGAGGTGGAGGGAACGAGGAGAAGTGGGAGACCAAATTGGAGGTGAAAAAGATTTTGAGTGATCGGGGCCTGAACATGCAGGAGGGTGAAAGGCGTGCAAGGAATAGAGTGAACTGGAACGATGTGGTATTCTGGGGTCAGCGTGCTGTCAATGGATTGAACCAGGGTATGTGAAGTGTTTGGGGTAAACCATGGAAAGTTTTGTGGGGCCTGGATGTGGAAAGGGAGCTGTGGTTTCGGTGCATTATTACATGACAGGTGGAGACTGAGTGCGAACGAATATGACCTTTGTGTCTTTTCCTAGCGCTACCTTGCACACATGGGGGGAGGGGGTTGTTATTCCATGTGTGGCGGGGTGGTGATGGGAATAAATAAAGGCAGACTATGAATTGTGTACATGTGTATATATGTATATGTCTGTGTGTGTATATATATGTGTACATTGAGATGTATAGGTATGTATATTTGCGTGCGTGGACTTGTATGTATATACATGTGTATGTGGGTGGGCTGGGCCATTCTTTCGTGTGTTTCCTTGTGCTACCTCACTAACGCGGGAGACAGCGACAAAGCAAAATAAATGAAATATAGTAGAGACACAATGGCATTTATAACACCAATACACAAAGGGGGATCCAAATTAAGGCCTTAGCAATATAGTCCAGTTAAGCCAGTATTGCAGATTATCAAATTATGTGAAAGTGTGTTGATAAGAGAACACAGAGTATTGTCTTGGTAACAGCTTCATAATCGAAGGCTAGCACAGTTGTGTATCAAGTAAAAGAACAGAAACATAAATACATTACTAGTTTACAATGTCTCTATGGTAATAGATGTGAGACTTTAAGGTAAGAGAAGTAAACAGACAATGTTTTTCTTGATTTTGCTAAAACTTTTGATGAATTGAAGTATAGAGTGTTGATAGAGGAAGTTGCAAGACCAAACTTTACACAAAGATTAGGAAAGTTGCCAGCAAATGGAATCATGTCTAAGGAAGACTCAGTTTGGTTTACCAAAGTGAAAGGTATTAGCTTCTTTTTGTTATCCTGATTTCAGACATAGGTAGGAATGTACAGGAGAGCATACTCAGGTGTTTTGTTTTTGTAGTAAATCATTGGATCAGAAGAAGACCAAGAAAAAGAAACAAAAGATCTGGGTATAATGTGCAAGTTAATAGGAAAGAGCCATTTAGAATTCAGTGAAGAGAAATTTGAATACATACCAGTAAGTCTTGGAGTGATAAACAATATATTGGTGTTTGGGAATAGAAATTGTAGAAAATGTAAAGAATTAGGAGTTATCATGCCTGAGAAACTTCAAGGAGCGCATTAGTACTATAGCTTTTTCAAGCCAGATAATGAGGAGTATAGTAATGAGAACTTTCAAAAGAGAGACAGAAAGTTTATGTTGAAAATGTTTAAAGTATACATAGGAAGCAGAATTGACTATTCCTGTGTTGTGATTTTTTTTTAAAGAGCATCATGGCAGAAGGCAGAACTTACCTTAATCAAGGCCATTTTAGGTGAAATAGATTAAAAGAAAAATAAGGAAATTAATGAGAGTTCTGAAGGAGCTTGTAGACCTGACTCATAAAGGAAGAAAGATTATATGAAGAGGGAGAGACACAAGAAAGAAGAGAATTCCACATCTTTGTTGTTCAGGGGAAGAAGGTATCATAAAAGTTTGTTCTTGAGAGGCTGGTCTCCACATAGAAATTGTAGGAAACAGCAACCAAACTAAGGCCACATACCAAACACTGGGGGTGGGAACACATCCAGACGGGTCACAAGAGCAATAGCCAAACTAGTACCCATTGAACAGAGAAGGAGTAGCCTAAAGAATTAATGAGATTAAATGTTTTTGATTCCCATCTAGTTTGTAGAGAATTGGAGGATGAACCACCCCAGATATTTGAGCAGTATTCTGTACTCAGATGAATATATCCCTTACAGACAAGAAATAGCTGCTCACAAGAAAAATGAGTGTAGTACTTATACAACACTTCCAGCTTTTGCAAAGGAAGTTTATGATGTTATGTAGGGTATCCAGCACAGAGTGAAGGATATGGTTATACCTAACATGTTTATACTTATACAAGTTTGAATTGTGGTGTTTTGAAATTAAACAGAGAAACAAATGATTCTTAGAAAGTGATGTGAGGACAAGTAGCATCTTAACACTTAAATTTTACGAGGTTACCACTTTCCCATTCTGAAATGGTGCTTATGAGACAGAAAGTATGATCACTGCAAGAAAGAGAACAAGTATTAAAAGGGCGAAGGGAGGAAAAGTGAATTGGATTACTAAAATGGAACCATCAGCCTAAGAGTGAATATGGTTACAATTAGAGAAGATCATTTATTGAGAGAAAAAAGAGAGTAAGCATTAGGAAAGAACCTTAAGGAATGCCATGATTAATAGAGTGGGAGGGGTAAGTTGCTCTAATAAGAACTACTGCTGTGGAACAACCAAATAGGAACTTTTGCAGTGAAGAACACAGAGAAGCAGGGAAATCGGAGAAAGAAACTATAGAAGGCAAAGACTTACGCCAAACCCTGTCACATGTTTTGGAGATCTCAAGTGTTGGAGCAAAAGTTTCACCAACACCCCTGTGAGAGGAGGACCAAATATGAGTCACATAGAAGATGTGGGCTATGGATAGAGTTGTGAGCAGGAGGATGGATGTGCTAGAAATGAGATGTTTGAGGACAATGTGTGGTGTGAGGTGGTTTGATCGAGTAAGTAACGTAAGGGTAAGAGAGATGTGTGGAAATGAAAAGAGCGTGGTTGAGAGAGCAGAAGAGGGTGTTTTGAAATGGTTTGGGCACATGGAGACAATGAGTGAGGAAAGATTGGCCAAGAGGATATATGTGTCGGAGGTGGAGGGAACGAGGAGAAGTGGGAGACCAAATTGGAGGTGGAAAGATGGAGTGAAAAAGATTTTGTGTGATCGGGGCCTGAACATGCAGGAGGGTGAAAGGAGGGCAAGGAATATAGTGAATTGGATCGATTTGGTATACTGGGGTTGACGTGCTGTCAGTGGATTGAATCAGGGCATGTGTAGCGTCTGGGGTAAACCATGGAAAGCTGTGTAGGTATGTATATTTGCGTGTGTGGACGTATGTATATACATGTGTATGGGGGTGGGTTGGGCCATTTCTTTCATCTGTTTCCTTGCGCTACCTCGCAAACGCGGGAGACAGCGACAAAGCAAAAAAAAAAAAAAAAAAATTATATATATATATATATATATATATATATATATATATATATATATATATATATATATATATATTTCAGAATATATATATATATTTCAGAAGTGGTAGAGGATGTGTGGATCAGGTGTTTGCTTTGAAGAATGTATGTGAGGAATACTTAGAGAAGTAAATGGATTTGTATGTAGCATTTATGGATCTGGAGAAGGCATATGATAGAGTTGATAGAGATGCTCTGTGGAAGGTATTAAGGATATATGGTGTGGGAGGCAAGTTGTTAGAAGCAGTGAAAAGTTTTTATCGAGGATGTAAGGCATGTGTACGTGTAGGAAGAGAGGAAAGTGATTGGTTCTCAGTGAATGTAGGTTTGTGGCAGACAGTATGAATTATGTACATGTGTATATATGTATATGTCTGTGTGTGTATATATATGTGTACATTGAGATGTATAGGTATGTATATTTGCGTGTGGACGTGTATATATATACCTGTGTATGGGGGAGGGTTGAGCCATTTCTTTCGTCTGTTTCCTTGTGCTACCTCGCAAACGCGGGAGACAGCGACAAAGCAAACAACAACTGACTCATTTCCCAAGCTCTCTCATCTCCAACAGACTTCATACTTGCACCTCTTTCCAAAACTCTTGCGTTTACCTCCCTAACAACCCCATCCATAAACAAATTAAACAACCATGGAGACATCACACACCCCTGCCGCAAACCTACATTCACCGAGAACCAGTCACTCTCCTCTCTTCCTACACGTACACATGCCTTACATCCTCGATAAAAACTTTTCACTGCTTCTGACAACTTTCCTCCCACACCATATATTCTTAATACCTTCCACAGAGCATCTCTATCAACTCTATCATATGCCTTTTCCAGATCCATAAATGCTACATACAAATCCATTTGCTTTTCTAAGTATTTCTCACATACATTCTTCAAAGCAAACACCTGATCCACACATCCTCTACCACTTCTGAAACCACACTGCTCTTCCCCAATCTGATGCTCTGTACATGCCTTCACCCTCTCAATCAATACCCTCCCATATAATTTACCAAGTCAATTGGGAGGTGAGTTTGAATGGAGAAAAACTGGAGGAAGTGAAGTGTTTTAGATATCTGGGAGTGGATCTGGCAGCAGATGGAACCATGGAAGCGGAAGTGGATCATAGGGTGGGGGAGGGGGCGAAAATTCTGGGAGCTTTGAAGAATGTGTGGAAGTCGAGAACATTATCTCGGAAAGCAAAAATGGGTATGTTTGAAGGAATAGTGGTTCCAACAATGTTGTATGGTTGCGAGGCGTGGGCTATGGATAGAGTTGTGCGCAGGAGGATGGATGTGCTGGAAATGAGATGTTTGAGGACAATGTGTGGTGTGAGGTGGTTTGATCGAGTGAGTAACGTAAGGGTAAGAGAGATGTGTGGAAATAAAAAAGAGCGTGGTTGAGAGAGCAGAAGAGGGTGTTTTGAAGTGGTTTGGGCACATGGAGAGAATGAGTGAGGAAAGATTGACCAAGAGGATATATGTGTCGGAGGTGGAGGGAACGAGGAGAAGAGGGAGACCAAATTGGAGGTGGAAAGATGGAGTGAAAAAGATTTTGTGTGATCGGGGCCTGAACATGCAGGAAGGTGAAAGGAGGGCAAGGAATAGAGTGAATTGGAACGATGTGGTATACCGGGGTTGACGTGCTGTCAGTGGATTGAATCAAGGCATGTGAAGCGTCTGGGGTAAACCGTGGAAAGCTGTGTAGGTATGTATATTTGCGTGTGTGGACGTATGTATATACATGTGTAAGGGGGGGGTTGGGCCATTTCTTTCGTCTGTTTCCTTGCGCTACCTCCCAAATGTGGGAGACAGCGACAAAGTATAATAAGTATAAATAAATAAATATATATATGTATAGGTATGTATATTTATGTATATTACAGAGGTATAAGTTTGTTGAGTATTCCTGGTAAATTATATGGGAGGGTATTGATTGAGAGGGTGAAGGCATGTACAGAGCATCAGATTGGGGAAGAGCAGTGTGGTTTCAGAAGTGGTAGAGGATGTGTGGATCAGGTGTTTGCTTTGAAGAATGTATGTGAGAAATACTTAGAAAAGCAAATGGATTTGTATGTAGCATTTATGAATCTGGAGAAGGCATATGATAGAGTTGATAGAGATGCTCTGTGGAAGGTATTAAGAATATATGGTGTGGGAGGCAAGTTGTTAGAAGCAGTGAAAAGTTTTTATCGAGGATGTAAGGCATGTGTACGTGTAGGAAGAGAGGAAAGTGATTGGTTCTCAGTGAATGTAGGTTTGTGGCAGGGGTGTGTGATGTCTCCATGGTTGTTTAATTTGTTTATGGATGGGGTTGTTAGGGAGGTGAATGCAAGAGTTTTGGAAAGGGGGGCAAGTATGCAGTCTGTTGTGGATGAGAGAGCTTGGGAAGCGAGTCAGTTGTTGTTCGCTGATGATACAGCGCTGGTGGCTGATTCATGTGAGAAACTACAGAAGCTGGTGACTGAGTTTGGTAAAGTGTGTGAAAGAAGAAAGTTAAGAGTAAATGTGAATAAGAGCAAGGTTATTAGGTACAGTAGGGTTGAGGGTCAAGTCAATTGGAAGGTAAGTTTGAATGGAGAAAAACTGGAGGAAGTGAAGTGTTTTAGATATCTGGGAGTGGATCTGGCAGCGGATGGAACCATGCAAGCGGAAGTGAATCATAGGGTGGGATAGGGGGCAAAAATTCTGTGAGTCTTGAAGAATGTTTGGAAGTCGAGAACATTATCTCGGAAAGCAAAAATGGGTATGTTTGAAGGAATAGTGGCTCCAACAATGTTGTATGGTTGCGAGGCTTGGGCTATGGATAGAGCTGTGCGGAGGAGGGATCTATGTGCTGGAAATGAGATGTTTGAGGACAATATGTGGTGTGAGGTGGTTTGATTGAGTAAGTAATGTAAGGGTAAGAGAGATGTGTGGAAATAAAATAAGTGTGGTTGAGAGAGCAGAAGAGGGTGTTTTGAAATGGTTTGGCCACATGGAGAGAATGAGTGAGGAAAGATTGACCAAGAGGATATATGTGTCAGAGGTGGAGGGAATGAGGAGAAGTGGGAGACCAAATTGGAGGTGGAAAGATGGAGTGAAAAAGATTTTGAGTGATCGGGGCCTGAACATGCCGGAGGGTGAGAGGCATGCAAGGAATATAGTGAATTGGAACGATGTGGTATACCGGGGTCGATGTGCTGTCAGTGGATTGAACCAGGGCATGTGAAGTGTCTGGGGTAAACCATGGAAAGTTGTGTGGGGCCTGGATGTGGAAAGGGAGCTGTAGGTTTGGTGCATTATTACATGACAGCTAGAGACTGAGTGTGAACGAATAGGGCCTTTGTTGTCATTTCCTAGCACTACCTTGCACACATGAGGGGGAAGGGGTGGTTATTCCATGTGGGGCAGTGTGGCGATGGGAATAGATAAAGGCAGACAGTATGAATTATGTACATGTGTATATATGTATATGTCTGTGTGTGTATATATATGTGTACATTGAGATGTATAGGTATGTATATTTGTGTGTGTGGACGTGTATGTATATACATGTGTATATGGATGGGTTGGGCCATTCTTTCGTCTGTTTCCTTGTGCTACCTCGCTAACACGGGAGACAGCGACAAAGCAAAATGAATAAATAAATAAATAAATTTTTTTTTTTCCCTGGGGATAGGGGATTAAGAATACTTCCCACGTATTCCCTGCGTGTCGTAGAAGGCGACTAAAAGGGGAGGGAGCGGGGGGCTGGAAATCCTCCCCTCTCGTTTTTTTTTTTAATTTTCCAAAAGAAGGAACAGAGGGGGCCAGGTGAGGATATTCCAAAAAAGGCCCAGTCCTCTGTTCCTAACGCTACCTCGCTAATGCGGGAAATGGCAAATAGTTTAAAAGAAAAAAAGAAAGAAAAAATAAATAAATTATATTTATTTATTTATTTTGCTTTGTCGCTGTCTCCCGCGTTTGCGAGGTAGCGCAAGGAAACAGACAAAAGAAATGGCCCAACCCACCCACATACACATGTATATACATACACGTCCACACACGCAAATATACATACCTATAAATCTCAACATATACATATATATATACACACAGACATATACATATATACACATGTACATAATTCATACTGTCTGCCTTTATTCATTCCCATCACCACCCCACCACACATGAAATAACAACCCCCTCCCCCCTCATGTGCACAAGGTAGCGCTAGGAAAAGACAACAAAAGCCCCATTTGTTCACACTCAGTCTCAAGCTGTCATGTAATAATGCACTGAAACCACAGCACCCTTTCCACATCCAGGCCCCACAGATCTTTCCATGGTTTACCCCAGACGCTTCACATGCCCTGCTTCAATCCATTGACAGCACGTTGACCCTGGTATACCACATCGTTCCAATTCACTCTATACCTTGCACGCTTTTGACCCTCCTGCATGTTCAGCCCCAATCACTCAAAATCTTTTTCACTCATCGTTCCACCTCCAATTTGGTCTCCCACTTCTCCTTGTTCCCTCCACCTCTGACACATGTATATCCTCTTGGTCAATCTTGCCTCACTCATTCTCTCCATGTGACCAAACCATTTCAAAACACCCTCTTCTGCTCTCACAACCATTCTCTTTTTATTACCACACATCTCTCTTACCCTATTATTACTTATTCGATCAAACCACCTTACACCACATATTGTCCTCAAACATCTCATTTCCAGCACCTCCACCCTCCGCACAACTCTATCCATAGCCCACTCCTCGCAACCATATAACATTGTTGGAACTACTATTCCTTGAAACATACCCATTTTTGCTTTCCGAGATAATGTTCTCGACTTCCACACATTCTTCAATGCTCCGAGAACTTTCGCCCCCTCCCCCACCCTATGATTCACTTCCGCTTCCATGGTTCCATCTGCTGCCCAATCCACTCCCAGGTATCTAAAACACTTCACTTCCTCCAGTTTTTCTCCATTCGACTTACCTCCTAGTTGACTTGTCCCTCAACCCTACTGTACCTAACAACCTTGCTCTTATTCACATTTACTCTCAGCTTTCTTCTTTCACACACTTTACCAAACTCAGTCACCAGCTTCTGCAGTTTCTCACATGAATCAGCCACCAGCCCTGTATCATCAGGGAACAAGAACTGACTCACTTCCCAAGCTCTCTCATCCACAACAGACTGCATACTTGCCCCTCTTTCCAAAATTCTTGCATTCACCTCACTAACAACCCTATCCATAAATAAATTAAACAACCATGGAGACATCACACACCCCTGCTGCAAACCTACATTCACTGAGAACCAATCACTTTCCTCTCTTCCTCTCTTTGTCACTCCATCCTTCCACCTCCAATTTGGTCTTCCGCTTCTCCTTGTTCCCTCCACCTCTGACATATATGTCCTCTTTGTCAATCTTTCCTCACTAGTTGTCTCCATTTGTCCAAACCATTTCAACACACCCTCTTCTGCTCTCTCAACCACACTCTTTATTTCCACTCATCTCTCTTAACCTTTCATTACTTATTGATCAAACCTCCTCATACCACATATTGTCCTCAACCATTTCATTTCCAACACATCCACCCTCCTCTGTACACCCTATCTACAGCTCATGCCTCACAACCATATGACATTGTTGGAACTACTGTTCCTTCAAACATATGCATTTTTGCTCTCTGCGATAACATTTTCTCCTTCCACACAGTCTTCATCACTCCCAGAACCTTCGACCCCTCCCCATCCTGTGACTCACTTGTTCTTCCATTGCTCCATTTGCTGCAAAGTCCACTCCCAAATATTAAAAACACTTCACTTCCTACAATTTTTCTCCATTCAAACTTACATCCCAATTGCCTTGTCCCTCAACTCTACTGAACCTAATGACCTTGCTCTTATTCATATTTACTCTCCTTACTCCTTACACACATTTTTCCAAACTCAGTCACCAACTTCTGCAGCTTCTCACTTGATTCAGCCACCAGTGCTGTATCATCAGCAAACAACTGATTTACTTCCCTGGCCCTCTCTTCTCCAGCAGACTGCATACTTGCCCCTCTCTCCAAAACTCTTTCATTTTCCTCCCTAGTCACCCCATCCGTAAACAAATTTAACAACCATGGGGACGTCACACATCCCTGTCACAGACTGACCTTCACTGGGAATCAGTCATTCTCCTTTCTAACTACTTGCACACATGCCTTACATCCATGGTAAAACTTTTCACTGCTTCTGGCAACTTACCTTCCACACCATATACTGTTAAGACCTTCCCCAAAGCATCTCTGTCAACCCTATCATATGCCTTCTCCAGATCCATAAATGCTACATACAGATCCTTCTGTTTTTCTAATTATTTCTCACATTCTTCAGAGTAAACACCTGATCCACACATTCTTCACCACTTCTGAAACCTCACTGCTACTCCCCAATCTGATGCTCTGTATATGCCTTCACCTTCTCAATGAATACCCTCCCATACAACTTCTCAGGAATACTCAACAAACTTATGCCTCTGTAGTTTGAACAGTCACCTTCATCCCCTTTGCCTTTGTACAGTGGCACTATGCATGCATTCCAGCAATCTCTCGGCACTTCACCATGATCCATATATACATTGAATATCCATGCCAACCAGTCCAAACACAGTCACCCCCTACCAGTCACCCCCTTTCTTGATAAAGTCTACTGCAGTACTATCCAAACCCTCTGCCTTGCCGGATTTCACCTTCTGCAAAGCTTCCACTACCTCTTCTCTCTTAACCAAACCATGCTACCTGACCCTCTCACTTTGCACAACACACTGACCAAAACACCATACATCTGCCACTCTATCATCAAACTCATTCAACAGACCTTCAAAGTACTCCATCTCCTCACATCTTCACTACCTGTTATTTTTACTTCCCCCCTTGCCCCCTTCACTGATGTTCCCATTTGTTCTCTTGTCCTATGCACATTATTTACCTTCTTTCAAAACATCTTTTTATTCTCCCTAAAGTTTGATGATACTCTCTTACCCCAACTCTCATTTGCCCCTTTTTCAACCCATGCACCTTCCTTTGACCTCCTGCCACTTTCTTTTATACATCTCCCAGTCATTTGCACTCCTTCCTTGTAAGTTTCATCCAGATGCCTCTCTTTTTCTCTATCACTAACAAGTTCTTCATTACATCACTTACTACACTTTCTAATTTGCCCACCTCCCACCTTTCTCATGCCACATGCATCTTTTGCACGTTCCATCACTGCTTCCCTAAATACATCCCATTCCTCACCCACTCCCTCAAGTCACTTGCTCTCACATTTTGACATTTTACACTCAATCTCTCCTGATACTTCCTCTTACAAGTCTACTTTCCAAGCTTACTTACTCTCCCTACTCTCTTCTCCCCTAAAATCTCTCTTCTTTTTTGAAAACCTCTGCAAATCTTCACCTTTGCCCTCCATAAGATAGTAATCAGACATCCCTCTGGCTGCCCTTCTCAGCACATTAACATGCAAAAGTCTCCCTTTTACATGCCTATCAATTAGCATGTAATCCAGCGATGCCCTTTGACCATCTCTCCTACTCACATACATGTACTTATGTATATCTCTTTTTAAACCAGGTATTCCCAATCACCAGTCCTTTTTTAGCACACAAATCCACAACTTTTCACCATTTCCATTTGCAACACTGAATACCTCATTTACACCAATTATACCCTCAACTGCCACATTACTCATCTTGGCATTTAAGTCACCCATCATTAATACCCGGTGTCATGCACCAAAGCTGCTGACACACTCACTCAGCTGCTCCCAAAACTCTTGCCTCTCAGGATCCCTCTTCTAATGATCAGGTGCATAAGTACCACTAATCACCCATCTCTCTCCATCCACTTTCAGTTTTACCTACATCAATCTAGAATATACTTTCTTACATTCTATCACACACTCCACAACTCCTGCTTCAGGAGTAGTGCTGCTCCTTCCATAGCTCTAGTCCTCTCACCAACCCTTGACTTTACTCCCAAAACTTTAACAAACCACTCTTCCCCTTTACCATTGAGCTTTGTTTCACTCAGAGCCAGAACATCCAGGTTTCTTTCATAAAACATACTACTTATCTCTCCTTTCTTCTAATCTTGGTTACATCCACACACATTCAGACACCCCAATCTGAGCCTTTGAGGAGGATAAGCACTCCCCGCTTAACTTTTTTTCCCTTTTAGAAATTGAAATACAAGGAAGGGGTTTCTAGCCCCCCGCTCTTATCCCTTATCCCAGGGATATCTTTTTATTTATTTATTTTTTTGGGGAGTATTTAGATTGGTCTTTCTTAGGGCTGGGCTGCACTAAGGTGTTCTTCTAAGTGGAAAATTCTGTGTTTTTAAACAGAGGAAAAATAGGCAATCATGGATTGGTGTTAGAGGTACATTCCCTCAGAATTTAAGTAGGCATATTATCTGGGCCATATGCCTTGTTCATGTGGAGTTGGGAGAGTGCCTGAAAGACCCTGCATGAGGAGAATATAGGAGATGGCAATGGTTTGGTGGGAGAATATTGGATGGAGGATTAGAAACTGAATCATCCGAAGTTGAATTAGAGGAAAACAACATACTAAAAAGGGCAGCTTTATTAGATGGAGAGGTAGCAAAAGATTGAATATGGCAGAAAGAGTAGGAACTGTTGAATTACAGAAATTGGAGGTTTATTTGGTTAAGGATCAAAATATTTGTCTTCAGAAGAAATCAGCACAATATCTGTAGTGAAAGTGTGCCTGACTTTGCACAGAACGGCTTTTCAGTGATTCTGCACAGAAATGAATGTGGAGTGGGTAAGGAAGGAGTTTCGTGGTGTGATCTGCACTGTCCCTGATGTGACAGGCATCAGAAAAGTAGGTCTAAAGCTATGATTGAGGACAAAAATATTTAGAAGAAAATGGATTGCAGAATTCTGTCTCAGCCAAGATAACCTCTGCTATGTGTTCAGCACAATATGAGACCTCTCAACTTCAGAAGTAATGCCCATCCCAGAGAAAGTCAGTGAAGAAGCTGCACAGGTACAATCTTTGATCTTTTCTAAAGTGGCAAAGATGACATATTGAGGGGGGAATAGAGAATGGGTGTGCCCAGTTACTTGGAAATTAAAACAGTTGGTCACCAGTTGAACAAATTAAAATGAGGAAATTGGAAAGAATACAAAATCATTTCACAAGCAAAATTGATGATCTTGAGAATATGAAATAACACTAGAGGTTAAAAGAATTTGAACTCAACAATATAGATAGAAAGAGATGTGCATGATAATACATGCATGGCAGCTATAGAAGACATAAAGACTAAAGTTTTGTGTTGGAATGCATCTCAGTAAGGGTAATTCGGAATTATTGTCATGAATTATTCCTGGAAATGTGCCCAAAAGACACCAGAGGAAAATGTATGAAAGTACTGCAAAAAAGTTGAAAAGATTATTTAATGCAACATCAGAAGAATAAGGAACATGCATGGAGAGATTACAGACACATTTAAAAGAAAACTAGACTTCTGGTTAAAGTCAGTCTTTGACTGAATGGAATAGCAGTGCTTCATGTGTAAGGCTTGGATGGTGCAAGTGTGAACTTTCTTTGTCGTTTACCAGAATTGGTTAGTATTTGTTTTAGAGTTAATTTTTTTTAGATAGCAATAGTTCAGGAGATATGGATATTGTTTCATTTGGATTAAAGGTAAGGAAAGCAAGGAATCGATGCCAGGGAGACAATGACATTGCAGAGGAGGAAGTAAGAAGAGCAAAATGACAGATAAAGACTGGAAAAACTAGGTTTATAGTAGATGTGGTGTGTGATATGAGGAATGGAGGGGAAGCTGTTGTTGAATGAATTCATAGAGCATGAATGGAAGCATGGAAAGGTGGCTGTGCCTGATGGCTGGTGGAGGGTAGTAATTGTTCTCTGTATAAAGCTAAATGGAGTAAAAAGTGTATAAGTGTTTGAAAGAATTAAAGACTAATAGGTCAAGCTGGAGATTTGGCAAGCTGTATGGAAGGGTAGTGACTGATTGTGATGAATGATTAGTGTACCCCTTTTAGGAGAAGAACAAGGTGGGTTTAGGAAAGGAAGAGGATGTGTAGAGCAGATTTTTGTACTTAAACAGGTTTTGGAAAAGTTCCAGTGATAGATAAGAAAGTTTAGGTGCTATTTATGGATTTAGGAAGGGTTTATGGTACAGTAAATAGGACAACTTTTTTAGGAGTTGGACACTATAGGGTTTAGGAAGGGTTTATGGTACAATAAATAGGACAACTTTCTTAGGAGTTGGACTCTATAGGGTTTGCATAAAAGACTTCTGAGTGCTGTATAGAGATGTATAATGGAAGTCGTGCATGTGCGAGAGTAATTGATGTTTTTGAATGAATAGGAGAGTACATAAAAGTTGTGTGATGATATCATGGTTGCTAAATGTTTTTATAGATAGAACACTATGTGAGATAAGAATGGGGTGAAGAGATGGTGTACTGATAATCATGTTGAAACATAATGGAACTGCTGTAACTGTTTTGTGCAGATGATGCTGTGTTGTTAACTGAGTCAAGGAGTTGGTAGATGATATATGAAGGAGGAGGAGGATGCTGAAAATTAATACAAAATTAGGTAATCCATTAATTTTTGAAAGATAGCGGATGTTACTGTGTATTGTCAGTTTGAATAATGAAAGCCTGGACTCTGTGGATAAGTTTTAGCACTTGAGAAAGAATTCAGTTAGGATGGCAGCAATTAAGTGGAAATTAAAGGTAGGATCATTGAAGTGAGGAAAATTAGTGGAGCATTAAAAACTTTAGTACAGGTACACCACCGATTTTCCGGCACTGTTGGTTCTAAAGCCTTGCTGGATTAACCATTTTGTCAGACCATCCGTGGTCACGTAATAATAATTCATCAACACACCTCTAACCCTTTTGTTATACGTCTCCCATGTGTCTAAAGTATATTACGGATTTTTAGAAATTTACATTAAAAATGAGTGTGTTAGTGGTTTTGATGCACGCGACCGGGTTATAGTGATGGGTGATTTGAATGCAAAGGTGAGTAATGTGGCAGTTGAGGGAATAATTGGTATACATGGGGTTT
Source organism: Panulirus ornatus (assembly GCF_036320965.1). NCBI lineage: Eukaryota > Metazoa > Arthropoda > Malacostraca > Decapoda > Palinuridae > Panulirus > Panulirus ornatus. The sequence goes on from NC_092286.1 coordinate 1,788,629, forward strand.
TCAGTGTTGTAAATAGAAATGGTGAAGAGCTTGTAGATTTATGTGCTGAAAAAGGACTGGTGATTGGGAATACCTGGTTTAAAAAGCGAGATATACATAAGTATACGTATGTAAGTAGGAGAGATGGCCAGAGAGCGTTATTGGATTACGTGTTAATTGACAGGCGCGGGAAAGAGAGACTTTTGGATGTAAATGTGCTGAGAGGTGCAACTGGAGGGATGTCTGATCATTATCATGTGGAGGCTAAGGTGAAGGTTTGTATGGGTTTTCAGAAAAGAAGAGTGAATGTTGGGGTGAAGAGGGTGGTGGGAGTAAGTGAGCTTGGGAAGGAGACTTGTGTGAGGAAGTACCTGCAGAGACTGAGTACAGAATGGGAAAAGGTGAGAACAATGGAAGTAAGGGGAGTGGGGGAGGAATGGGATGTATTTAGGGAATCAGTGATGGATTGCGCAAAAGATGCTTGTGGCATGAGAAGCGTGGGAGGTGGGTTGATTAGAAAGGGTAGTGAGTGGTGGGATGTAGAAGTAAGATTATTAGTGAAAGAGAAGAGAGAGGCATTTGGACGATTTTTGCAGGGAAAAAATGCAATTGAGTGGGAGATGTATAAAAGAAAGAGACAAGAGGTGAAGAGAAAGGTGAAAAAGAGGGCAAATTAGAGTTAGGGTGAGAGAGTATCATTAAATTTCAGGGAGAATAAAAAGATGTTCTGGAAGGAGGTAGATAAAGTGCGTAAGACAAGGGAGCAAATGGGAACTTCAGTGAAGGGGGCTAATGGGGAGGTGATAACAAGTAGTGGTGATGTGAGAAGGAGATGGAGTGAGTATTTTGAAGGTTTGTTGAATGTGTTTGATGATAGAGTGGCAGATATAGGGTGTTTTGGTCGAGGTGGTGTGCAAAGTGAGAGGGTTAGGGAAAATGATTTGGTTAACCGAGAAGAGGTAGTAAAAGCTTTGCGGAAGATGAAAGCCGGCAAGGCAGCAGGTTTGGATGGTATTGCAGTGGAATTTATTAAAAAAGGGGGTGACTGTATTGTTGACTGGTTGGTAAGGTTATTTAATGTATGTACGACTCATGGTGAGGTGCCTGAGGATTGGCGGAATGCGTGCATAGTGCCATTGTACAAAGGCAAAGGGGATAAGAGTGATTGCTCAAATTACAGAGGTATAAGTTTGTTGAGTATTCCTGGTAAATTATATGGGAGGGTATTGATCGAGAGGGTGAAGGCATGTACAGAGCATCAGATTGGGGAAGAGCAGTGTGGTTTCAGAAGTGGTAGAGGATGTGTGGATCAGGTGTTTGCTTTGAAGAATGTATGTGAGAAATACTTAGAAAAGCAAATGGATTTGTATGTAGCATTTATGGATCTGGAGAAGGCATATGATAGAGTTGATAGAGATGCTCTGTGGAAGGTATTAAGAATATATGGTGTAGGTGGCAAGTTGTTGGAAGCAGTGAAAAGTTTTTATCGAGGATGTAAGGCATGTGTACATGTAGGAAGAGAGGAAAGTGATTGGTTCTCAGTGAATGTAGGTTTGCGGCAGGTGTGTGTGATGTCTCCATGGTTGTTTAATTTGTTTATGGATGGGGTTGTTAGGGAGGTGAATGCAAGAGTTTTGGAAAGAGGGGCAAGTATGCAGTCTGTTGTGGATGAGAGAGCTTGGGAAGTGAGTCAGTTGTTGTTCACTGATGATACAGCGCTGGTGGCTGATTCATGTGAGAAACTGCAGAAGCTGGTGACTGAGTTTGATAAAGTGTGTGAAAGAAGAAAGTTAAGAGTAAATGTAAATAAGAGCAAGGTTATTAGGTACAGTAGGGTTGAGGGTGAAGTCAATTGGGAGGTAAGTTTGAATGGAGAAAAACTGGAGGAAGTAAAGTGTTTTAGATATCTGGGAGTGGATCTGGCAGCAGATGGAACCATGGAAGCGGAAGTGAATCATGGGGTGGGGGAGGAGGCGAAAATCCTGGGAGCCTTGAAGAATGTGTAGAAGTCGAGAACATTATCTCGGAAAGCAAAAATGGGTATGTTTGAAGGAATAGTGGTTCCAACAATATTGTATGGTTGCGAGGCGTGGGCTATGGATAGAGTTGTGCGCAGGAGGGTGGATGTGCTGGAAATGAGATGTTTGAGGACAATGTGTGGTGTGAAGTGGTTTGATCGAGTAAGTAATGTAAGGGTAAGAGAGATGTGTGGAAATAAAAAGAGCGTGGTTGAGAGAGCAGAAGAGGGTGTTTTGAAATGGTTTGGTCACATGGGGAGAATGAGTGAGGAAAGATTGACCAAGAGGATATATGTGTCGGAGGTGGAGGGAACGAGGAGAAGTGGGAGACCAAATTGGAGGTGGAAAGATGAAGTGAAAAAGATTTTGAGTGATCGGGGCCTGAACATGCAGGAGGGTGAAAGGAGGGCAAGGAATAGAGTGAATTGGATCGATGTGGTATACTGGGGTTGACGTGCTGTCAGTGGATTGAATCAGGGCATGTGAAGCGTCTGGGGTAAACCATGGAAAGCTGTGTAGGTATGTATATTTGCATGTGTGGACATATGTATATACATGTGTATGGGGGTGGGTTGAGCCATTTCTTTCGTCTGTTTCCTTGCGCTACCTCGCAAACGCAGGAGACAGCAACAAAGCAACAAAAAAAGAAATAAAGAAATGAAATTCAGGTGCCTATACATCTGCTCAGGACTGAGGTGCTTGTCAGCTACAAGTTTCGCAAATCCATATACATACTTGGCAGCTCCTTCGTGGTTTGCAGACCGCTTTTCTTCACACACTCTATTCATGGAAATTCCATGATGCTTCTTGAATCTTTGAAGCCATCCTTCACTATAGTCACACTCATGTTGTAATTTAAGTTCTTTATGGAACAACTTATCCTGGTCCATTATCATGCTCATTATCATGCTCCCTGACAAGTCCACTCCATCACTCTGATGCTGCTAAAACCATTCCATCGTCACTCGATCATGCTCAGTACTCTTACCATCTTTCATAGTTTTTCTAATCGTCATTTGCTTCTTGGAATTGCTGTCTGCATAGAATTTCAATATTTTCTCCCTTTGCTTCTTTATATTATGAACAGCTGATGAACCAATACTATAGATGTCACAACTTACATGCCAAAACACCATGGTCCATTTTCTCAACGGTTCTACTTTATCTTGGATCGATATGGACTGGTGTTTACGTTTAACACCACGACTGACACTCTCATATGTCTTAGAAGCCATAGCAAGGGTTAAATTTAAGCAAAATAAGCTAAGAATCTCGCAGAATTTTGACATCACCACCTATAAGTGCAGTGTAAAGAATGTAAATAAGCAATCCCTACACACAACACCATCTGTGGCCACCCAGTAAACTAGCCTGGTGGCCGTGGTAATTTCAAGTTCCCTCACGTAATTTTGTCTGGACTAAAGAAGGTGTTGAACCATTAGTTGCCAGAAATTTGGTGGTGTACCTGTATGAGGAATAAAGTAAGTGTAATGTGCAAGAATTTAAATGAGGGAGTATTTTTTCCCTTTTGTGATTTATTCATTTGAAACCAAGTATATGTGGGTGATTTTAGTTTACAAATGATAGAAGTAGTGATGGATAATCTGTGTACTATCTATCTGTCTGTCTGTCTATCTCTGACACTTGATGCTTTTGGGAACTCCCTCAAGGGGGAAAGCTGTAGAGATGGATAACTTTTGTACTCTTATCTGTATCTCTGTCACCTATTCCCTCAGGGAACTCCCTCAAGGGGGTGACCATGGCAAAAGAGTCTCCATAACCGATGAACTTTGCAGCCACTTACCCTATATTGCCTCACTTTAACAGGTCCTGGCAGAGGGCAGCTCTTGCACAGTTTCCAGAAGCTCCTGTTTAATGTTCCTACCATCTGCTTGTACTTAATGTTCCTGCTTAATATACCAACCTATTTCTAATGCTCCTACCAAATGTTCCTGCTTACTGCTTGTACCTTAAGTGTCTACTTAATTCTCCTGCCTAATGTTCCTACCTACTACTACTATCTATTGCTCCTATCATTTTGCCAAAAGGTAAGGCTAGTGCATAAGTATCATTGCAGGAAAATCTAGATTTATAAAGTATGAGTTTTGTGAGTTAAACGTTCTCCAGTTTTATTTGTGAAAAGGAGAGATTGTATGTTTGTGAACAGAATACCACCATTCCACATGTGGGTGAAGCAGAAAGAAGAGATAGCTACTGGGGTCAGAGGAGTGCACCTTGACAACCATGGAAGTGCCAGCTCATTATACAGCTGTCACTAACCCTCCCAATAATCATGTGGGTAGTACTGGTAATATACCTCCCTGGTTAGTGGCTCCCTACCAACTGCTACTTACTTGTGTACTGTCCTTGGAATTAGGTTATATAAAGATTGATATAAGAAGATTGGATGGTGTGAAGACATAATTAGAAGAAATGCATGGATGAAATTCTTTTAGCATGGCATGGTCGGGTGAAATATATGGGTTGTCAAAATGATGTGTATATATTAGTACATTTGAAGGCTGAAGACAGTGGTACAAATGAATTGGTGCAGTCAGAGGACTGATCAGGACTATGGATGTTTCAGATTACAGTGCTAGAGGAATGATTTGGAATTATGTGAATGGGTTTTTTTTGGTATAAAGGGGTGGTGTTTAGTTGTTAGTCTCATTTGGTGAATCAGTTTAGTATGCAGAGTAAGAAAGTAAGAATTTGTACAAGTGCGGAAATTAATGCTGTACTTTATTGCACTGTGCATAGGTTGAGGATGTATACGAGTGACTTAAGGGGCTGTATATACCTTGACTGTCCCAAACTGGGAACTGGGAACATTTGATAACATAGATTGATAGATGGAATAATTAAGAAACTGGTTTTCATTCTCTGAGTTAATTTATATTGCATAATCCAAGACTTCATGAATGAATATTGCTTGCTAAACGGTAATTACGCTTAGAGTTTCATGGATTGGGGTAAATTAGGAAGGTGTAACTTTATCCTGTGTGATGTGGATCATTAATTTCTGAACTGGTGTTTACAAATTTAAGGAAATGCTTATAGTTTCCTAAGGATCCACCATTTCAAGGTATGAAAAGTATTTTACATGTTGACATATTTATGAAATATTCTCTTGAATATACTGCTGACCTGTAATGCAAAACTTTTTTCAGGTGTTTTTCAAGGAGATCTTTTTGAATATCCTCGAGGCAGGTAGCTCCAGCTTTCATCACAAATGGATGGTGATCCAGGCATTGACACGGATATGTGCTGATGCTCAGTCTGTGGTTGACATTTATGTCAACTATGACTGTGATCTTAATGCTGCTAATGTTTTTGAAAGGTACAAATAGTGTTTTTATACTTTTAAGGAACAGATTGTGGTAATATGTGTGAGGATAAGTGGAAAAGTCAAGGAATCGAAGAGAGGAAGAGAGGTTGGATATATGGTTAGAAATAGAAAATATAAAGAATTTTCATATCCCAGGATTCCTATATGGGAATCCCATGGCACTGGGTTAGGGCTAAGTTTTCCGCTGCCATTAACTGTGCAAAGTCATCCTCAAACTGTCACCACTTTGTGATGAGTATTTAATGTAACTATTAACCATAGGTTGGTAGTTGGCTTTTGTCAGCTCTTGTTACTTTTGTTGTTTTATTATTGTCGAGGCAGCCAGCCCCCACTATGTCAGTTTCAGCTGGGCAGAGGCTCGAACACTCTATCTTGTCTTGTACATATTGCTATTGGTTGTTTGATAGAGAGCTGGAGTTTATATCGATTTTTTTAATACAATCTTACACTACAAGCTTCCGTGTCAGTGCTATGCTTTTCACCACACACACAGACTATGTACTGAAATTCCGTGTCTTCTCATAAACTTGTGTAACCATCCTTTCGAATATTCACAGTCATAGTCTAGCTTTGGTCCTTTTTGAAAAACTTTGTTCTGTTCGATAAACATCTCCCCAGAAATGCTTACACCTTCATTACATGGGAGCTTGAACTGTCTAATTCTGTACTCCTGGCACCTTTCAAAGTTTCCTAAAACTTTAAACTTTTCTGGCTTTTATTTTCAAAAAAAATTATATAAGAAATTAACAACTGTTGATTAGCTCGGCTACTATGTAAAGAGATTTTGGCACTTTATGCTGCTAACAGCGCCAACCTGGTGGCAGGTCCACAAACTAATGGCAGCAGATTCAAAACGCGCCAGACCATGGGAGTTGCCAGACCATAGAGCGCCAGATTAGAGAGGTAGAGTTAATGCAACAAAGATGTGTTACCAGAATTAATCATACGAAGAGGCTAGAGGCTAGATTTGCCCATTTTTGAAGAGAGAAGAGTTAGGGGTGACCAGATCACAACCTTTTACCTTATTGATACAGATCAATAATGTGACAGTAAATAGTTCTTCAAGAGATGTAGGGATGGGGAATCCAAAGGACATAACATGAAATCAAGGAAGGAACTTGTCAAAGAAATGCTTTTATAGTAAAAGAATGCTGCATGAGTGAAATAAAATGACAGAGAACATCGTTAATGCTGACAGCATACATAGATTAAAGGAGTTGCAAGATAGTATAAATTTTCAAAAATGGGACCCCGTGAATGCAGAACTCCTTCCTCCATCAGTACAAAATAGGTAATTACAGAAAATAATAATGAAAATCTGTAATATATAGATAAGAAATAGAACTGAATAAAGTACTTCAGTCTTGTATGGTCAACAGTAAAGCAGGCAGAAATGAATTATTTAGAATACAGAAACATTTCTCAAGTAAAATCGAAGCTGTTTAGGTCTTTCCCTTTTCGCTCAGAAATCATCAACTAACAAATTGATGTCCAACCCTGTCATTTCTTTTGTTGAACTGAAGCTTCTAAACTTATCACTGCTTGTTAGTACAAATAGGTAATTACAGAAAATTATAATGAAAAGCTGTAATATATTAATAAGAAATAAGAGCTGAATAAAGTACTTATGTCTTGTATAGTCAACAGTAAAGCAGGTAGAAATAAGTGATTTAGAATACAGAAGCATTTCTCAAATAGAATCCAAGCTGTTTAGGTCTTTCCCTTTTCATTCAGAAATCATCAACTGACAGATTGATTTCCAACCCTCTCATTTCTTTTGTTGAATTAAAGCTTCAAAACTTATCAACGCCAACCATAGAACTGATCATAGAATTATGATAGCAGAAACAGAGTATTGGTTTCTCTTTAGTAAAGTAACTACTGTGCTGCAGTCATGTGTGTTGGACAATTAAATTCATAACATCCAGTAGTCTAAGTACAAATTCATGTAGTTATCTTTACATTATTTTAATTCATTCCCATTTCTAGAAGGTGGATAAAATGCATATAGCTTCTCAGTTCACTCATATGTATTATCACATTAAGGTTAGGATGCTGAAATGAGACCACCTTTCATGCTGATTTAAGTACCATTTGATTTTTCATCTTCACCCTCGTTAGGCATGTTCCTTTTTCTGAAGCTACATAAATCTCTTGTAAGAAATGATTTTGAAGAATTATGGGCACCAGACTCAATCTCACAGGCTGCACAGGACATAGATACCCAGTTTGGTTAGGTTGTTGGAATGGGGACTCCTGGTTTGCATAATTGATTCCCACAAATAGCATGTGTGGTTTTGATGGGGAAATTTTGCCTGTGGGAGAGGAAATGTGAACTGAGACTTGTCTTTGAGAACAAATCAGCTAAAGTACAGACCATCCATTATGATAATAAAGCTTTTTTTATTTCATCCATTTCAAACTATCTAGCTAAAATCGTATGAGTATTCCCCAAAATTGCAGATGCAACAAATACCCATATACCATCTTAGTAATCAAACTGTTAAAAAGCAGAAGTACAATGTCATTATACCACATCACCAGTGATACTTATGTTTCTATAATGAGATGACCTTGCTGGTGGGGTGCAAGAGCTTAAACGAAAAGGCATATTGTAAAAATCAAGAAGAAAAACAGTACATGGTATGAAATTAATTAGAATAGTGAAAGATGATATTCCCTACTAGTTACCTCCCTCAGAATGTGAAACATACTTTTGGCAGATTTTGACATCTTCCCTTTAGCCACAAGGAGGGTTAGGATGAAAATAATGAAGGCTCTCAGTAATGCCCAACATGTGTTATGTTGTACTGATTTCTATTGTTCACAGACTGGTGAATGATCTCAGCAAAATAGCTCAGGGAGGGCAGCCAGGGGAGTTTGGCTCTACGCCATTACAGGAACGCAGCATGAGGATAAAGGGGCTTGAGTGCCTTGTTTCCACCCTGAAATGCATGGTTGAATGGTCGAAGGATCTTTATGTCAATCCAAACACGCTCTCAAACCTCAGTAAGTAAAAGTTTAATTTCAAACTTAACACTCATCTTTTGATTAGATGGTGCTAAAGTGCATCCTTGCCAGGAGAAGGCTGCTTTTTTATGCCATAAATGATGATGTATTATTCTTATAAATGCAACTTTCCTGGTGAACTTGTGACCATTTATTTTCAGGTTAAATATTTTCTCATTTCATTGATAGAACCATAAAAGAGACAGTACTCAATTTTGCAGCCATTTGTTTTATGGTATTTTAGGAAGTACACAAATGTAGTTTTACGCATGCTTTGGAGATAATGGTTTATATTTTTATTTCCTTTCTTTTTAGTGCTTACCTAAAGAAAGTGTTGGAGCTTTATTTAGTAGAATACTGTAGAAATAGGAATTGTTTGAGAAGAAATGCACAAATAACATGAAAATGGAAATTCATGCCATCACATTATAAAGATTTAACTACTACTTTTGATTTATTATACTTTGTCACTGTCTCCCATGCTAGTGAGGTAGTGCAAGGAAACAGACGAAAGAATGGCCCAACCCACCCACTTACACATGTATATACATACACGTCCACAAACACACATATACATACCTCGCACACATGAGGAGGGAGGGGGATGTTATTCCATGTGTGGCGAGGTGGCGATGGGAATAAATAAAGCAGACAGTATGAATTATGTACATGCGTATATATGTATATGTCTGTTTCTGTATATATATGTGTACATTGAGATGTATAGGTATGTATATTTGCGTGTGTGGACGTGTATGTATATACATATGTATGGGGGTGGTTTGGCCATTTCTTTCGTCTGTTTCCTTGCGTTACCTCGCAAACGCAGGAGACAGCGACAAAGCAAAATAATAATAATAAAAATCAACGTATACATATACACACACACAGACATATACATATATACACGTACATAATTCATATTGTCTGCCCTTATTCATTCCCGTTGCCACCCCGCCATACATGAAATGACAACCCCCTCCCCCGGCATGTGTGCGAGGTAGCGCTAGGAAAAGACAACAAAGACCACATTCGTTCACACTCAGTCTCTAGCTTTCATGTATAATGCACCGAAACCACAGCTCCCTTTCCACATCCAGGCCTTACAAAACTTTCCATAGTTTACCCCAGACACTTCACATGCTTGGCTCAATCCATTGACAGCACGTCGACCCCAGTATACCACATCATTCCAATTCACTCTATTCCTTGCACACCTTTCACCCTCCTGCATGTTCAGACCCTGATCACTCAAAATCTTTTTCACTACATCTTTCCATCTCCAATTTGGTCTCACACTTCTCCTCATTCCCTCCACCTGTGACACATATATCCTCTTGGTCAATCTTTCCTCACTCATTCTCTCCATGTGACCAAACCATTTCAAAACACACCTCTTCTGCTCTCTCAACCACACTCTTTTTACTACCACACATCTCTCTTACCCTTTCATTACTTACTCGATCAAACCACCTCACACCACATATTGTCCTTAAACATCTCATTTCCAGCACATCCACCCTCCTCCGCACAACTATATCTACATTCCATGCCTCGCAACGATATAACATTGTTGGAACCACTATTCCTTCAAACATACCCATTTTTGCTTTCCATGATAACGTTCTCGACTTCCACACATTTTTCACCGCTCCCAGAACTTTCTCCCTCTCCCCCACCCTATGATTCACTTCTGCTTCCATGGTCCCAGTTGCTGCCAAATCCACTCCCATATATCTTAAAACACTTCACTTCTTCCAGTTTTTCTCCATTCAAATTTACCTCCCAGTTGACTTGTCCCTCAACCCTGCTGAACCTAATAACCTTGCTCTGATACACATTCACTTTCAGCTTTCTTCTTTCACACACTTTACCAAACTCAGTCACCAGCTTCTGCAGTTTCTCACACGAATCAGCCACCTGCGCTGTATCATCAGCGAACAACAACTGACTCACTCCCCAAGCTCTCTCTCATCCACAACAGACTGCATACTTGCCCCTCTTTCCAAAACTCTTGCATTCACCTCCCTAACAACCCCATCCACAAACAAACAACCATGGAAACATCACTCACCCCTGCCGCAAACCTACATTCACTAAGAACCAATCATTTTCCTCTCTTCCTACACGTACACATGCCTTGCATCCTCGATAAAAACTTTTCACTGCTTCTAACAACTTGCTTCCCACACCATATATTCTTAATACCTTCCACAGAGCATCTCTATCAACTGTTATCATATGCTTTCTCCAGATCCATAAATACCACATACAAATCCATTTGCTTTTCTAAGTATTTCTCACATACATTCTTCAAAGCAAATACCTGATCCACACATCCTCTACCACTTCTGAAACCACACTGCTCTTCCCCAATCTGATGCTCTGTACATGCCTTCACCCTCTCAATCAATATCCTTCCATATAATTTCCCAGGAATACTCAACAAACTTATACCTCTGTAATTTGAGCACTCACTTTTATCCCCTTTGCCTTTGTACATGGCACTGTGCAAGCATTCCGCCATCCTTAGGCACCTCACCATAAGTCATATTTATTTATTTATTTATTTTGCTTTGTCGCTGTCTCCTGCGTTAGCGAGGTAGCGCAGGGAAACAGACGAAAGAATGGCCCAACCCACCCACATACACATGTATATACATACACGTCCACACACGCAAATATAAATACCTATACATCTCAATGTATACATATACATACACACACAGACATATACATATATACACATGTACGTGATTCATACTGTCTGCCTTTATTCATTCCCATCGACACCCCGCCACACATGGAATAACAACCCCCTCCCACCTCATGTGTGCGAGGTAGTGCTAGGAAACTACAACAAAGGCCCCATTTGTTCACACTCAGACTCTAGCTGTTATGTAATAATACACAGAAACCACAGCTCCCTTTCCACATCCAGGCCCCACAGAACTTTCCATGGTTTACCCCAGACGCTTCACATGCCCTGGTTCAATCCATTGACAGCACGTCGACCCCGGTATACCACATCGTTCCAATTCACTCTATTCCTTGCACACGTTTCACCCTCCTGCATGTTCAGGCCCCGATAACTCAAAATCTTTTTCACTCCATCTTTCCACCTCCAATTTGGTCCCCCACTTCTCCTCGTTCCCTCCACCTGTGACACATGGATCCTCTAGGTCAATCTTTCCTCACTCATTCTCTCCATGTGACCAAACCATTTCAAAACACCCTCTTCTGCTCTCTCAACCACACTCTTTTTATTACCACACATCTCTCTTACCCTATTATTACTTACTCGATCAAACCACCTCACACCACATATTGTCCTCAAACATCTCATTTCCAGCACATCCATCCTCCTGCGCACAACTCTATCCATAGCCCACACCTCACAACCATACAACATTGTTGGAACCACTATTCCTTCAAACATACCCATTTTTGCTTTCCGAGATAATGTTCTCGACTTCCACACATTCTTCAAGGCCCTCAGAATTTTCGTCCCCTCCCCCACCCTATGATTCACTTCCGCTTCCATGGTTCCATCCGCTGCCAGATCCACTCCCAGATATCTAAAACACTTCACTTCCTCCAGTTTTTCTCCTTTCAAACTTACCTCCAAATTGACTTGACCCTCAACCCTACTGTACCTAATAACCTTACTCTTATTCACATTTACTCTCAACTTTCTTCTTTCACACACTTTACCAAACTCAGTCACCATTAATCAGCCACCAGCGCTGTATCATCAGCGAACAAGAACTGACTCACTTCCCAAGCTCTCTCATCCACAACAGACTGCATACTTGCCCCTCTTTCCTAAACTCTTGCATTCACCTCCCTAACACCCCCTTCCATAAACAAATTAAACAACCGTGGAGGCATCACCTACATTCACTGAGAACCAATCAGTTACCTCTCTTCCCACTTACACATGCCTTACATCCTCGATAAAAACTTTTCACTGCTTCTAACAACTTGCCTCCCACACCATATATCCTTAATACCTTCCACAGAGCATCTCTATCAACTCTATCATATGCCTTCTCCAGATCCATAAATGCTACATACAAATCCATTTGCTTTTCTAAGTATTTCTCACATACATTCTTCAAAGCAAACACCTGGTCCACACATCCTTTACCACTTCTGAAACCACACTGCTCTTCCCCACTCTGATGCTCTGTGTACATGCCTTCACCCTCTCAATCAATACCCTCCCATATGATTTACCAGGAATACTCAACAAACTTATACCTCTGTAATTTGAGCCCTCCCCTTTGCCTTTGTACAATGGTAATAGGCAAGCATTCCACCAATCCTCAGGCACCTCACCATGAATCATACATACATTAAATAACCTTACCAACCAGTCAACAATACAATCACCCCTTTTTTAATAATTTCCACTGCAATACCATCCAAACCCACAGCCTTGCCATCTTTAATCTTCCTCAAAGCTTTTTCTACCTCCTCTTTTTTTTTTTTTTTTTTTTTTTTGTCGCTGTCTCCCACGTTTGCGAGGTAGCGCAAGGAAACAGACGAAAGAAATGGCCCAACCCACCCCCATACACATGTATATACATACGTCCACACACGCAAATATACATACATACACAGCTTTCCATGGTTTACCCCAGACGCTTCACATGCCCTGATTCAATCCACTGACAGCACGTCAACCCCGGTATACCACATCGCTCCAATTCACTCTATTCCTTGCCCTCCTTTCACCCTCCTGCATGTTCAGGCCCCGATCACACAAAATCTTCTTCACTCCATCTTTCCACCTCCAATTTGGTCTCCCTCTTCTCCTCGTTCCCTCCACCTCCGACACATATATCCTCTTGGTCAATCTTTCCTCACTCATTCTCTCCATGTGCCCAAACCATTTCAAAACATCCTCTTCTGCTCTCTCAACCATGCTCTTTTTATTTCCACACATCTCTCTTACCCTTATGTTACTTACTCGATCAAACCACCTCACACCACACATTGTCCTCAAACATCTCATTTCCAGCACATCCATCCTCCTGCACACCACTCTATCCATAGCCCACGCCTCGCAACCATACAACGTTGTTGGAACCACTATTCCTTCAAACATACCCATTTTTGCTTTCCAAGATAATATTCTCGACTTCCACACATCCTTCAAGGCTCCCAGAATTTTCGCCCCCTCCCCCACCCTATGATCCACTTCCGCTTCCATGGTTCCATCCGCTGCCAGATCCACTCCCAGATATCTAAAACACTTCACTTCCTCCAGTTTTTCTCCATTCAAACTCACCTCCCAATTGACTTGACCCTCAACCCTACTGTACCTAATAACCTTGCTCTTATTCACATTTACTCTTAACTTTCTTCTTTCACACACTTTACCAAACTCAGTCACCAGCTTCTGCAGTTTCTCACATGAATCAGCCACCAGCGCTGTGTCATCAGCGAACAACAACTGACTCACTTCCCAAGCTCTCTCATCCCCAACAGACTTCATACTTGCCCCTCTTTCCAAAACTCTTGCATTCACCTCCCTAACAACCCCATCCATAAACAAATTAAACAACCATGGAGACATCACACACCCCTGCCGCAAACCTACATTCACTGAGAACCAATCACTTTCCTCTCTTCCTACACGTACACATGCCTTACATCCTCGATAAAAACTTTTCACTGCTTCTAACAACTTGCCTCCCACACCATATATTCTTAATACCTTCCACAGAGCATCTCTATCAACTCTATCATATGCCTTCTCCAGATCCATAAATGCTACATACAAATCCATTTGCTTTTCTAAGTATTTCTCACATACATTCTTCAAAGCAAACACCTGATCCACACATCCTTTACCACTTCTGAAACCACACTGCTCTTCCCCAACCTCTTCTATGTTTACCAAATCATTTTCCCTAGCCCTCTCACTTTGCACACCACCTCGACCAAAACACCCTATATCTTCCACTCTATCATCAAACACATTCAACAAACCTTCAAAATACTCACTCCATCTCCTTCTCACATCACCACTACTTGTTATCACCTGCCCATTAGCCCCTGTCACTGAAGTTCCCATTTGTTCCCTTGTCGTATGCACTTTTTTTTTACCTCGATCCAAAACATCTTTTTATTCTCCCGAAAATTTAATGATACTCTCACCCCAACTCTCATTTGCCCTCTTTTTCACCTCTTGCACCTTTCTCTTGACCTCCTGCCTCTTTCTTTTATACATCTCCCACTCATTTCCATTATTTCCCTGCAAAAATCGTCCAAATGCCTCTCTCTTCTCTTTCACTAATAATCTTACTTCTTCATCCCACCACTCACTTCCCTTTCTAATCTGCTTACCTCCCACCCTTCTCATGCCACAAGCATCTTTTGCGCAAGCCATCACTGCTTCCCTAAATACATCCCATTCCTCCCCCACTCCCCTTACGTCCTTTGTTCTCACCTTTTTCCATTCTGCTTTCAGTCTCTCCTGTTACTTCCTCACACAACTCTCCTTCCCAAGCTCACTTTCTCTCACCACTCTCTTCACCCCAACATTCTCTCTTCTTTTCTGAAAACCTCTACAAATCTTCACCTTCGCCTCCACAAGATAATGATCAGACATCCCTCCAATTGCACCTCTCAGCACATTAACATCCAAAAGTCTCTTTTTCGTGCGCCTATCAGTTAACACGTAATCCAATAATGCTCTCTGGCCATCTCTCCTGCTTACATACGTATACTTATGTATATCTCTCTTTTTAAACCAGGTATTCCCAGTCACCTGTCCTCTTTCAGCAGATAAATGTACAAGCTCTTCACCATTTCCATTTACAACACTGAACACCCCATGTATACCAATTATTCCCTCAACTGCCACATTACTCACCTTTGCATTCAAATCACCCATCACTATAACCCGGTCTCGTGCATCAAAATCACTAACACACTCATTCAGCTGCTCCCAAAACACTTGCCTCTTATGATCTTTCTTCTTCTGCCCAGGTGCATATGCACCAATAAGCACCCATCTCTCTCCATCCACTTTCAGTTTTACCCATATCAATGTAGAGTTTACTTTCTTACACTCTATCACATACTCCCACCACTCCTGTTTCATGAGTAGTGCTACTCCTTCCCTTGCTCTTGTCCTCTCACTAACCCCTGACTTTACTTCCAAGACATTCCCACACCATAAGTCATACATACATTGAATTACCTTACAAACCAGTCAGCAATACAGTCACCCCCTTTTTTAATAGATTCCACTGCAATACCTTCCAAACCCGCTGCCTTGCCGGCTTTCATCTTCTGCAAAGCTTTTACTACCTCTTCTCTGTTTACCGAATCCTACTATCTAACCCTCTCACTTTGCACACCACCTCGACCAAAACACCCTATATCTACCACTCTATCATCAAACACATTCAATAAACCTTCAAATACTCACTCCATCTCTTTCTCACATCACCACTACTTGTTATCACCTCCCCACTAGCCCCCTTCACCGAAGTTACTGCTTTTTCCCTTGTCTTACGCACTTTACTTACCTCATTCCAAAACATCTTTTTATTCTCCCTAAAATTTAATGATACTCTCTCACCCCAACTCTCATTTGCCCTCTTTTTCACTTCTTGCACCTTTGTCTTGACCTCCTGCCTCTTTCTTTTATACATCTCCCTGTCATAATGATTTTTTTTTTTTTTTTTTTTGCTTTGTCGCTGTCTCCCGTGTTTGCGAGGTAGCGCAAGGAAACAGACGAAAGAAATGGCCCAACCCACCCCCATACACATGTATATACATACGTCCACACACGCAAATATACATACCTACACAGCTCTCCATGGTTTACCCCAGACGCTTCACATGCCCTGATTCAATCCACTGACAGCACGTCAACCCCGGTATACCACATCGATCCAATTCACTCTATTCCTTGCCCTCCTTTCACCCTCCTGCATGTTCAGTCCCCGATCACACAAAATCTTTTTCACTCCATCTTTCCACCTCCAATTTGGTCTCCCACTTCTCCTCATTCCCTCCACCTCCGACACATATATCCTCTTGGTCAATCTTTCCTCACTCATTCTCTCCATGTGCCCAAACCATTTCAAAACACCCTCTTCTGCTCTCTCAACCACGCTCTTTTTATTTCCACACATCTCTCTTACCCTTACGTTACTACTCGATCAAACCACCTCACACCACACATTGTCCTCAAACATCTCATTTCCAGCACATTCATCCTCCTGCGCACAACTCTATCCATAGCCCACGCCTCGCAACCATACAACATTGTTGGAACCACTATTCCTTCACACATACCCATTTTTGCTTTCCGAGATAATGTTCTCGACTTCCACACATTCTTCAAGGCTCCCAGGATTTTCGCCCCCTCCCCCACCCTATGATCCACTTCCGCTTCCATGGTTCCATCCGCTGCCAGATCCACTCCCAGATATCTAAAACACTTTACTTCCTCCAGTTTTTCTCCATTCAAACTTACCTCCCAATTGACTTGACCCTCAACCCTACTGTACCTAATAACCTTGCTCTTATTCACATAATATAATAATAATATTAATATTATATATATTATATATTATATAATATTATATAATATATATTATATAATATTATATATGTATATTTCAGAAGTGGTAGAGGATGTGTGGATCAGGTGTTTGCTTTGAAGAATGTATGTGAGAAATACCTAGAAAAGCAAATGGATTTGTATGTAGCATTTATGGATCTGGAGAAGGCATATGATAGAGTTGATAGAGATGCTCTGTGGAAGGTATTAAGAATATATGGTGTGGAAGGAAAGTTGTTAGAAGCAGTGAAAAGTTTTTATCGAGTATGTAAGGCATGTGTACGTGTAGGAAGAGAGGAAAGTGATTGGTTCTCATTGAATGTAGGTTTGCGGCAGGGGTGTGTGATGTCTCCATGGTTGTTTAATTTGTTTATGGATGGGGTTGTTAGGGAGGTAAATGCAAGAGTTTTGGAAAGAGGGGTAAGTATGAAGTCTGTTGGGGATGAGAGAGCTTGGGAAGTGAGTCAGTTGTTGTTCGCTGATGACACAGCGCTGGTGGCTGATTCATGTGTGAAACTGCAGAAGCTGGTGACTGAGTTTGGTAAAGTGTGTGGAAGAAGAAAGTTAAGAGTAAATGTGAATAAGAGCAAGGTTATTAGGTACAGTAGGGTTGAGGGTCAAGTCAATCGGGAGGTGAGTTTGAATGGAGAAAAACTGGAGGAAGTGAAGTGTTTTAGATATCTGGGAGTGGGTCTGGCAGCGGATGGAACCATGGAAGCGGAAGTGGATCATAGGGTGGGGGAGGGGGCGAAAATTCTGGGGGCCTTGAAGAATGTGTGGAAGTCGAGAACATTATCTCGGAAAGCAAAAATGGGTATGTTTGAAGGAATAGTGGTTCCAACAATGTTGTATGGTTGCGAGGCGTGGGCTATGGATAGAGTTGTGCGCAGGAGGATGGATGTGCTGGAAATGAGATGTTTGAGGACAATGTGTGGTGTGAGGTGGTTTGATCGAGTGAGTAACGTAAGGGTAAGAGAGATGTGTGGAAATAAAAAGAGCGTGGTTGAGAGAGCAGAAGAGGGTGTTTTGAAGTGGTTTGGGCACATGGAGAGGATGAGTGAGGAAAGATTGACCAAGAGGATATATGTGTCGGAGGTGGAGGGAACAAGGAGAAGAGGGAGACCAAGTTGGAGGTGGAAGGATGGAGTGAAAAAGATTTTGTGTGATCGGGGCCTGAACATGCAGGAGGGTGAAAGGAGGGCAAGGAATAGAGTGAATTGGAGCGATGTGGTATACCGGGGCTGACGTGCTGTCAGTGGATTGAATCAAGGCATGTGAAGCGTCTGGGGTAAACCATGGAAAGCTGTGTAAGCTGTGTAGGTATGTATATTTGCGTGTGTGGACGTATGTATATACATGTGTATGGGGGGGGTTGGGCCATTTCTTTCGTCTGTTTCCTTGCGCTACCTCGCAAACGCGGGAGACAGCGACAAAGTATAAAAAAAAAAAAAAAAAATATGTATATCATACCAGGGGATAAGGGGGAAAGAACAGAGCCCAGACATTCCATATGTGTTGCAGAAGGCGACTTAAAGGGGTGGGAGGGAAGGACTGGAATGTCTCCTCTCCTGTTCAGTTTTCCAAAAAAAGAAACAGAGAAGTGCGCTGTGAGGATTTTTTCCTTTAAGGCTCCGAACACTACCTTGGTAATGTGGGAAATGGCAAAAACTTATTGAGAAAGAGAAAATATAGATATATATATGTGTTTTTGTATGTATACATGCATATGTATACATTGTGAATCAAAAACCATTGCAACACAAACCTCGTCAGGTGGTAGTGTCCCGCAGTGTATCGAGACAGACTTCCCCCGAACTTTTTTAAAAGGGAAGTAAATGTTTATAGTTGTGTTACTGGAGTGATAGTTTTCATACATGGTGCTTTGACAAGAAAATAGTGAAATTGGAAAAAATGTAGCTTAGACATTGAAGCTTATTGATACAGTGGTTAAATTGATGAAAACTACTATTGACTTTTGTGTAAATAAATTAAACATTTCCTTTTTCCATAGTCAGAGGTTGAACCATTATGTGACATTCATTTTTTTTTCTTTTCATTTCAAGCTAGAAGTTTCAGTTTTCTAAATTGTTTCTTACATTTTTCTTATGTATATATATGTATGTGTGTGTGTGTGTGTATATGTGCGTGTGTGTGTGTATGTGTGTGTATGTGTATATATATATATATATGTATATTATCCCTGGGGATAGGGGTGAAAGAATACTTCCCACGCATTCCTCGCGTGTCGTAGAAAGCGACTAGAGGGGGCGGGAGCGGGGGGCCACAAATCCTCCCCTCGTATTTTTTTAACTTTCTAAAATGGGAAACAGAAGAAGGAGTCACGCGGGGAGTGCTCATACTCCTCGAAGGCTCAGATTGGGGTGCCTAAATGTGTGTGGATGTAACCAAGATGTGAAAAAAGGAGAGATAGGTAGTATGTTTGGGGAAAGGAACCTGGATGTTTTGGCTCTGAGTGAAACGAAGCTCAAGGGTGAAGGGGAAGAGTGGTTTGGGAATGTCTTGGGAGTAAAGTCAGGGGTTAGTGAGAGGACAAGAGCAAGGGAAGGAGTAGCAGTACTCCTGAAACAGGAGTTGTGGGAGTACGTGATAGAATGTAAGAAAGTAAATTCTCAATTAATATGGGTAAAACTGAAAGTTGATGGAGAGAGATGGGGGATTATTGGTGCATATGCACCTGGGCATGAGAAGAAAGATCATGAGAGGCAGGTGTTTTGGGAGCAGCTGAATGAGTGTGTTAGTGGTTTTGATGCACGAGACCGGGTTATAGTGATGGGTGATTTGAATGCAAAGGTGAGTAATGTGGCAGTTGAGGGAATAATTGGTATACATGTGGTGTTCAGTGTTGTAAATGGAAATGAAGAGCTTGTAGATTTATGTGCTGAAAAAGGACTGATGATTGGGAATACCTGGTTTAAAAAGCGAGATATACATAAGTATACTTATGTAAGTAGGAGAGATGGCCAGAGAGCGTTATTGGATTATGTGTTAATTGACAGGCGCGCGAAAGAGAGACTTTTGGATGTTAATGTGCTGAGAGGTGCAACTGGAGGGATGTCTGATCATTATCTTGTGGAGGCTAAGGTGAAGATTTGTATGGGTTTTCAGAAAAAAAGAGTGAATGTTGGGGTGAAGAGGGTAGTGAGAGTAAGTGAGCTTGGGAAGGAGACTTGTGTGAGGAAGTACCAGGAGAGACTGAGTACAGAATGGAAAAAGGTGAGAACAATGGAAGTAAGGGGAGTGGGGGAGGAGTGGGATGTATTTAGGGAATCAGTGATGGATTGCGCAAAAGATGCTTGTGGCATGAGAAGAGTGGGAGGTGGGTTGATTAGAAAAGGTAGTGAGTGGTGGGATGAAGAAGTAAGAGTATTAGTGAAAGAGAAGAGAGAGGCATTTGGATGGTTTTTGCAGGGAAAAAATGCAGTTGAGTTGGAGACGTATAAAAGAAAGAGACAGGAGGTCAAGAGAAAGGTGCAAGAGGTGAAAAAAAGGGCAAATGAGAGTTGGGATGAGAGAGTATCATTAAATTTTAGGGAGAATAAAAAGATGTTCTGGAAGGAGGTAAATAAAGTGCGTAAGACAAGGGAGCAAATGGGAACTTCAGTGAAGGGCGCAAATGGGGAGGTGATAACAAGTAGTGGTGATGTGAGAAGGAGATGGAGTGAGTATTTTGAAGGTTTGTTGAATGTGTTTGATGATAGAGTGGCAGATATAGGGTGTTTTGGTCGAGGTGGTGTGCAAAGTGAGAGGGTTAGGGAAAATGATTTGGTAAACAGAGAAGAGGTAGTAAAAGCTTTGCGGAAGATGAAAGCCGGCAAGGCAGCAGGTTTGGATGGTATTGCAGTGGAATTTATTAAAAAAGGGGGTGACTGTATTGTTGACTGGTTGGTAAGGTTATTTAATGTATGTATGACTCACGGTGAGGTGGATGAGGATTGGCGGAATGCGTGCATAGTGCCATTGTACAAAGGCAAAGGGGATAAGAGTGAGTGCTCAAATTACAGAGGTATAAGTTTGTTGAGTATTCCTGGTAAATTATATGGGAGGGTATTGATTGAGAGGGTGAAGGCATGTACAGAGCATGAGATTGGGGAAGAGCTGTGTGGTTTCAGAAGTGGTAGAGGATGTGTGGATCAGGTGTTTGCTTTGAAGAATGTATGTGAGAAATACTTAGAAAAGCAAATGGATTTGTATGTAGCATTTATGGATCTGGAGAAAGCATATGATAGAGTTGATAGAGATGGTCTGTGGAAGGTATTAAGAATATATGGTGTGGGAGGCAAGTTGTTAGAAGCAGTGAAAAGTTTTTATCGAGGATGTAAGGCATGTGTACGTGTAGGAAGAGAGGAAAGTGATTGGTTCTCAGTGAATGTAGGTTTGCGGCAGGGGTGTGTGATGTCTCCATGGTTGTTTAATTTGTTTATGGATGGGGTTGTTAGGGAGGTGAATGCAAGAGTTTTGGAAAGAGGGGCAAGTATGAAGTCTGTTATGGATGAGAGAGCTTGGGAAGTGAGTCAGTTGTTGTTCGCTGATGATACAGCGCTGGTGGCTGATTCATGTGAGAAACTGCAGAAGCTGGTGACTGAGTTTGGTAAAGTGTGTGAAAGAAGAAAGTTAAGAGTAAATGTGAATAAGAGCAAGGTTATTAGGTACAGTAGGGTTGAGGGTCAAGTCAATTGGGAGGTGAGTTTGAATGGGGAAAAACTGGAGGAAGTGAAGTGTTTTAGATATCTGGGAGTGGATCTGGCAGCGGATGGAACCATGGAAGCGGAAGTGGATCATAGGGTGGGGGAGGGGGCGAAAATTCTGGGAGCCTTGAAGAATGTGTGGAAGTCGAGAACATTATCTCGGAAAGCAAAAATGGGTATGTTTGAAGGAATAGTGGTTCCAACAATGTTGTATGGTTGCGAGGCGTGGGCTATGGATAGAGTTGTGCACAGGAGGATGGATGTGCTGGAAATGAGATGTTTGAGGACAATATGTGGTGTGAGGTGGTTTGATCGAGTAAGTAACGTAAGGGTAAGAGAGATGTGTGGAAATAAAAAGAGCGTGGTTGAGAGAGCAGAAGAGGGTGTTTTGAAATGGTTTGGGCACATGGAGAGAATGAGTGAGGAAAGATTGACCAAGAGGATATATGTGTCGGAGGTGGAGGGAATGAGGAGAAGAGGGAGACTAAATTGGAGGTGGAAAGATGGAGTGAAAAAGATTTTGTGTGATCAGGGCCTGAACATGCAGGAGGGTGAAAGGAGGGCAAGGAATAGAGTGAATTGGAGCGATGTGGTATACCGGGGTTGACGTGCTGTCAGTGGATTGAATCGGGCCATGTGAAGCGTCTGGGGTAAACCATGGAAAGCTGTGTAAGTATGTATATTTGCGTGTGTGGATGTATGTATATACGTGTGTATGGGGGTGGGTTGGGCCATTTCTTTCGTCTGTTTCCTTGCGCTACCTCGCAAATGCGGGAGACAGCGGCAAAAACAAAAAAAAAAAAAAAAAAAAACATAGTAATAATGAAATAGCTTTGATTAAGGTATTCAGTTAACATGAGGATATAGCAGATTGAAGACATAGCAGATATTTGAATGACTAATCTTTTAATTTTAGAAATATTTGAGAGTTTGAGGTGATAATGCAAATAGTAGGATGAATTACTGTACATAAAGAGATGTAGACTTTGTAGTCAGAGTGTTTAGGCTTTTGCCTATGTCATCTTGTAAACTCTTAAGAAACAAAGCCTCTTGGATCTTTTGTAAAGACTAATTTTCTTTTGATTATATTTTTTGTGACTATATAAACTTGTTTTTAGTGATCTGTTTTACTTGTAAACTTTTTATTTTGGTGTCAATCTGTGCTCCGAAAAGGTTTACAGTTTTTGAGATGTAAACAAGAAATATTTTGGGATGATATCTGTCGATATCTCATAAATCATATTCCATCTCAAATCAACTCTTCAGGCCAGGAAAAGAAAAAGGAGTCTGATGAGACAGAAGTAAGTAATTCATTAGAGGATAGTCGAACATCTCTGGCACGACATGGGTCTCACAACTCAATCAGTTCTCTTCAGTCTTCATCCACCAACACCGCTTCTTCAACAGTAGGAGTGGACAATCCAGAACAGTTCCAGTGTCTCAAACATCAGAAAGATATCTGGGAGCAAGGCATTGATATGTGAGTTACCTTTACTTCTGAAGTTTATGCTTTTATGATTTTTACAAGATCAGAGAATGCTCATAAATGTTCTCCCAGATTTTTTCACTTCATGTCTTATTTTTAGATTCATCTTAAGCCTTTGTGTTACTTCACATTACCTTTTGCAATCATGCTATTTTTATGGCCATGCCAGATTAACTTAAAGCATACACTATGTGGGTATAGAAGTCTTCACAATAATTTGTTTTTGATTTTTAAAGCTTTGTTTAGGTTTTGCCTCTAGTATGTGTATCTGTGTCCTTTGGACACTTTTCTGGTTCATCCTGTATTTCTAACATGGCATTTACAGCAGCGCCACCCTTTGGACAGTTTTTCATCCAAGATTTACATATCCTTAAAGTTCCTGATGAGATATAGGAATATGTGTAGGGTTGAGAATTAAGTATCAGGTATTGGTGTTGGCTCCATAGTGTTCATATCTTTATAATGTGTATATTCTGTTTTTCTACATTGATCATGATATAAAGGATGTTTTTGTTTCAAGTTAGGAAGACTGTTTTCACTGCATAAAGACAAGAGATTTACAGAAACTGCAAGATTCTGCTTGGCCAAAGAGGTTTTCCCTACACCAGTACTTTGACTTATGATGTTTCGACTTGAGACATTTAGGACTCATGACCCTTGAGAATTAGGGTACATTGACAGTGTGTGACACTTATATTGTACTTGTGACAAATTTATAAAAAGGTTTTTAATCTTTATGTTTTTATTTATAAAATGATTTTGTAATCGTAAAATACGTCTGGATATTGTAAGGTAATTTTGTACTTATCATGCATATCTTAATGATGTTTTCCAACAACTGGCAAAATTTTGTATCCCACCTGCCAGTGGTCCACTTGTAAAGAAGAGGTTGCATGATATGCGCCATGGTATATGTACAATGTTTTTTCTGCTTCTCCGTTATATCCTGCCTTCAAAGTAAGTAGAGTCATTTTGATGTATCTGCAAGGAATGTTAAACCTTTAACCTCCCACAGTGTTCCAACCCTGAATCTTTTTTTTTTTGAAGAGTGTATTTAACTTTCCAGTGTCAAAGATATTTACATAATGGAAAGATTATTTCTGTATTTTTCATCTACATCTTTCACTGTAAGAACACAGAAGTGTTCATGTTTCAGTACAATGGGTTAGAAAGTGAGGAATTAAGGCTTGAGTATCAAGTGAGGTGCCATTGTGCTTGTATCATTTATTTTGCCTGTACTGAAGTGCTGATCACTGAGTATTTACAAGGTATCTTATATAATTGATCTTTTTTCACTATCACTGTCATTTATTGACAATTTTTCTTAACAGAAAAACTATAGAAGATTATAGAATTATTTGCTGCTTCTATCAGATGCAGTTTTGTCCAAATTCAAAACATGCAGGGAGTAAATGGGAAGTATTTCATCAATCTGTCTATCTATATCTCTGTCACATGTTCCCAGATGGAACTTTCTTAAGGGGCTGGCCTCAGCAATATAGTCTCCATAACTAGTGAACTCCAGTGCCGGTTTTTTGCCTTTAGTGCCTCACGCTTAACAGGCCACTGGAAGAGGACAACTCTAGTGCAGTGTTTGCTGAGCTTTATACCTAATGTTCCTACTGACTACTACTTCCTAAAGTTCTGCCTAATTTTCTACCCAGTGCTCCTGCCTTAATGTCCCTCCCTAATGATTCTACCTAATGCTCCTACCTAAATGTCCCTACCTACTATTCCTATCTGTTGCTTATAATATTTTGCCAAAAGGCAGGGCTAGTGCATATTGCTTATGGCAGGAAAATCTAGAGTTACGAAGAATGAGTTGTGTTAGTTAGGTGTTGTCAAGTGTTGTGTATGATAAGGAGAGAGTGTATGTTTGTGGACTGAAAGCCATTAGTCCACATATGGGTGTGGCAGAAAAAAAAGGAACAGCTACTTGAGTCAGAGGAGTGCAACTTGACAACCACTGACGTGCTGGCTTGCTACACAGGCATCATTCACCCCCCCAATAACCAGGCAGGTAGTGTTGGTAGTATACCTCCCTGGTCATTGGCTGCCTATTAACCACTATCTTGCTGTACCCAATTTTAGCATGGTAGTTCCAGGAACTAACAAAGAAATAGTCTCATTCGCTCACATCCATTCTCTAGCTGTTATGCGTATTTCGCTGAAACCACAGCCCTCTATCCACCAGGTCCCACAGACATTTCCATGGTTTCCCCTTGGCTGCTTCATATGCCTTGGTTCATTCCATTCACAGCATATCATCCACTGTATACCACATCATTCCATTTCACTCTATCACATGCATGCCTTACACCCTCCTTTATGTTCAGGTCCAGAGTGCTCAAAACCTTTTTGCGCTCTGTCCCGTCTCAAATTCTATCTCTCCTTTCTCTTTTTCCTCTCCTCTTCTGACACTTTTGTCTTCTGTCGCTGTCGGGCCTTCCTTGCCCAATCTCGCATATGTCCAAACTGCTTCAGTAGACTCTCTTTAGCTTTTAACCATTCACTTCTAATTACCTCACCTCTGTCTAACCCTATTATTTCATACTCTTTAAACCCTCTTTACACCAGGTATTGTCTTCAAACTTCCTCAGACATTTCAGTTTCAATGCATTCTACCTCTTCCTTACATTTCCATCTTTAGTTCATTCATTACATCCATACAACATTGTTGTGATTAGTATACCCTGAAACATATCTGTCTTTGCCCTCAGACATATCATTTCCAGCACATTTTACCTATTTAGTACATTTCCATGTATAATTTATCCCTATCATCCATACAACACTGTTGGGACTACTATTTTATTATTTTATTTATTTTGCTTTGTCGCTGTCTCCCGTGTTAGCAAGGTAGCACAAGGAAACAAATGAAAGAATGGCCCAATCCACCCACATTCACATGTATATACATACACGTCCACACACGCAAATATACATACCTATACATCTCAATGTATACATATATATACACACACAGACATATACATATATACGCACGTACATAATTCATACTGTCTGCCTTTATTCATTCCCATCGCCACCTCGCCACACATGGAATAACAACCCCCTCCCCCCTCATGTGTGCGAGGTAGCGCTAGGAAAAGACAACAAAGGCCCCATTTGTTCACACTCAGTCTCTAGCTGTCATGTAATAATGCACCGAAACCACAGCTCCCTTTCCACATCCAGGCCCCACAGAACTTTCCATGGTTTACCCCAGACGCTTCACATGCCCTGGTTCAATCCATTGACAGCATGTTGACCCCGGTATACCACATCGTTCCAGTTCACTCTATTCCTTGCACGCCTTTCACCCTCCTGCATGTTCAGGCCCCGATCACTCAAAATCTTTTTCACTCCATCTTTCCACCTCCAATTTGGTCTCCCACTTCTCCTCGTTCCCACCACCTCTGACACATATATCCCCTTGGTCAATCTTTCCTCACTCATTCTTTCCATGTGACCAAACCATTTCAAAACACCCTCATCTGCTCTCTCAACCATACTCTTTTTATTACCACACATCTCTCTTACCCTTACATTACTTACTCGATCAAACCACTTCACACCACATATTGTCCTCAAACATCTCATTTCCAGCACATCCACCCACCTGCGCACAACTCTATCCATAGCCCATGCCTCGCAACCATACAACATTGTTGGAACCACTATTCCTTCAAAAATACCCATTTTTGCTTTCTGAGATAATGTTCTTGACTTCCACACATTCTTTAAGGCTCCCAGAATTTTTGCCCCCTCCCCCACCCTATGATTCACTTTCGCTTCCATGGTTCCATCCGCTGCCAAATCCACTCCCAGATATCTAAAACACTTCACTTCCTCCAGATTTTTTCCATTCAAATTTACCTCCCAATTGACTTGACCCTCAACCCTGCTATACCTAATAACCTTACTCTTATTCACATTTACTCTCAACTTTCTTCTTTCACACACTTTACCA
This sequence comes from Panulirus ornatus, assembly GCF_036320965.1. Taxonomy (NCBI): domain Eukaryota; kingdom Metazoa; phylum Arthropoda; class Malacostraca; order Decapoda; family Palinuridae; genus Panulirus; species Panulirus ornatus. The sequence continues at coordinate 1,815,739 of NC_092286.1, forward strand.
GACTCAGTCACAAGCTTCTGCAGTTTCTTACATGAATCAGCCACCAGTGCTGTATCATCAGGGAACAAGAACTGACTCACTTCCCAAGCACTCTCATCCACAACAGACTGCATACTTGCCCCTCTTTCCAAAACTCTTGGATTCACCTCCCTAACAACCCCATCCATAAACAAATTAAACAACCATGGAGACATCACACACCCCTGCCGCAAACCTACATTCACTGAGAACCAATCACTTTCCTCTCTTCCTACACGTACACATGCCTTACATCCTCGATAAAAACTTTTCACTGCTTCTGACAACTTGCCTCCCACACCATATATTCTTAATACCTTCCACAGAGCATCTCTATCAACTTTATCATATGCCTTCTCCAGATCCATAAATTATACATACAAATCCATTTGCTTTTCTAAGTACTTCTCACATACACTCTTCAAAGCAAGCTCCTAATCCACACATCCTCTACCACTTCTGAAACCACACTGCTCTTCCCCTATCTGATGCTCTCTATATCCCTTCACCCTCTCAATCAATACCCTCCCATATAATTTCCCAGGAATACTCAACAAACTTATACCTCTGTAATTTGAGCACTCACTTTTATCCCCTTTGACTTTGTACAATGGCACTATGCAAGCATTCCGCCTATCCTCAGGCACCTCACCATGAATCATACATACATTAAATAACCTTACCAACCAGTCAACAATACAATCACCCCCTTTTTTAATAAATTCCACTGCAATACCATCCAAACCTGCTGCCTTGCTGGCTTTCATTATCCGCAATGCTTTTACTACCTCTTCTCTGTTTACCAGATCATTTTCCCTGACCCTCTCACTTTGCACACCACCTCCACCAAAACACCCTATATCTGCCACTCTATCATCAAACACATTCAACAATCCTTCAAAATACTGACTCCATCTTCTCACATCACCACTACTTGTTATCACCTTCCTATTAGCTCCCTTCAGTGAAGTTCCCATTTGTTCCCTTGTCTTACGCACTTTATTTACCTCGTTCCAAAACATCTTTTTATTCTCCCTAAAATTTAATGATACCCTCTCACCCCGTCTCTCATTTTGCCCTCTTTTTCACCTCTTGCACCTTTCTCTTGACCTCCTTCCTCTTTCTTTTATACATCTCCCACTCATTTGCATTATTTCCCTGCAAAAATTGTCCAAATGTCTCTCTCTCTCTTTCTCTCTCTCTTCTCTTTCACTAATAATCTTACTTCTTCATCCCACCACTCACTACCCTTTCTAATCTGCCCACCTCCCACGCTTCTCATGCCACAAGCATCTTTTGTGCAAGCCATCACTGCTTCCCTAAATACATCCCATTCCTCCCCCACTCCCCTTACGTCCTGTGTTCTCACCTTTTTCCATTCTGTACTCAGTCTCTCTTGGTATTTCCTCACACAAGTCTCCTCCCAAGCTCACTTACTCTCACCACTCTCTTCACCCCAACATTCTCTCTTCTTTTCTGAAAACCTCTACAAATCTTCACCTTCTCCTCCACAAGATAATGATCAGACATCCCTCCATTTGCACCTCTCAGCACATAAACATCCAAAAGTCTCTCTTTCACGTGCCTGTCAATTAACACGTAATCCAATAATGCTCTCTGGCCGTCTCTCCTACTTACCTACGTATACTTATGTATATCTCTCTTTTTAAACCAGGTATTCCCAATCATCAGTCCTTTTTCAGCACATAAATCTACAAGCTCTTCACCATTTCCATTTACAACACTGAACACCCCATGTATACCAATTATTCCCTCAACTGCCACATTACTCACCTTTGCATTCAAATCACCCATCACTATAACCCGGTCTTGTGCATCAAAACTACTAACACACTCATTCAACTGCTCCCAAAACACTTGCCTCTCATGATCTTTCTTCTCAAGCCCAGGTGCATATGCACCAATAATCACCCATCTCTCTCCATCCACTTTCAGTTTTACCCATATCAATCTAGAGTTTACTTTCTTACACTCTATCACATACTCCCACCACTCCTGTTTCAGGAGCAGTGCTAGTCCTTCCCTTGCTCTTGTCCTCTCACTAACCCCTGACTTTACTCCCAAGACATTCCCAAACCACTCTTCCCCTTTACCCTTGAGCTTCGTTTCACTCAGAGCCAAAAGATCCAGGTTCCTTTCCTCAAACATACTACCTATCTCTCCTTTTTTCTCTTCTTGGTTACATCCACACACATTTGGACACCCCAATCTGAGCCTTCAAGGAGGATGAGCTCTCCCCACGTGACTCCTTCTGTTTCCCCTTTTAGAAAGTTAAAATACAAGGAGGGGAGGGCTTCTAGCCCCCCCTCTCCCATCCCCTTTAGTCGCCTACTACGACTACTACTACGCATTCTTATATGTCCATCTTTGCCCTGCCAGTTAGTGTCCTCTTTTTCAGTACATTACCAACACTCTCAGGATCTCACTTCCCTTACCCAATTTATGTCTCATATCAGCTCCCATGGTTCCATTGTCTGCCATATCCACAATCAGGCATTTCAAAGATTTCATTTCCTTCAAGTTTACTTCCTTCAGTTTTGCACTTCCAGCCAACCTGTTTTCTTCCACCACTTATCCTAGTAACCATTGCTCTTATTCACACTTACACCAAGCTTTCTCCTAATGCACTCTCAGACTCAGAAGGTAATTTCTTCAGAGTCTCGTTTGAATCTGCCACCAGCACCATGTTATCAGCAAACAATAATGGAGTCACCTCCCTTGTACCCTAACCTCTGCCAGACTGTAGACCTACCGTGCTCTTCAAAACTTTGTTCACTGTCTACATCATCGGTCTGTTTTAGAAACTTAAAAGGCTATGATCAAGTCACCTCTCACTCTTCTTACATTCAAGGTAGGTATATTTAAATCCCTTAGCCTCTCTATGTAACTTAGTTCTCTTAATTCTTGTATCATCTTGGTTGCCCTCCTCCGGATCTTCTTTATTAGCTTTTGGTGCATTTTAAGCAGTGACCAGACCTGATAAGTTGATTCTAGTTGTGGCTATATGTAGGATGTGGATAACTTGTCAGGTATTTCTTTACTTATTCACTTGAATGTTGTTCTGACATATGACAATACAAAGCTTGTCTTCTTAAATATACTCCTAGTATGGATATGTGACAACAGGTTAGGGATGATGTTGATCCCCAAGCCCTTCTCACACACACACACACACTGCTGAATCCAATTTCTTGCTACATGATAATATACTGATGCCTTCTTTCATTTTTTCCTTCCTCATTGCTGTATTTGCTTGTGTTAAATTTCATCAAATAGGTTTCAGATGATACAGCGCTGGTGGCTGATTCATGTGAGAAACTGCAGAAGCTGGTGACTGAGTTTGGTAAAGTGTGTGAAAGAAGAAAGTTAAGAGTAAATGTGAATAAGAGCAAGGTTAATTATTAGGTACAGTAGGGTTGAGGGTCAAGTCAATTGGGAGGTGAGTTTGAATGGAGAAAAACTGGAGGAAGTGAAGTGTTTTAGATATCTGGGAGTGGATCTGGCAGCGGATGGAACCATGAAGTGGATCATAGGGTGGGGGAGGGGGCGAAAATTCTGGGAGCCTTGAAGAATGTGTGGAAGTCGAGAACATTATCTCGGAAAGCAAAAATGGGTATGTTTGAAGGAATAGTGGTTCCAGCAATGTTGTATGGTTGCGAGGCGTGGGCTATGGATAGAGTTGTGTGCAGGAGGATGGATGTGCTGGAAATGAGATGTTTGAGGACAATGTGTGGTGTGAGGTGGTTTGATCGAGTAAGTAACGGAAGGGTAAGAGAGATGTGTGGATTAAAAAGAGCATGGTTGAGAGAGCAGAAGAGGGTGTTTTGAAATGGTTCGGGCACATGGAGAGAATGAGTGAGGAAAGATTAACCAAGAGAATATATGTGTCGGAGGTGGAGGGAACGAGGAGAAGAGGGAGACCAAATTGGAGGTGGAAAGATGGAGTGAAAAAGATTTTGTGTGATCGGGGCCTGAACATGCAGGAGGGTGAAAGGAGGGCAAGGAATAGAGTGAATTGGAGCGATGTGGTATACCGGGGTTGACGTGCTGTCAGTGGATTGAATCAAGGCATGTGAAGCGTCTGGGGTAAACCATGGAAAGCTGTGTAGGTATGTATATTTGCGTGTGTGGACGTATGTATATACATGTGTATGGGGGTGGGTTGGGCCATTTCTTTCGTCTGTTTCCTTGCGCTACCTCGCAAACGCGGGAGACAGCGACAAAGAAGAAAAGAAAAAAAAAAAAAAAGGTTTCAGACCAACTTTGGAATCTTTGTTATCTTTGTAAGTTGATGCAATTCTCCTTGCTTTTACATTTTCCTTGTGGCCTTTATAAACATATTCAGATGAGATAAATGAATTAGTAAATAAATAGTTGTGGCCATATGTAAGATGTGAATAGTACATTTAGATATTTCCTTATGTACTTGAATGCTCCTCTGATATTCTTCTAATATGGGTCTATGGCAATGGGTTAAGAAATAATATCGATTCCCAAGAATGTTTAACCTAATTTTCTGCCACATAGCAATTATATTGAGGTGTTCTTTTGCTTTATCTCAACATCATTACATTTGCTTGGGTTGAATTTAATTAAACAAGTATTAGACCAACTTTGGAATCTGTCAAAGTCTTTGCGTAAGTTGATGCAATTCCCCTTGCTTATGCTTTCTTTATGACCTTTACATCATCTGTGAACATATTTAGATAAAGTAGATAAATGCTTAAATAGATAAATGAATAATCAGGGAGAAGTGGAGGTATGGTGGAAGGAAGAATGGAGAAGTAAAAGCATTGGCAAGCGAGAAGATGAATAAGAAAAAATGTAGGGAGGAATATGAAAGGAGTTTAGATGGAAGTGCAATGAATGTAGGTATGCAGTCATATGTTAATGAGGTGTTTAAAATGTTCAGAGAAAGACTAATAAAGTTTGTAGAATTAGCAGTTGAATACAAAGTCGTGAGATATAGGAACAAAAAGAGAAATGCATGTTGGTCAGAAGAGATTAGAAATGCTGTGGAAGAGAAGAAAAAGGCAAATTGTAGCTTGCTTGAAAGGAATGTACCAGTGGAAGAACAGGAAGGGAGGAGGGAAGAATGTAAGATGTGTAAGCAGATTGTTAAGAAGCTGATATAGGAAAGCAAAGAAAGGGTAGGTAAAAACTTTGGAGAAAAGTTGAATGAAAATATTAGGGAAATAACGCGGGAAATGGCGAATAGTTTAAAAGAAGAAAGAAAAGAAGAAATTGTACTGGAAGGAGATGAAAAAAGAAAGGTGTGTATAAGCGTGGAAATATTGGTTTAAGAAGTAAGGAAGGGGAGTTGATGAATCAAAAGGAGGAAGTGAAAGTAGGATGGAAAATGTATTTTGAAAAACTGATAAGAGGTAGCAGTTCATATATGCTTGAGTATTGAGGATGGAAGGAAGAGGACATGAGTGCAAGGGCCTGTAGCAAAAAGGGGAGGTAGAAAGGGCAATAGTGAGGCTGAAGGTATGAAAGGCACATGGAATGGATGGGATTATGGCTGTAATGCTGAAGTATGGAGGAGAAAGTGTGATAGAGTGGATACATCTGTGTAATTTAGCATGGAAGAAGATTGTGCTTGAGAATTAGATGTAAGCTTTTGATATTACTTTATTCAAAGGAAAAAGTGTTAAGGATATATGTAGCAATTAAAATGGAATAAAAAAAAAAAAAAAATGTAGCTTAGACATTGAAGCTTATTGATACAGTGGTTAAATTGATGAGAACTGCTATTGACGTTTGTGTAAATAAATTATACATTTCCTTTTTCCATAGCCAGAGGTTGAACCATTATGTGACATTCATTTTTTCATTCATTTCAAGCTAGAAGTTTCAGTTTTCTAAATTGTTTCTTACATTTTTCATATGTATATATATGTATGTGTGTGTGTGTGTGTATATGTGCGTATGTATGTGTATGTGTGTGTATGTGTATATGTATATATATATATGTATATTATCCCTGGGGATAGGGGTGAAAGAATACTTCCCACGTATTCCTCGCGTGTCGTAGAAAGCGACTAGAGGGGACGGGAGCGGGGGGCCAGAAATCCTCCCCTCCTTGTATTAACTTTCTAAAATGGGAAACAGAAGAAGGAGTCACGCGGGGAGTGCTCATCCTCCTCGAAGGCTCAGAGTGGGGTGCCTAAATGTGTGTGGATGTAACCAAGATGTGAAAAAAGGAGAGATAGGTAGTATGTTTGAGGAAAGGAACCTGGATGTTTTGGCTCTGAGTGAAACGAAGCTCAAGGGTAAAGGGGAAGAGTGGTTTGGGAATGTCTGGGGAGTAAAGTCAGGGGTTAGTGAGAGGACAAGAGCAAGGGAAGGAGTAGCAATACTCCTGAAACAGGAGTGGTGGGAGTATGTGATAGAATGTAAGAAAGTAAATTCTCGATTAATATGGGTAAAACTGAAAGTTGATGGAGAGAGGTGGGTGATTATTGGTGCATATGCACCTGGGCATGAGAAGAAAGATCATGAGAGGCAAGTGTTTTGGGAGCAGCTGAATGAGTGTGTTAGTGGTTTTGATGCACGAGCCCGGGTTATAGTGATGGGTGATTTGAATGCAAAGGTGAGTAATGTGGCAGTTGAGGGAATAATTGGTATACATGGGGTGTTCAGTGTTGTAAATGGAAATGGTGAAGAGCTTGTAGATTTATGTGCTGAAAAAGGACTGATGATTGGGAATACCTGGTTTAAAAAGCAAGATATACATAAGTATACTTATGTAAGTAGGAGAGATGGCCAGAGAGCATTATTGGATTACGTGTTAATTGACAGGCGTGCGAAAGAGAGACTTTTGGATGTTAATGTGCTGAGAGGTGCAACTGGAGGGATGTCTGATCATTATCTTGTGGAGGCTAAGGTGAAGATTTGTATGGGTTTTCAGAAAAGAAGAGTGAATGTTGGGGTGAAGAGGGTGGTGAGAGTAAGTGGGCTTGGGAAGGAGACCTGTGTGAGGAAGTACCAGGAGAGACTGAGTACAGAATGGAAAAAGGTGAGAACAATGGAAGTAAGGGGAGTGGGGGAGGAATGGGATGTATTTAGGGAATCAGTGATGGATTGCGCAAAAGATGCTTGTGGCATGAGAAGAGTGGGAGGTGGGTTGATTAGAAAGGGTAGTGAGTGGTGGGATGAAGAAGTAAGAGTATTAGTGAAAGAGAAGAGAGAGGCATTTGGACGATTTTTGCAGGGAAAAAATGCAATTGTGGGAGATGTATAAAAGAAAGAGACAGGAGGTCAAGAGAAAGGTACAAGAGGTGAAAAAAAGGGCAAATGAGAGTTGGGGTGAGAGAGTATCATTAAATTTTAGAGAGAATAAAAAGATGTTCTGCAAGGAGGTAAATAAAGTGCGTAAGACAAGGGAGCAAATGGGAACTTCAGTGAAGGGCGCAAATGGGGAGGTGATAACAAGTAGTGATGATGTGAGAAGGAGATGGAGTGAGTATTTTGAAGGTTTGTTGAATGTGTTTGATGATAGAGTGGCAGATATAGGGTGTTTTGGTCGAGGTGGTGTGCAAAGTGAGAGGGTTAGGGAAAATGATTTGGTAAACAGAGAAGAGGTAGTGAAAGCTTTGCGGAAGATGAAAGCCGGCAAGGCAGCAGGTTTGGATGGTATTGCAGTGGAATTTATTAAAAAAGGGGTGACTGTATTGTTGACTGGTTGGTAAGGTTATTTGATGTATGTATGACTCATGGTGAGGTGCCTGAGGATTGGCGGAATGCGTGCATAGTGCCATTGTACAAAGGCAAAGGGGATAAGAGTGAGTGCTCAAATTACAGAGGTATAAGTTTGTTGAGTATTCCTGGTAAATTATATGGGAGGGTATTGATTGAGAGGGTGAAGGCATGTACTGAGCATCAGATTGGGGAAGAGCAGTGTGGTTTCAGAAGTGGTAGAGGATGTGTGGATCAGGTGTTTGCTTTGAAGAATGTATGTGAGAAATACTTAGAAAAGAAACAATGGATTTGTATGTAGCATTTATGGATCTGGAGAAGGCATATGATAGAGTTGATAGAGATGCTCTGTGGAAGGTATTAAGAATATATGGTGTGGAAGGAAAGTTGTTAGAAGCAGTGAAAAGTTTTTATCGAGGATGTAAGGCATGTGTACGTGTAGGAAGAGAGGAAAGTGATTGGTTCTCAGTGAATGTAGGTTTGCGGCAGGGGTGTGTGGTGTCTCCATGGTTGTTTAATTTGTTTATGGATGGGGTTGTTAGGGAGGTAAATGCAAGAGTTTTGGAAAGAGGGGCAAGTATGAAGTCTGTTGGGGATGAGAGAGCTTGGGAAGTGAGTCAGTTGTTGTTCGCTGATGATACAGCGCTGGTGGCTGATTCATGTGAGAAACTGCAGAAGCTGGTGACTGAGTTTGGTAAAGTGTGTGGAAGAAGAAAGTTAAGAGTAAATGTGAATAAGAGCAAGGTTATTAGGTACAGTAGGGTTGAGGGTCAAGTCAATTGGGAGGTGAGTTTGAATGGAGAAAAACTGGAGGAAGTGAAGTGTTTTAGATATCTGGGAGTGGATCTGGCAGCGGATGGAACCATGGAAGCGGAAGTGGATCATAGGGTGGGGGAGGGGGCGAAAATTGTGGGGGCCTTGAAGAATGTGTGGAAGTCGAGAACATTATCTCGGAAAGCAAAAATGGGTATGTTTGAAGGAATAGTGGTTCCAACAATGTTGTATGGTTGCGAGGCGTGGGCTATGGATAGAGTTGTGCGCAGGAGGATGGATGTGCTGGAAATGAGATGTTTGAGAACAATATGTGGTGTGAGGTGGTTTGATCGAGTGAGTAACGTAAGGGTAAGAGAGATGTGTGGAAATAAAAAGAGCGTGGTTGAGAGAGCAGAAGAGGGTGTTTTGAAGTGGTTTGGGCACATGGAGAGAATGAGTGAGGAAAGATTGACCAAGAGGATATATGTGTCGGAGGTGGAGGGAACGAGGAGAAGAGGGAGACCAAATTGGAGGTGGAAAGATGGAGTGAAAAAGATTTTGTGTGATCGGGGCCTGAACATGCAGGAGGGTGAAAGGAGGGCAAGGAATAGAGTGAATTGGAGCGATGTGGTATGCCGGGGTTGACGTGCTGTCAGTGGATTGAATCAAGGCATGTGAAGCGTCTGGGGTAAACCATGGAAAGCTGTGTAGGTATGTATATTTGCGTGTGTGGACGTATGTATATACATGTGTATGGGGGGGTTGGGCCATTTCTTTCGTCTGTTTCCTTGCGCTACCTCGCAAACGCGGGAGACAGCGACAAAGTATAATAAAAGAAAAAAAAAGTGTTCCGTATACCAGGAAAAGTGTATACAAGAATGTTGACTGGTAGAGGGATGGAAGTCACTAAATGCAGAATAAGTGAGAAGCAAGGGGGTTTTAGAAAAGGTAGGGGATGTGTGGATCAGATTTTTTTGGGTGAAGATGACTGTGGAAAAGTGTTTAGGTAAGGTGTTGTATGTAGCTTCCATGGATCTGGAGGAAGTTTGTAACAAGTAGGGGATGTGTGGATCAGATTTTTTTGGTGAAGACAACCATGGAAAAGTGTTTAGGTCAGGCGTTGTATGTAGTTTCCATGGATCTGGAGGACGCTTGTAACAGAATTGAGTGGAATGCTTTATGGGATATCATAAGGATATTTGGGATAGAGGAACAACTGTTGAATGTGAAACACAGAGGAGTGAACACTTGTAAGAGTGAAAGGAGAGTTGAGCAAAAGTTTTGGTATACATGTGGGTATGAAGCAGGGTTGTGTGATGTCACCATGGCTTTTTGATATATGTATGGATTAAGTGGGAAGAGAGATGAAAGCAAAACTTAGGAAAGGGGGTGCAAGATAGAGTGTGGTGTTGGGGTGTGATGGCTAGTAGAAAGCCTGTTTGTAGGTGATACTGTGTTGCTTGTTGAGAGTGAAGAGGAGTTTCATAAGGTTGTAAGTATGTTTTATGATGTGTGTAAGTGTAGGTGGTTGAAGGAAGATTCGAGTAAAAGTAAAGTAATCGTGTTTGAAAGGAAATAGAGTGAAAGTATAGATTTTGCTAAACCATATAAAGTGAAAAGAGAAAGTATAGTAAACTGTGTTTTGGGTATGGGTAAGGAAGACCAGAAGTGAGAGAATTTAGGTGTTTAGGAGCTGTCTTGGGTAAGTTTGGTGATATGGAAGGGAAGCTAAGGGAGAGCGCAGTACATTGTAGAAGAGCCATTGGGTCCCTTAAAAGAAAAATGAAGGGTAGAAGTGTAAGCATGGAAGTGAAGAGAGAATTAAGGGACAGCATAGTCCTCCCAACCCTAACCTATGCAGCTGAAACACGGACATGGAATGAGTTGCAAAGGCCAAGAATCCAGGCTTTGGAAATGAGCTGTTTGAGAGAAACATGTGGTATTATGACTAGATGGAGTGAAAAAGGAAATGAAGGGAAGTATGAGAGATGTGTATGGCAGGAAATGCAAATGGAATGAATTATGGAGTGGTAGAGTATGTGAAATGTGATACTTTCTGGTGGTTTGGGTATGTAGAAAGATTGCAAGACTGGGAGTTTGCAAGGAGAGTGTATGATAGGACAGCTATAGGGGTTGATGTGAGAGGAAGACTACCTGTTAAATGGGGAAATAGAGTGGAAAAATACTGGGAGAAAATTGGTGGAAGAATGTGTAGAATAGTGTATGCGAGGGAGGCATGTAAGGACAGGGATAAGTGGAGACTCATGCTGTGGCCACCCCATTGATGGGGGTTCCCAGGGGGAATATGAATAATGATTTATTGGATTTAGGCAGCCATTCAGCAGAAAATACACAGTTGAGCTATTACATATATTACAGAACTGGGAGGTTATGATGATTATTTGTCAACTAATCATACAAGAGCTTAAGGTTAAAGTGAGGTAGATATTTCCATGATTTGGATATGCGCTAGGGCAAGGTATATTTAGATAGACATAGTGGCAGATATCAAGGGATATTTACAGAGTAAATAGTAAGGTTTATGTGTTATGCACTTGGTAAACAGAGAAGTAGTAAAAGCTTTGCGGAAGATGAAAGCCGGCAAGGCAGCAGGTTTGGGTGGTGTTGGAGTGGAATTTATTAAAAAAGGGGTGACTGTGTTGTTGACTGATTGGTAAGGATATTTAATGTATGTATGACTCATGGTGAGGTGCTTGAGGATTGGCGGAATGCATGCATAGTGCCATTGTACAAAAGCAAAGGGGATAAAGGTGAGTGCTCAAATTGAAGAGGTATAAGTTTGTTAAGTATTCCTGGGAAATTATATGGGAGGGTATTGAGTGAGAGGGTGAAAGCGTGTACAGAGCATCAGATTGGGGAAGAGCAGTGTGGTTTCAGAAGTGGTAGAGGATGTGTGGATCAGGTGTTTGCTTTGAAGAATGTATGTGAGAAATACTTAGAAAAGCAAATGGGTTTGTATGTAGCATTTATGGATGTGGAGAAGGCATATGATAGCGTTGATAGAGATGCTCCGTGGAAGGTATAAAGAATATATGGTGTGGGAGGCAAGTTGCTAGAAGCAGTGAAAAGTTTTTATTGAGGATATAAAGCATGTGTACGAGTAGGAAGAGAGGAGTGTGATTGGTTCTCAGTGAATGTCAGTTTGCGGCAGGGGTGCGTGATGTCTCCATGGTTGTTTAATGTGTTTATGGATGGGGTTGTTAGGGAGGTGAATGCAAGAGATTTAGGGAGAGGAGCAAGTATGCAGTCTGTTGTGGATGAGAGAGCTTGGGAAGTGAGTCAGTTGTTGTTTGCTGATGATACAGTGCTGGTGGCTGATTCGGGTGCGAAACTGCAAAAGCTGGTGACTGAGTTTGGTAAAGTGTGTGAAAGAAGAAAGCCGAGAGTAAATGTGAATAAGAGCAGAAGGTTATTAGGTACAGTAGGGTTGAGGGACAAGTCATTTGGGAAGTAAGTTAGAATGGAGAAAAACTGGAGGAAGTGAAGTGTTTTAGATATTTGGGAGTGGATTTGGCAGCAGATGGAACCATGGAAGTGGAAGTGAGTCACAGGGTAGGGGAGGGGGCGAAAGTTCTGTGAGCATTGAAAATTGTATGGAAGGTTAGAGCATTATCTCGGAAAGCAAAAATGGGTATATTTGAAGGAATAGTGGCTCCAACAATGTTTTATTTTTGCGAGGCATGGGCTAAAGAGAAAGTTGTTCAGAGGAGGGTGCATATGTTGGAAATGAGATGTTTGAGGACAGTATGTGGTGTGAGGTGGTATGATCGAGTAAGTAATGAAAGGGTAAGAGAGATGTGTGGTAATGAAAAGAGTATGGTTGAGAGAGCAGAAGGGTGTATTGAATTGGTTTGATCACATGGAGAGAATGAGTGAGGAAATAATGACCAAGAGGATATATGTGTCAGAGATGGAGGGAACGATGAGAAGTGGGAGACCAAATTGGAGGTGGAAAGATGGAGTGAAAAAGATTTTGAGCGATCGGGGCCTGAACATGCAGGAGGGTGAAAGGCGTGCAAGGGATAGAGTGAATTGAAATGATGTGGTATACCGGAGTTGACGTGCTGTCACTAGATTGGACCAGGGCATGTGAAGCATCTGGGGTAAACCATGGAAAGTTTTGTGGGGCCTGGATGTGGAAAGATAGCTGTGGTTTCGGTGCATTATACATGACAGCTAGAGAGTGAGTGTGAACGAACGTGGGCTTTGTTATCGTTTCCTGGCACTAACTTGCGCACGTGCGAGGGGAGGGGGTTGTCATTTCATGTGTGGCGGGGTGGCAACGGGAATGAATAAAGGCAGCAAGTATGAATTATGAACATGTGTATATATGTCAGTGTATGTATATATATATATATATATATATATATATATATATATATATATATATATATATATATATATATATATATATGTATACATTGAAAAGTATAGGTATGTATATGTGTGTGTGTGGACATGTGAGCATGTGTATGTAGGTGGCTTGGCCACTCTTTTGACTGTTTCCTTATGCTACCTCGCTAACAAAGGAGACAGCGACAAAGTATAATGAAATAGATAAATAATAATAATAATGATAATATTATTATTGTTATTATTATTATTATTATTATTATTATTATTATTATTATTATTATTATTATTATTATTATCCCTTTGGATAGGGGAGAAAGAATACTTCCCACGCATTCCTCATGTGTCGTAGAAGGCGACTAAAGGGGACGGGAGCGGGGGCCAGAAACCCTCCCCTCCTTGTATGTTAACGTTCTAAAAGGGGAAACAGAAGGAGGAGTCACGCCGGGAGTGCTCATCCTCCTCGAAGGCTCAGATTGGGGTGTCTAAGTGTGTGTGGATGTAACCAAGATGAGAAAAAAGGAGAGATGGGTAGTATGTTTGAGGAAAGGAACCTGGATATTTTGGCTCTGAGTGAAACGAAGCTCAAGGGTAAAGGGGAAGAGTGGTTTGGGAATGTCTTGGGAGTAAAGTCAAGGGTTAGTGAGAGGACAAGAGCAAGGGAAGGAGTAGCACTACTCCTTAAACAGGAGTGGTGGGAGTATGTGATAGAGTATAAGAAAGTAAACTCTAGATTGATATGGGTAAAACTGAAAGTGGATAGGGAGAGATGGGTTATTATTGGTGCATATGCACCTGGGCATGAGAAGAAAGATCATGAGAGGCAAGTGTTTTGGTAGCAGCTGAATGAGTGTGTTAGTGGTTTTGATGCCCGAGACTGGGTTGTAGTGATGGGTGATTTGAATGCAAAGGTGAGTAATGTGGCAGTTGAGGGAATAATTGGTATACATGGGGTGTTCAGTGTTGTAAATGGAAATGGTGAAGAGCTTGTAGATTTATGTGCTGAAAAACGACTGGTGATTGGGAATACCTGGTTTAAAAAGAGAGATATACGTAAGTATACGAATGCAAGTAGGAGAGATGGCCAGAGAGCATTATTGGATTACGTGTTATTTGATAGGCACGCAAAAGAGAGACTTTTGGATGGTAATATGCTGAGAGGTGCAACTGGAGGGATGTCTGATCATTATCTTGTGGAGGCAAAGGTGAAGATTTATAGAGGTTTTCAGAAAAGAAGAGAGAATGTTGGGGTGAAGAGAGTGGTGAGAGTAAGTGAGCTTGGGAGGCGACTTGTGTGAGGAAGTACCAGGAGAGATTGAGTACAGAATGGAAAAAGGTGAGAACAAAGGACGTAAGGGGAGTGGGGGAGGAATGGGATGTATTTAGGGAAGCAGTGATGGCTTACGCAAAAGATGCTTGTGGCATGAGAAGCGTGGGAGGTGGGCAGATTAGAAAGGATAGTGAGTGGTGGGATGAAGAAGTAAGATTATTAGTGAAAGAGAAGAGAGATTCATTTAGACGATTTTTGCAGGGAAATAATGCAAATGAGTGGGAGATGTATAAAAGAAAGAGGCAGGAGGTCAAGAGAAAGGTGCAAGAGGTGAAAAAGAGGGCAAATGGGAGTTGGGGTGAGAGAGTATCATTAGATTTTTAAGGAGAATAAAAAGATGTTTTCGAAGGAGGTAAATAAAGTGCATAAGACAAGGGAACCAATGGGAACATCAGTGAAGGGGGCTAATGGGGAGGTGATAACAAGTAGTGGTGATGTGAGAAGGAGATGGAGTGAGTATTTTGAAGGTTTGTTGAATGTGTTTGATGATAGAGTGGCAGATATAGGGTGGTTTGGTCGAGGTGGTGTGCAAAGTGAGAGGGTTAGGGAAAATGATTTGGTAGACAGAGAAGATGTAGTAAAAGCTTTGCGGAAGATGAAAGCCGGAAAGGCAGCGGGTTTGGATGGTATTGCAGTGGAATTTATTGAAAAAGGGGGTGACTGTATTGTTGACTGGTTGGTAAGGTTATTTAATGTATGTATGATTCATGGGTGTATGATTGTACAAAGGCAAAGGGGATAAAGGTGAGTGTTCAAACTACAGAGGTATAAGTTTGTTAAGTATTCCTGGGAAATTATATGGGAGGGTGTAGATTGAGAGAGGGAAAGCATGTACAGAGCATCAGATTGGGGAAGAGCAGTGTGGTTTCAGAAGTGGTAGAGGATGTGTGGATCAGGTGTTTGCTCTGAAGAATGTATGTGAGAAATACTTAGAAAAGCTAATGGATTTGTATGTAACATTTATGGATCTGGAGAAGGCATATGATAGAGTTGATAGAGATGCTCTTTGGAAGGTATTAAGAATATATGGTGTGGGAGGCAAGTTGTTAGAAGCAATGAAAAGCTTTTATCGAGGATGTAAGGCATGTGTACGTGTAGGAAGAGAGGAAAGTGATTGATTCTCAGTGAATGTAGGTTTGCAGCAGGGGTGTGTGATGTCTCCATGGTTGTTTAATTTGTTTATGGATGGGGTTGTTAGGGAGGTGAATGCAAGAGTTTTGGAAAGAGGGACAATTATGCAGTCTGTTGTGGATGAGAGAGCTTGGGAAGTGAGTGAGTTGCTGTTCCCTGATGATACAGCGCTGGTGGCTGATTCATGTGAGAAACTGCAGAAGCTGGTGACTTGAGTTTGGTAAAGTGTGTGAAAGAAGAAAGTTGAGAGTAACTGTGAATAAGAGCAAGGTTATTAGGTACAGTAGGTTTAAGGGTCAAGTAAATTGGGAGTGTTGGAAATGAAATGTTTGATGACAATATGTGGTGTGAGATGGTTTGATCGAGTAAGTGATGAATGGGTTAGAGAGATATGTGGTGATAAAAAGAGTGTGGTTGAGAGAGCAGAAGAGGGTGTCCTGAAATGGTTTGGTCACATGGAGAGAATGAGTGAGGAAAGATTGACAAAGAGGATATATGTGTCAGAGGTGGAGGGAATGAGGAAAAGTGGGAGACCAAATTGGAGGTGGAAAGATGGAGTGAAAAAGATTTTGAGCAATCGGGGCCTGAACATTCGGAATGGTGAAAGGTGTGCAAGGAATGGAGTGAACTGGAACGATGTGGTATACCAGGGTTGACGTGCTGTCAGTGGATTAAACCAGATGTGAAGCATCTGGGGTAAACCATGGAAAGTTCTGTGGGGCCTGAATGTGGAAAGGGAGCTGTGGTTTCGGTGCATTACACATGACAGCTTGAAACTGATTGTGTACGAATGAGGCCTTTTTTTTTTTTGTCTATTTCTAGGACTGCCCCATGGGGGAATGCTATTTCATATGTGGCAGGGTGGCAATGGGAATGGATGAAGGCAGCGAGTATGAATATGTACATGTGTGTACATGCTTATGTCTGTGTATGTATATATGTATGCGTTGAAATGTATAGGTCTGTATATGTGCATATGTGGGTATTTATGTATATACGGGTGTATGTGGGTGGGTAGGCCATTCTTTTGTCTGTTTCCTTGTGCTACCTTGCTGGCGTGGGAGACAGTAATTAGGTATAATGAAATAAAAAAAAGAATATATATATTTCATATTTTATTTATTTTGCTTTGTCACTGTCTCCCGCAATAGCGAGGTAGCGCAAGGAAACAGACGAAAGAATGGCCCAACCCACCCATATACACATGTATATACATACACATCCACACACACAAATATACATACCTATACATCTCAATGTATACATATATACACACACAGACATATACATATATACACATGTACATAATTCATACTGTCTGCCTTTATTCATTCCCATCGCCACCTCGCCACACATGGAATAACAACCCCCTCCCCCCTCATGTGTGAAAGGTAATACCAGGAAAAGACAACAAAGGCCACACTCGTTCACACTCAGTCTCTAGCTGTCATGTAAAAATGCACTGAAACCACAGCACCCTTTCCACATCCAGGCCCCACAGAACTTTCCGTAGTTTACCCTAGATGCTTCACATGCCCTTGTTCAATCCATTGACAGCATGTCGACCCCGGTATACCACATCGTTCCAATTTACTCTATTCCTTGCACGCCTTTCACCCTCTTGCATGTTCAGGCCCCGATCACTCAAAATCTTTTTCCCTCCATCTTTCCACCTCCAATTTGGTTTCCCACTTCTCCTCATTCCCTCTACCTCTGACACATATATCCTCTTGGTCAATCTTTCCTCACTCATTCTCTCCATGTGACCAAACCATTTCAAAACACCCTTTTCTGCTCTCTCAACCACACTCTTTTTATTACCACACATCTCTCTTAGCCTATCATTACTTACTCGATCAAACCACCTCACACCACATATTATCCTCAAACATCTCATTTCCAGCACATCCACCCTCCTGCACACAACTCTATCCATAGCCCACACCTTGCAACCATACAACATTGTTGGAACCACTATTCCTTCAAACATGCCCATTTTTACTTTCCGAGATAATGTTCTTGACTTCCACACATTCTTCAAGGCTCCCAGAATTTTCACCCCCTCCCCCACCCTATGGTTCACTTCTGCTTCCATGGTTCCATCTGCTGCCAAATCCACTCCCAGATATCTAAAACACTTCACTTCCTCCAGTTTTTCTCCATTCAAACTTACTTCCTAATTGACTTGACTCTCAACCCTACTGTATGTAATAACCTTGCTCTTATTCACATTTACTCTCAACTTTCTTCTTTCACACACTTTACCGAACTCAGTCACCAGCTTCTGCAGTTTCTCACATGAATCAGTCACCAGCGCTGTATCATCAGCGAACAACAACTGACTCACCTCCCAAGGTCTCTCATCCACAACAGACTGCATACTTGCCCCTCTTTCCAAAACTCTTGGATTCACCTCCCTAACAACCTCATCCATAAACAAATTAAACAACCATGGAGACATCACACACCCCTGTCGCAAGCCTACATTCACTGAGAACCAATCACTTTCCTCTCTTCCTACATATACACATGCCTTACATCTTCGATATATATATACACACTTGTACATATTTATACTAGCTTGCCTTCATCCATTCCAGGCACTACCCCACCCCACAGGAAACAGCATCGCTACCCTCTTCTTCATTGAGGTAGCACCAGGAAAACAGACAAAGTTATGTACCTCGAGGAAAATGAAGCACTATAAGTTCCCAAATGCACTTTCATGTAATGATGACATCGTTAGGGGAGATAAAAGAATGAGATAGATGTAAAATGGTTAGTAGATCTACAGGGAAGAGGTGTAACTAAGATGCCATTGGTAAACAAACATTGCTGGATGGTGGTGGTAAGGTCTGGCATCATGCCTGTCATAAAATTTTATTATGTGGACAGGAAAGGGAACTGTTTACAAATTTCACCTACAGCAAAGCTATCCAGTTTGTGTAGACCTTCACTGATATCAGTGTCACAATTCTTTGTGTATTTAATAACAGAAGATTCAGTGATATTTCTCATGATAAAGGAGTTCTCAGCACATACTAGAATATGTGCATCACTGTGACATCTTGCAGTATATGTGTATGTCAGTGGGTGTAGCCTTTCTTAGCATCTTTCTTAGTGCTATCTCGCAGATGTGGGAAACAGCCGTTAAGCATAGAAAAGAACTATATCACAAAAGATAAAACAAGTTTTGTTTGTTTAGAAAAAAATTTCTTGATTCACTAAGCTCTTTACCAGAGTATATGATAAAAGACCTCCCACACAAAAGTGAATACATTGAGTATATGATCTAGAATTGATTTTCTCCCTTTTTTATTCAATATTAACATTATTTGATTCCTCATTCATTTACCAAGTTGACTTTGGGTATTTTTAGTCATGGATTTTTTCAGCCCTTGTAAATTTTTCTTTATATTACAAGTTGTGAGTTCATAATTGATTCTAATGTACTTTTACAGGTTTAACCGAAAGCCTCGGCGTGGCCTAGCCTTTCTCCAGGCCCAGGGGCTCTTAGGACCTACCCCTGAGGATATTGCTAATTTCTTCCATGATGATGACAGATTAGATAAGACACAAGTTGGGAATTTCCTTGGAGATCCAGACCCTATTAACAAGGAGGTAGGACTTTTTCATAATCTTTAAAAAAATTTGTAAGAAAAGGTAAAACAAAGGGTTTTAGCATTTTTTTTCTTTGAAGACCTGTGGTATTTTGTTTTCTAGTTTTATTCTTTGAAAAATATCCCTAGGAAGTGGAAACTTGTTATCCATTTCATTTGTATGTACCATGTAGTGAGACGAGTGAAAAAAGAAGTGTGTTTTAGGAGGAGCTAAGTAAGTGCTTAATATAAGGGGTCATATATTTTTGCTAGGGAGTTTAGATGCAAGAGGTTGTAATGTAGCAGTTAAGGGTAGATTGATTGGGTATGTCATCCCCAGTGAAAATGGAAAGAGGGAAGAGCTTGTTGATTAGTGTGCTGAAACAGCAATGGTGACTTGGGTACTAGGTTGAGGGAAGAGCTTGTTGAGTTGTATGATGAAAGAGAGATAATTATTGTTGATGCTTAGTTTCAAAAATATAGGTAAATAGTAGTTGTTGAATGTGAACTTGCTGAGAGGAACTTCAGATGAGATGTCTGATACATTTTTTATATGAAGCAAATGTAAAAGTTTGAAGTGGATCTAAAAAAAAGAGGAAATAATGTGTGAAAGAAGTGCTGATAGTGAGTGAGCTTTGAATAGAGACCTGTTTGCAGAAATACTAAGGAAAATGAACAGATAGTGACATAAGGTGAAAATAAATGAAATGCTGTACAAATATCTGTTAACAATCACATTCATGTAGTGTGGTGGTCATCCGCTGGGCCAGTGTGGGTACTTGATGAAGGCTTGCTGGCATAGGGGTACCATCAAAGATAGGATAGATCATATCAAACAAATCTGGAGGTCATAGGCAAAGTTATATAGTGTGCTTTTGATATTTTGTGTGTCATTTCATTGTGTCAATAAGACTGGACATTAGGCACACACTTAGTAAGAGCTCCCTACTATTAGACTTGAGGTGCACCCTCAACATGATGACAGAATGTCTGTGTTGTATTTATCAGGTTACTTACATATGCTTGTGTAATGATCTTTTACAGATTGATACAGTAGACTGTAGTAGATGAATGATAGGCTGGCACTAGCCTCACCTATTTCCCTCTTGTATTGCTGATTCTCTTGACCTGATTTAGTCACTTTTGAAGTAAATCAAAGGAATATTGTAGTCAGGTTGGTATAACCAGCAATAACATTTAGCATGAGGGCAGATGTTTTATGATTGTGGTCTGCTGGCTCGCATATGGCAAGCTGCCATTGGATGTGGATAGGGAAATGTATCAATGCATTACATGTGACAACTAGAGACTGAATGTGAACAGATGTGGCCTGTTTTATCTGTTTCCTGGAGCTACCTCGTTGAAGCAGGGGGTAGCAATGCTGTTTCCTGTGGGGTGGGGTAGCACCAGGTATGGATGAAGGCAAGCAAGTATGGCTATGTACATGTGTATATTTGTATATATCTGTGTGTGTGTAGGTATATGTGTGTGTGTGGATATGTATATGTATGTATATGTGCTTGTATGGGTTTTTATGTATATATATGTGTATGTGAGTGGTAGGGCCTTCCTTTGTCTGTTTCCTGGCGCTACCTCGCTGACATGGGAAACGGCGATCAAGTATAATGAATAAATGGTATTAATAAACACCACATCTATAATGTGTTCAATTTATTTGCTGATATATTTGGATAACTCTTTATAATGCTAAGAATTTCTAGTAGTTGCAGTGGGCAACCATCACAATTGAGGTCATGTCTCCTTACCCCAAAGCCAAACTCCCTACTTGACTTACCTCCTTGTCACCACCACCACTAGCCAGTCTTACCGCTGCCTTTCAGGTCTTGTTAACCAATAATCTCCCAATCATGACATTAATGAATGTTAATATAAAGTCTCAGCTATGTAATCCAGTAAAGTTTTGTATATACCAGGCATTATAGGTATAGTAGTTTTTAGAGTGAGCATAACAGCAATCAGTCGCTGGTAGCATGTGGTTTTAGGGACAGCCAATCGACACCAGAACAGTTAATGGCCTATACTAAGGGTCAGTGGGAACTGTTCTGTTCCAAGCCACAGCCACAGACAGTGACTGAGAAAGAGGGTGGCTGGATACATGATTGAATTTTCAAGTATTGAATAAAGATTTTATTGTTCAGGCTGTATGGATATCCTCTAAATGTGAGGTAAAAATGTACCATGCTAAATAATTATGGGTATCAGCAGTTATATGATTGCTGACCATAATATTATGATGTGTATAGCTCCGTGAAACAGGTTGGGGCCGAAGTTGATATCAAGAGTATGAATTTTGACTGCATAACACAGGAGATGGGAAAGATTACCATTATATTTGTTAATCTGATTGTTGATTACACTAAACTGGAAATAACAGCATACACAGATTGTGGATCTTTGCTTACTGAGCATGATAATATGGTGGTGGCGTTGGTCCCAGAAAATAGTTCACCCTACTCCACCCATCCCCAGAGCTTAGAACCCTCCTCTGCGCCACCACCACCACCCTAGGTCTCCTTATATCACTAAATGCAACCACCTAACCACCTTCATTGTTCAGCAGGTAACACATTAGAGCCAATATTATAGTTTGTATCTTAATATTGACTCGGAGCCAAGATAGAAAATGTCTGCACAATGGGTCCGATGCCTTCTGTGATGATTCAACCAGCCCCTAATATTGTGGGAGGGTTGATATGCCTGCCTATGGTTGGTCAGTTCAGGTTTGAACCCCACAGTGAATGTTGCAAAATCAGAGGTAAATTTCACGTTGTCATCATTTGACAAATGGTGCACTCCACACTGTGGCATTTCAGCTAACATAATCATTGTCAGCCACAAGTATCATGATCATGCCAGTCACAATAGAAACCTCACAGGCTACACAATGAAAATATTGCAGCTTTCTATAATGAGGGCTGCAGTGTTTGTGATATTGCCCAGCAGCTTGGTGTTTACTGAGACAAAACAACAATGTGGATTCAGTGGCATGCCAAAACAGGTGCTACACACGTTTTTCTCAATTTGTATATAGTATTATTCATGTAAACACAATAACTTTTCCAAAATATTTGACAAGATGTGGTACTTGTAGCCGACATGGCACCCTCCTGACATCAGGGCAACCACCGTGCAGCAAGTCGGACACAAAGTTCTCCATAACCATTAGACTATGTGTCATAAAGTTTATCATATACTGTGCACTGATACTTTTCACTGAATGTACCTATGAGTACAATCAGCTCAGAATGTGTGTGAAAGCACTTCATTTTGGAACTTTTGTTGCTGAAGGGTATGTTAAAGAAATTTGTGAATATGCACTATTAAAAATCTGTTTTGAATATGACAGATTTCATATATGCAAATCTGTTATAGATATGACATATTTCATTTATGCAAATAGGGAGAATAATATAGGTTCAGGTGTTACTGGGCTCCAACTACTTGAGGGTGCATCACAAGGAAAATGTCATCTTTGATGAGGCTGCATCACTGTGAGTACAATCTTGTCAAAGATCTCACTTCAAAGGAGTCTACATTTCCATTCTACTGGAATTAGTGCATTCTTTGGCTGCAGGAACTTTTAAAAGGTCCTAGGTAACACCAGGACTCTTTCATAGATATTGGCCCTGGGTTAATTATAAATAGATAAATGAATGTTGGTTTATTTACCCACGAAGCTTTGCCTAAACAGACATTTGATTTTACTGTATGAAAGGTCAAGGGTCTGAGAAAATGGTGAAATTTAGATTTAAACATCCAATACCAGTGGAATATGATAATAAAACTGAAACTTGTAGGAGTTAAGGAAGTGATGATTACCATAGATATGCAAATAGACATACAGAAAGATTTGTATAGAGATGGAGACCATTCAATGAAAACCAAAAAAAGAAATACTGAAAAAAGCATAGTCTAGAAAACAGATGGAGAAATATCAAAATTACTATAGATGCCACACACAAATGAAAACAAGAAAGGCCAAAACATTATTATTATTATTATTATGGTTGTTTAATTTGTTTATGGATGGGGTTGTTAGGGAGGTAAATGCAAGAGTCCTGGAAAGAGGGGCAAGTATGAAGTCTGTTGGGGATGAGAGAGCTTGGGAAGTGAGTCAGTTGTTGTTTGCTGATGATACAGCGCTGGTGGCTGATTCATGTGAGAAACTGCAGAAGCTGGTGACTGAGTTTGGTAAAGTGTGTGGAAGAAGAAAGTTAAGAGTAAATGTGAATAAGAGCAAGGTTATTAGGTACAGTAGGGGTGAGGGTCAAGTCAATTGGGAGGTGAGTTTGAATGGAGAAAAACTGGAGGAAGTGAAGTGTTTTAGATATCTGGGAGTGGATCTGTCAGCGGATGGAACCATGGAAGCGGAAGTGGATCATAGGGTGGGGGAGGGGGCGAAAATTCTGGGAGCCTTGAAAAATGTGTGGAAGTCGAGAACATTATCTCGGAAAGCAAAAATGGGTATGTTTGAAGGAATAGTGGTTCCAACAATGTTGTATGGTTGCGAGGCGTGGGCTATGGATAGAGATGTGCGCAGGAGGATGGATGTGCTGGAAATGAGATGTTTGAGGAAAATGTGTGGTGTGAGGTGGTTTGATCGAGTAAGTAACGTAAGGGTAAGAGAGATGTGTGGAAATAAAAAGAGCGTGGTTGAGAGAGCAGAAGAGGGTGTTTTGAAATGGTTTGGGCACATGGAGAGAATGAGTGAGGAAAGATTGACCAAGAGGATATATGTGTCGGAGGTGGAGGGAACGAGGAGAAGAGGGAGACCAAATTGGAGGTGGAAAGATGGAGTGAAAAAGATTTTGTGTGATCGGGGCCTGAACATGCAGGAGGGTGAAAGGAGGGCAAGGAATAGAGTGAATTGGAGCGATGTGGTATACAGGGGTTGACGTGCTGTCAGTGGATTGAATCAAGGCATGTGAAGCGTCTGGGGTAAACCATGGAAAGCTGTGTAGGTATGTATATTTGCGTGTGTGGACGTGTGTATGTACATGTGTATGGGGGGGGTTTGGGCCATTTCTTTCGTCTGTTTCCTTGCGCTACCTCGCAAACGCGGGAGACAGCGACAAAGTATAAAAAAGAAAAAAAAAAAAAAAAACATACCAATATTAACCAAAAATGCAGAATGGTGTGATGGTATGAACAACTAGCGCGGGAGACAGCGACAGAGTATAATAAAGATAGATGATTAAAGATAAGTCTATTAAGTATAACAGGAAAAGTGTACGCAAGAATATTAATTGACAGTGATGGAAGTGACTGAAGGGGGTTTTAGGAAGGGTATGGGATGTGTGGATGAGATTTTTGTGACAATGGTGACTATGGAAACATATTTAGCGAAAGGTAAGAAGTTGTATGCAGTATTATTGGATTTGGAGAAGGCATATGACAGAATCGAGTGGAATGCATTGTGGGATGTATTAAGGATATATGGAATATGGGGACAACTGTTAGATGTTGTAAAATCCTTCTGTGACAATGTGTGTGTAAGGGTGGATGGAGAGCTGAGAGAAAGTTTTGGGATACATGTAGGTGTGAGGCAAGGCTGTGTGATGTCACTGTGGCTTTTTGATATATATGAATGGATAGAGTGATAAGGAAGACAAAAGCAGAGCTAGGGAATTAGGGAGCAGAAACTGAGTGTGGCAGTGAGATATGGTGTCTAGTGGCAAGTCTATTTGCAGTGGTGTTTGAAAGGGAACAGAGGGAAAGTATAGATTTTGTAAAACCATTTAGAGTGAAAGAAGAAAGTGTAGTAAATTATGCTGTGGATATGGGTGGAAAAAGACTGGAAGAAGTGAGGGAATTTAAGTATCTGGGGGCTGTCTTGGGTAAGTGTGGTGATATGGAAGGAGCGATAAAGGAGAGAATATTACAGGGTAGAAGAATCATTAAGTCCCTTAATAGAAAAATGAAGGATAGAGGTGTAAGTATGGAGGTGAAGGGAGAATTAACAGATATCATAGTCCTCCCTACCCTGACCTATTTGGCCGAAACCTGAACATGGAATGAGGCAGAGGTCAGGAATCCAGGCCATGGAAATGAGCTATTTGAAAAGAGCATGTGGTGTGACTAGATGGAATAAAGAAAGAAATGAAAGGGTGTATGAGAGATGTGGTATGATAAGGAATGCAAAGGAAGTGAATTGTGGAATGGTAGAATTGGTGAAACATAGTACTTAGAGACTATTTGGGCATGTGGAAAAAATACATGACTGGTAGTTTACAAGGAGAGTGTATGATAGTACAGTTAAAGGGATTAGTGCGAGTGGAAGAGGGAGAGAAACAGACTAAGAATGCATGGAATGGTGTATGCGAGGGGGGCATGTGAGGACAGGGATAAGTGGATACTCTGTTGCTGTGGCACCCCTTGGTGGGAATTCGTGGAGGGAATGGGCATCAGAGATATAGATAGATAGATAGATGGATAGAAGAGAACTGAATATTAAAGAAGAAAAATCTGTACAGAACTGTGAAAGAAATCCTAAGAAACTATTCACATTCATGAAAATACCAAAAAATAGGGAAACAGATATTGGATCCTATAAGGAAGGAGATGAATACAAAAATAACCCCAAGGAAATATGTAGGATGTTGATCAAATATTACTTTATTGCATATAACTTCTTGCCTCAGGAGTCCATTCTCTCCGTATGAGGTTCCTACAGATCTCAGGAAGCTGGCCACTTCCACTGGTCAGTACTACAGGCCATAAATTGTTGACATGTGTGCGTCTATATACTGAGAGTGTAGGGCAGTTGAGCTGCAAGTGCTCGATATCTTCTTTATGGTAGTTGCAACGTGGGCATGTGAGGTCTTAGGATTGTTGAAAGCATTTGTAATTACCTATTTGTACTGTACATGGAGGGAGTTGTACACTCATGGGGCCCCACCTCTTGAACACTGTCTCCTATCAAACATCCTCCTAAATTTATGGATGCTGTCTACATTAACCGTACCTTCAAGTAGTGTTGTAGTGATGGATTATGTCCAGGACTTAAGTGGAAGAGTGTGACTTGAGTTTGTCTGGGGAGTGTGGTTTTTGATGGGTATATATATCTGGTGGGTTGGAGTTCAGAACTGAGTTGTGAAGTTGGTTGTACATTGCTTGTGGGGTTATTTCAGTGAGTATGTGTTTTGTCAGTTTTATATTTGTAAGGGGTAATGGGATCTATAAGTGGAGTTACTGAAGTGTAAGACATGGGTAAGCTTTAAATTTCTACTTAGAAGTTGATGGTTGATTATAAAATGGTTTGAGTGGGAAGGTCTGATGCTGTTGCATAGAATTGGATGCTGGGCATGTTAAGGTGTCTCTACTGGGAGGATCTTTTTTTTCATTATGACAATGTTGAGTTTTGTTGTTAAGCAGCCAGTGATTTTTCTGGGTGCAATAGTATGTAGCTTAAGATGTTGGAAGACCAAGTGGGTGAAGCATGGTTTTAGATGGAGTTTTAAGTGGAATTTGTATAAGATGTTGAGGGATTCATTTTCTTGTTCATATTTGGTGTCAGTTAGTATTTTAATGGCAGTTAGTTCATGTATTGATTTTGTGTCTTTGATATTGACATAGGCAGTGAATGACATGTGTATGTCATATGAGATGTCAGTTTTATATATGTGAGGGGTAATGGGATCTATAAGTGGAGTTGCTGAAGTGTAAGGCAAGGGTAAGCTTTTTATTTCTATTTAGGAGTTGATGGTTGATTATAAAATGGTTTGAGTGGGAAGGTCTTATGCTGTTGCATAGAATTGGATGCTGGGCATGTTGAGGTATCTGTACTGGGAGGATCTTTTATTTCATTATAACAATGTTGAGTGTTTGTTGTTAAGCAGCCAGTGATTTTTCTGAGTGCAATAGTTGGAAGACCAAGTGGGTTAAGCATGGTTTTAGATGGAGTTTTAAGTGGAATTTGTATAAGATGGCGAGGGATTCTTTTTCTTGTTCATATTTGGTGACAGTTAGTATCTTAATGGCAGTTAGTTCATGTATTGCTTTTGTGTCTTTGATATTGACATAGGCAGTGAATGACATGTGTATGTCAAATGAGATGCCTACATTGATTGGTTTTTAATCAGAGGGAGAGACTGTCCATTCTAGGTGACTGGAAGGTGTGAGCTAGATTTGTGTCTGTCTTGTGTTAAGAGAGTGATGGAAAACTTCTGTGGAAATGCAGACATTCTGCTGAGGGTGATCCATTGCTCTTGTTGTATAATGTGGTGATGCATGTGCAATGCTGCTGTGGTGTATAGGTTGTTGCAATGTGATTGTAAAGTCATCTGCATATGAATGGACCTTCATGTTGAGGTTTGCCCAAGGTAATGGGAGGTGGTATTGGAAAAATTAAAGAGAGTTGGTGAAAGACCTCATCTATGGGAAACTCACTTGTAGAGTTTTTAGTGTTTTACAGGTGAAGCTGTAAAAGAAGAAAGCTGAGAATAAATGTGAATAAGAGCAGGGTTATTAGGTAAAGTAGGTTTGAGGGACAAGTCAGTTGGGAGATAAGTTTGAATGGAGAAAAACTGGAGGAAGTAAAGTGTTTTAGATATCTGAGTGGATTTGGCAGCGAATGGAACAATGGAAGTGAGTCATAGGGTGGGGGAGGGAGCGAAAGTTTTGGGAGCATTGAAGGATGTGTGGAAGGCGAGAACATTATCTCAGCAAGCAAAAATGGGTGTGCTTGAAGGAATAGTGGTTCCAACAATGTTGTATGGTTGCGAGGCATGGGCTATAGATAGGGTTGTACGGAGGAGGGTGGATGTGCTGGAAATGAGATGTTTGAGGACAATATGTGGTGTGAGGTGGTTTGATCGAGTAAGTATGAAAGGGTAAGAAAGATGTGTCGTAATAAAACGAGTGTGGTTGAGATAGCAGAAGAGGGTGTATTGAAATGGTTTGGTCACATGGAGAGAATGAGTGAAGAAAGATTGACCAAGAGGATATATGTGTCAGAGGTGGAGGGAACGAGGAGAAGTGGGAGACCAAATTGGAGGTGGAGGGATGGAGTGAAAAAGATTTTGAGCGATTGGGGCCTGAACATGCAGGAGGATGAAAGGTGTGCAAGGAATAGAGTGAACTGGAAAGATGTGGTATAATGGGGTCGCCTTGCTGTCACTGGATTGAACCAGGGCATGTGAAGCGTCTGGGGTAAACCATGGAAAGTTTTGTGGGGCCTGGATGTGGAAAGGGAGCTATGGTTTCAGTGCATTATACATGACAGGTAGAGACTGAGTGTGAATGAATGTGGCCTTTGTTGTCTTTTCCTAGCACTACCTTGCACACATGCGGGGGAGGGGGTTGTCATTTCATGTGTGGCGGGGTGGTGATGGGAATGAATAAAGGCAGCAAGTATGAATTATGTACTTGTGTATATATGTATATGTCTATGTATGTATATATATGTATACATTGAAATGTATAGGTATTTATATGTGCGTGTGTGGATGTGTATGTATATACATGTGTGTGTGGGTGGGATGGGCCATTCTTTCGTCTATTTCCTTGCACTACCTCGCTAATGTGGGAGACAGCGACAGAGTATGATGAATGAAAATGAATATGATACAGGTAAAGCCACTGTGAGTGATTCTGGCATTGCAGCTTGCTATGAAATTAGGAAACCACTTTTTATTGTTGTCATGAAGGGTGATATCAAGTATTTTATGTGTGAAGATGTTTCAGGGGGTAGTATCAGATGCTTTGTTCATGTCTCTTGTGAGGAAAGGGGGTTGTGGTTAGTTACATCTATGATGGATATCTTGTGTGAGCTCAGTGTGTAGTAGTGTGGTGGTAGAGTGTTTTGATTAAACCTATCTTGTGTGGGTGAGAGTTGGATGTTTTGTTTGATTCTGTTGTGCATAATCTTTTCAGTGTTTGGATACTGAGGGTAAAGTGATATAGGGTTGGGGGGTGGGAAGGGAAAGTTAGGTGGTTTGGAGAGTTTTAGGACAGGTGTTATGTTGGCAAGTTTCCAGATGTTGGAGATTTTGTTTTGTAACCAGGAATAGTTGAAGATATCTGTAAGTGCTTAGAGTGCAAGTGGACCATGGTGTTCAGTGTAAAAGTTTGATACATTGTCAGGGCATGTAGCAGGAGAGTTCTCTAAGGTTTAAATTGCATTGCTTGTATCAGTGGGAGTGAAAGGTGGGAAGGTAGTTGTTTCTGGTTGTATTTTATGTCGATTTGGTTGATTTTTTGGTAGTTTCTCATCAGTATGTTTGTATGTTCTTTGGGAGTTGTCTTTGGAATGGGTCAGGACTGCTTCATGAATGGGAACTGGTGAAACAATAGTGGATTATCTGTACTTTTTGCATAGGTTGGGTCTTCTGGATGACTGTGCTTAGGAAGAATTGCCAGTTTTCAGTTTTATTTTGGTGATTAGGTTAATGATAGTTATGTTTAGTGTTTGGATTTGTTCTTAGATTTTTGCTGATGAAGAGTGGTGGTGTCAGTGTTGGTTTCTTTGCTTTATGAAGTATGTAATCTGCAGGAAGAAATTTAAGTTGCACAGTATTCCTTTTTTGTTCCTGTGTGGTTTGTGGCTTTTGCTGGATTGGTTGGAGATTTTGGTGAAGTGTGAGGTTGCATGATCTAGTGATGAGAAATCATATATATCAGAGTTTTGGAGCTTTGTTTCTATATACTGAGTAAAGGCTGGCCAGTTTACTTTCCTGTGGATTATGTAATTCTTTGATAGTTGTATTGATTGGGTAGAGTAGATGGATTGTTATCAGGATGGGCATATGGTCAGAGAACAGTTCATGTAGCATGCTTTAGTTGGTTATGATGTGTAGTTCTTACAAGCAGAACGTGATTTCTGGTTAGGTCAAGTTGGAGGGTTGTGAGTCTGGTTGGCTGGTTGGATAGTTTGAGGATATTGAGAGGTTGCAGTTGGTGACTGAGTAGTCGTGGATTTGTGATGAGTCAGATAGAAAGGTGGGTATTGATTTCTCGTAAGAGATAGGTGTTGGGTATGATGGTAATGTTCTGCAGGTGGGGAGTATATCTGGGGTTGCATATGGAGGAAGGAGGTATGTAGATGTTGATTATGTGAAGCTTTACTTCTTTGAATTATATTTCTAGGGTGGTCTTTTTGTCCATGAGCTGTTTTGTGGTGTTACTGGTGTTGGTGAAAGGTGTGGTTAGACGGACAAGTGTTATGAAAAATTCAATGATGAATTATATATATTTTATTTATTTTGCTTTGTCGCTGTCTCCTGTGTTAGCGAGGTAGTGCAAGGAAACAGACTAAAGAAATGGCCCAACCCACCCACATACACATGTATATACATACACCTCCACCCACGCAAATATACGTACCTATACATCTCAATGTACACATATGTATACACACACAGACATATACATATATACACATGTACATAATTCATACTGTCTGCCTTTATTCATTCCCATCGCCACCTCGCCACACATGGAATAACAACCCCCCTCCCCCCTCATGTGTGCGAGGTAGCGCTAGGAATGATGAATGGTTTAGCCAATATGATAACAATGTACTTATAGATAGGTAAATTTCAGATGATGGTATAATCTGAGTGATTGATCACTCCGAGGAAGTTGAGCCCCAGGACCAAATTTTTCAGACTGACAAACAACAGCAATAGCAAAACCAGTGATATTATTGAAGCGAAGTATTGATGAATGCAAAATTGCAGATATTCACAAATTGTTATGTGTAACACTAGCACACAAAGGAGGACGTAAGCTGATACTTAATGCAGACCAGTTAGGCTGACTTTGCGTATAATGGAAAGAGTTACAGGAAGTTTACAGTGAGATTGTATGATGGTACAATTAATGAGATAAGTACGAGAGGAAAACTAACTGTGACATGGGGAAATAGAATGGAAAAGAATTGGAAGGAGACAGATAGTGGAAGAATGCATGTATTTGTGTATGTAAGAGAGACATTTAAGGATAAGTGAAGATTCTTTTTCTAGGGCAAAATCCCTCTTGATGGATTTACCTAGAGGGAACGGGCATCACAGATATAGATAGATAGATAGATAGATAGGTATAGAAATTACAAAGGAAGCAGTCTGGGAGCAAGAAGTTATAATTGAAAAAGTGATGAGTGGAGAAGAAATAGTGATTTAATAGATTTGTAAAGTGTCTGATAACATGAAAAAATGGGCATCATCCCTCTGATTGGTTAGAGGAAGTAATTGTTCCACATTATTAACCCTTAAACTGATTTGTTTGCCTTGTGACAAAAATTATAGCCCTGCCCCCATGGTTACTTTATAGATCAAAGTTTCCCACCTCTGTTTAAAACTACAGCTAATGTTTGCTTTCACTGATATTCTGTAGATGTCTCTAGCAGCATACTTTCCCATCTGAAAAAATTACCTTGCATCTCTTTCATCCACAGTATGTCAAAGAGAATATATATGTCATCTGGGTAGCAAACCATTTGCTGTTGCTCGGTGTTTATTTGGTTTTGGAATAAAATAAAGAAATTCTGTTCCATTAATGTTGAAATATTTGGTGGAAATGTACTTATTTCTTCATGTATACATGTGAATTAAGTTCTATGTAAATGATATAAACATGAAGAAGACATATATGATATGTGAAAGATACATAGAATATGTTACAATTACACAAGAAATGGGTATGTATAGTGGGAAATCATACCTTTAAAAGAAGAAAATAAGATATACATAAAATGCAAACAAGCCAGGAAAAAAGTAAATTCTCATATACTTGATTGAATAAGGAACATCCATGCCAGTGGCATTAGTTCTCTCCAGTGAACTCAGTACCCTCTGACATCAGCATATGGGAAAGCATACCACATTTTTGGTAATTTCTGTAAGAAAAAGGAATTTTTAGATGTATTTACATAAGGGGATGGATCAGAGAGACAATACAACTTTTTAAAGGTTAAGGGTTAGTCAGCTTAAGCCTGTCTGTTTGGCACAAGGCATAGGTGACATAATTGATAATGAAGTCAGAGTACCTTGATTTTCTTTTGCTAATTACTTATTGTTTCATTCTCAGGCCATGTGTGCATATGTTGACCAAATGGATTTTCATGATCGTGACTTTGTACCTGCTTTGCGGATGTTTTTGGAGGGATTTAGATTACCTGGGGAGGCACAGAAAATTGATCGCTTGATGGAAAAGTTTGCTTCAAGATACTGTGAATGTAATGCAAAGTAAGTGTACTGAATATGATTTGTGAGTTTTCATGCATAGTAACAGTGTACCATTAGTTTTATTTGATTTTTGCATGCAATACATGTGTTATACAGAAACTTTTCTGGCTTATTAATCGAATTACTCATTAGGTTAATTTCAAGATGTATTATATTAACTTGCAGTAAATCTTGGTATTCTTAGTATCATTGTACCTTCAGTTCTGAAAAAAGCAGACTTCTTGTATAGGGCCATTTTTTGACTGCTTCCACAGGAAACTGCATTGCTACCCCTGCTTCAGCAAGGTAGCACCAGGAAAAAAGACAAGAAAGGCCACATTTGTTCACACTCAGTCTCTAGCTATCATATGTATTACACCAAAACCACAACTCCTTATTCACATCCAGGTCCTACAGACCTTTCAATGGTTTACCCCAGACATTTCACGTGCCCTGGTTCAATCCATTGACAGCATGTCAACCTCGATATACCACATTGTTCCAATTCACTATTCATTGTACACCTCTCACCCTCCTGTATGTTCAGGCCCCAATCACTCAAAATCTTTTTCACTCCATCCTTCCACCTCCAATTTGGTCTCCTGCTTCTCTATGTTCCCTCCACCTCTGACACATATATCCTTTTTGTCAAACTTTCCTCACTCATTCTCTCCATATGTCCAAACCATTTCAACACACCCTCTTCTGCTCTCTCAACCACACTCTTTTTATTACCACACATCTCTTTCCCATTATTACTTACTAGATCAAACCACCTCACACCACACATTGTCCTCAAACATTTAATTTCCAACACACCCACCCTTCTCTGTACAGCCCCATCTATAGCCCATGCCTTGCAACCAAATGATATTGTTGAAACTACTGTTCCTTGAAACATACCCATTTTTGCTCTCCAAGACAACATTCTCTCTTTCTACACATTTTAAATCTATCCCAGAATGCTCACCTGCTCCCCCACACTGTGACTCACTACTGCTTCCATAGTTCCATTCACTGCTAAGTTCACTCCCAGATATCTAAAACACTTCACTTCCTCCAATTTTTCTCCATTCAAACTTACATCCCAACTAACTTGGCTCTCATCCCTACTAAATCTAATAACCTTGCTCTAATTCACATTTACTCTCAACTTTCTCCTTTCACACACTTTTTCAAACTCAAGTCAAAAACTTCTACAGTTTCTCACTCGAATCAGCCACCGGTGGTGAATCGTTGGTGAACAAAAACTGACTCACTTCCCAGGCCTTCTCATCCCCAACAGACTGCATACTTACCCCTCTTTCCAAAACTTGCATTTACCTCAACTGACTCACTTCCCAGGCCTTCTCATCCCCAACAGACTGCATACTTACCCCTCTTTCCAAAACTTGCATTTACCTCCCTAACTAACTCATAAATAAACACATCAAACAACCATGGGCACATCACACACCCCTGCCACAGACTGACCTTCACTGAAAACCACTCTCTCTCCTCTCTTCTTACTCGTACACATGCCTTACACCCTTGATAAAAATTTGTCTGCTTCTAGCAGCCTACCTCCCACACCATATACTCTTAAAACCTTCCAAAAAACATCTCCAATCCTATCACATGCCTTCTCCAGATTCATATATGCTACATACAATCCATCTGTTTTTCTAGGTATTTCTCACATTCATTCTTCAAAGCAAACACCTGATCCACACATCCTCTACCACTTTTGAAACCACACTGCTTCTCCCCATTGTGATGTTCTCTACATGCCTTCACCCTCTCAATCAATACCCTCCCATGCAATTTTCTAGTAATACTCAGGAAACTTATGCCTCTCTAGTTTGAACACTCACCTTCATCCCTTTTGTGTTTGTGCAACGGCACTATATGTGCATTCCACCAGTCCTCAGGCACTTCACCATGATCCATACTCACCAATCAACAACACAGTCACCCCCTTTCTTGATGAATTCAACTGATATACCATCCAAACCTGCTGTCTCACCAAATTTCATCTTATGAAAGTCTTTCACCACCTTGTCTCTTTCAACCTAACCATTCTCCCAGAGCCTCTCACTTCACACACCACTCCAACCAAAACACCCAATATCTGCCACTCTGTTGTCAAACATATTCAACAAACCTTCAAAATACTCACTTCATCTTCTCACTTCACTGCCTGTTATCACTTTTCCCCCTTTGCCAATGTTCCCATTTGTTCTCTTGTCTTATGCACATTATTTCCCTCCTTTTGGAGTGTGTATTTTGAAGGTTTGTTGAATGTGTTTGATGATAGAGTGGCAGATATAGGGTGTTTTGGTCGAGGTGGTGTGCAAAGTGAGAGGGTTAGGGAGAATGATTTGGTAAACAGAGAAGAGGTAGTAAAAGCTTTGCAGAAGATGAAAGCCGGCAAGGCAGCAGGTTTGGATGGTATTGCAGTGGAATTTATTAAAAAAGGGGGGTGACTGTATTGTTGACTGGTTTGTAAGGTTATCTAATGTATATATGACTCATGGTGAGGTGCCTGAGGACTGGCAGAATGCTTGCGTTGTGCCATTGTACAAGGCAAAGTGGATAAGAGTGAGTGCTCAAATTACAGAGGTATAAGTTTGTTGAGTATTCCTGGTAAATTCTATGGGAGGGTATTGATTGAGAGGGTGAAGGCATGCAGAGCATCAGATTGGGGAAGAGCAGTGTGGTTTCAGAAGTGATAGAGGATGTGTGGATCAGGTGTTTGCTTTGAAAAAAGTATGTGAGAAATACTTAGAAAAGCAAATGGATTTGTATGTAGCATTTATGGATCTGGAGAAGGCATATGATGGAGTTGATAGAGATGCTCTATGGAAGGTATTAAGAATATATGGTGTGGGAGGTAAGCTGTTAGAAGCAGTGAAAAGTTTCTATCGAGGATGTAAGGCATGTGTACGTGTAGGAAGAGAGGAAAGTGATTGGTTCTCAGAGAATGTCGGTTTGCAGCAGGGGTGCTTGTTGTCTCCATGGTTGTTTAATTTGTTTATTGCAGTGGAATTTATTAAAAAAGGGGGTGACTGTATTGTTGACTGGTTTGTAAGGTTATCTAATGTATATATGACTCATGGTGAGGTGCCTGAGGACTGGCAGAATGCTTGTGTTGTGCCATTGTACAAGGCAAAGGGGATAAGAGTGAGTACTCAAATTACAGAGGTATAAGTTTGTTGAGTATTCCTGGTAAATTCAATGGGAGGGTATTGATTGAGAGGGTGAAGGCATGCAGAGCATCAGATTGGGGAAGAGCAGTGTGGTTTCAGAAGTGGTAGAGGATGTGTGGATCAGGTGTTTGCTTTGAAAAAGGTATGACTCATGGTGAGGTGCCTGAAGACTGGCAGAATGCTTGTGTTGTGCCATTGTACAAGGCAAAGGGGATAAGAGTGAGTGCTCAAATTACAGAGGTATAAGTTTGTTGAGTATTCCTGGTGAATTCTATGGGAGGGTATTGATTGAGAGGGTGAAGGCATGCAGAGCATCGGATTGGGGAAGAGCAGTGTGGTTTCAGAAGTGGTATAGGATGTGTGGATCAGGTGTTTGCTTTGAAAAAAGTATGTAAGAAATACTTAGAAAAGCAAATGGATTTGTATGTAGCATTTATGGATCTGGAGAAGGCATATGATAGAGTTGCTAGAGATGCTCTATGGAAGGTATTAAGAATATATGGTGTGGGAGGTAAGCTGTTAGAAGCAGTGAAAAGTTTCTATCGAGGATGTAAGGCATGTGTACGTGTAGGAAGAGAGGAAAGTGATTGGTTCCCAGTGAATGTCGGTTTGCAGCAGGGGTACGTGTTGTCTCCATTGTTGTTTAATTTGTTTATGGATGGGGTTGTTAGGGAGGTGAATGCAAGAGCTTTGGGGAGAGGGGCAAGTATGTAGTCTGTTGGGGATGAGAGGGTTTGGGAAAGTGAGTCAGTTGTTGTTCGCTGATGATACAGTGCTGGTGGCTCATTCATGTGAGAAACTACAGAAGCTGGTGACTGAGTTTGGTAAAGTGTGTGAAAGAAGAAAGCTGAGAGTAAATGTGAATAAGAGCAAGGTTATTAGGTTCAGTAGGGTTGAGGGATAAGTTAATTGGGAGGTAAGTTTGAATGGAGAAAAACTGGAGGAAGTGAAGTGTTTAAGATATCTGGGAGTGGATTTGGCAGTGGATGGAACCATGGAAGTGGAAGTGAGTCAGGGTAGGGGAGGGGGTGAAGGTTCTGGGAGCGTTGAAGAATGTGTGGAAGGCGTTACCTTGGAAAGCAAAAATGGGTATGTTTAAAGGAATAGTGGTTCCAACAATTCTATATGGTTGTGAGGACCAACCCACCCACATACACATCTATTTACGTAAATGCCCACACACGCAAATATACATACCTATACATTTTAATGTATACATACATACATACATACACATACACAGGCATATACATATATATACATGTACGTATCCATACATGCTACCTTCATCCAATCCTGCCGCCACTACGCCACACATGAAATAGCAACAAGACAACAAAGGCCACATTCCTTCACAGTCTATAGCTGTTATATGTAACGCACCAAAACCACAGCCCCCTTTCCACATCCAGGCCCCACAGAACTTTCCATTGTTTACCCCGCTTTACATGCCCTGGTTCAATCCATTGACAGTGTGTTAAGCCTGGTATACAAATTAAACAACCATGGAGACATCACACACCCCTGCCACAAACTGACATTCATTGGGAACCTATCAATTTCCTCACTTCTGACTTGTACACATGCCTTACATCCTTGATAAAAACTTTTCACTGCTTCTAGCAACTTGCCTCCCACACCATATGCTCTTAATACTTTCCATAGAGCATTTTTATCAACTCTATCATATGCCTTATCCAGATCCATAAATGCTTAATACAAATCCATTTGTTTTTCTAAGTATTTCTCACATACATTCTTCAATGCAAAGTCCTGATCCAAACATCCTCTACCACTTCTGAAACCACACTGCTCTTCCCCAATCTGATGCTCTCCACATGCCTTTACCCTTTCAGTCAATACCCTTTCATATAATTTCCAAGGAATACTCAACAAACTTATATCTCTCTAATTTAAACACACCTTTATCCCCTTTGCCATTGTAGAATGACACTATGCATGTATTCTGCCAATCCTCAGGCACTTCACCATGAACTATACATACATTGAATATCCCTACCAACCAGTCAATAACCAGCCCCCTTTTTTAATAGATTCCACTGCAATACCATTCAAACCTGCCACCTTGCCAGCTTTCATCTTCTGTAATGCTTTCACTACCTCTTACCTGTTCACCAAACCATTCTCTCTCATCCCAAATCTCATTTGCCCTCTTTTTCACCTTTCCCCGTGTCTCTTGACCTCGTTCCTCTTTCTTATATACATCTCTCAGTCATTTGCACAACTTCCCTGCAAAAATCATCCTAATGCCTCTCTCTTCTCTTTCACTAACAATCTTACTTCTTCATTCCATCACTCACTACCCTTTCTAATCTGCCTACGTCCCACCTTTCTCATGCTGCAGGTATCTTTTGCACAAGCTATCACTGCTTCCCGAAATACATCCCAATCCTCCCCCACTCCCCTTACATCCTTTGCTCTCACCTTTTTCCATTCTGCACTCAATCTCTCCTGGTACTTCTCCACACAAGTCTCCTTTCCAAGCTCACTTACTCTCACCACTCTTTTCACCCCAATTTTCTCTCTTCTTTTCTGGAAACCTCTACAAATCCTCACCTTCGCCTCTACAAGATAATAATCAGACATCCCTCCAGTTGCCCCTCTCAGCACATTAACATCCAAAAGTCTCTCTTTCATGTGCCTTTCAATTAACATGTAATCCAATAATGCTCTCTAGCCATCTCTCCTATTTACTTTCGTTTAATTATGTATGTCTCTCTCTTTCCCAATCACCACTCCTTTTTCAGCACACAAATCTACAAGGTCTTCACCATTTCCATGTACAACACTGAATACCCCATGTACACTGATTATACCCACAACTGCCACATTACTCACCTTTGCATTCAAATCACCCATCACTATAACCTGGTTTCGTGCATTAAAGCTGCTAACACACTCACTCAGCTGCTCCCAAAACACTTGCCTCTCATGATCTTTCTTCTCATGACCAACTGAATAGGCAGAAATAATCACCCATCTCTTTCCATCCACTTTCAGTTTTACCCATATCAATCTAGAGTTTGCTTTCTTACACTCTTTCACATACTCCCATAACTCTTGCTTCAGGAGTGGTGCTTCTCCTTCCTTTCCTCTTGTTCTCTCACTGTTTCCTGACTTTACTCCCAAGACATTCCCAAACCACTCTTCCCCTTTACCCTTGAGCTTTGTTTCACTCAGAGCCAAAACATCCAGGTTCCTTTCCGCAAACACACTACCTATGTCTTCTTTTTTTCTCATCTTGGTTACATCCACACACATTTAGACACCCCAATCTGAGCCTTCGAGGAGGATGAGCACTGCCTGCATGACTCCTTCATCTGTTTCCCCATTCAGAAATCTCAAATACAAGGAGGGGAGGGTTTCTAGCCCTCTGCTTCTGTCCCTTTTAGTTGCCTTCTATGACATGCAGGGAAGTATTCTTTCTCCCCTATCCCCAGGGATAAATATGAATACATGAATGCCCATACACATGCATATACATACACATACATGTCTTCTTTTCTTTCTTTCATACTATTCGCCATTTCCCACATTAGCAAGGTAGCGTTAGGAACAGAGGACTGGGCCTTTGAGGGAATATCCTCACCTGGCCCCCCTTCTCTGTTCCTTCTTTTGGAAAATTAAAAGAAATGAGAGGGGAGGATTTCCAGCCACCCACTCCCTCCCCTTTTAGTCACCTTCTACGACACGCAGGGAATACGTGGGAAGTATTCTTTCTCCCCTATCCCCAGGGATAACATTTTTTTTTTTTTTTTTTGCTTTGTCGCTGTCTCCCGCGTTTGCGAGGTAGCGCAAGGAAATAGACGAAAGAAATGGCCCAACCCACCCCCATACACATGTATATACATACGTCCACACACGCAAAATACATACCTACACAGCTTTCCATGGTTTACCCCAGACGCTTCACATGCCCCGATTCAATCCACTGACAGCACGTCAACCCCGGTATACCACATCGCTCCAATTCACTCTATTCCTTGCCCTCCTTTCACCCTCCTGCATGTTCAGGCCCCGATCACACAAAATCTTTTTCACTCCATCTTTCCACCTCCAATTTGGTCTCCCTCTTCTCCTCGTTCCCTCCACCTCCGACACATATATCCTCTTGGTCAATCTTTCCTCACTCATTCTCTCCATGTGCCCAAACCATTTCAAAACACCCTCTTCTGCTCTCTCAACCACGCTCTTTTTATTTCCACACATCTCTCTTACCCTTACGTTACTTACTCGATCAAACCACCTCACACCACACATCTCATTTCCAGCACATCCATCCTCCTGCGCACAACTCTATCCATAGCCCATGCCTCGCAACCATACAACATTGTTGGAACCACTATTCCTTCAAACATACCCATTTTTGCTTTCCGAGATAATGTTCTCGACTTCCACACATTCTTCAAGGCTCCCAGAATTTTCGCCCCCTCCCCCACCCTATGATCCACTTCCGCTTCCATGGTTCCATCCGCTGCCAGATCCACTCCCAGATATCTAAAACACTTCACTTCCTCCAGTTTTTCTCCATTCAAACTCACCTCCCAGTTGACTTGACCCTCAACCCTACTGTACCTAATAACCTTGCTCTTATTCACATTTACTCTTAACTTTCTTCTTTCACACACTTTACCAAACTCAGTCACCAGCTTCTGCAGTTTCTCACATGAATCAGCCACCAGCGCTGTATCATCAGCGAACAACAACTGACTCACTTCCCAAGTTCTCTCATCCCCAACAGACTTCATACTTGCCCCTCTTTCCAAAACTCTTGCATTCACCTCCCTAACAACCCCATCCATAAACAAATTAAACAACCATGGAGACATCACACACCCCTGCCGCAAACCTACATTCACTGAGAACCAATCACTTTCCTCTCTTCCTACACGTACACATGCCTTACATCCTCGATAAAAACTTTTCACTGCTTCTAACAACTTGCCTCCCACACCATATATTCTTAATACCTTCCACAGAGCATCTCTATCAACTCTATCATATGCCTTCTCCAGATCCATAAATGCTACATACAAATCCATTTGCTTTTCTAAGTATTTCTCACATACATTCTTCAAAGCAAACACCTGATCCACACATCCTCTACCACTTCTGAAACCACACTGCTCTTCCCCAATCTGATGCTCTGTACATGCCTTCACCCTCTCAATCAATACCCTCCCATATAATTTACCAGGAATACTCAACAAACTTATACCTCTGTAATTTGAGCACTCACTCTTACCCCCTTTGCCTTTGTACAATGGCACTATGCACGCATTCCGCCAATCCTCAGGCACCTCAACGTGAGTCTTTTTTTTTTTTTTTTTTTTTTATACTTTGTCGCTGTCTCCCGCGTTTGCGAGGTAGCGCAAGGAAACAGACGAAAGAAATGGCCCAACCCCCCCCCATACACATGTACATACACACGTCCACACACGCAAATATACATACCTACACAGCTTTCCATGGTTTACCCCGGACGCTTCACATGCCTTGATTCAATCCACTGACAGCACGTCAACCCCTGTATACCACATCGCTCCAATTCACTCTATTCCTTGCCCTCCTTTCACCCTCCTGCATGTTCAGGCCCCGATCACACAAAATCCTTTTCACTCCATCTTTCCACCTCCAATTTGGTCTCCCTCTTCTCCTCATTCCCTCCACCTCCGACACATATATCCTCTTGGTCAATCTTTCCTCATTCATTCTCTCCATGTGACCAAACCATTTCAAAACACCCTCTTCTGCTCTCTCAACCACACTCTTTTTATTTCCACACATCTCTCTTACCCTTACATTACTTACTCGATCAAACCACCTCACACCACACATTGTCCTCAAACATCTCATTTCCAGCACATCCATCCTCCTGCGCACAACTCTATCCATAGCCCACGCCTCACAACCATACAACATTGTTGGAACCACTATTCCTTCAAACATACCCATTTTTGCTTTCCGGGATAATGTTCTCGACTTCCACACATTTTTCAAGGCTCCCAAAATTTTCGCCCCCTCCCCCACCCGATGATCCACTTCCGCTTCCATGGTTCCATCCGCTGCCAGATCCACTCCCAGATATCTA
This sequence comes from Panulirus ornatus, assembly GCF_036320965.1. NCBI lineage: Eukaryota > Metazoa > Arthropoda > Malacostraca > Decapoda > Palinuridae > Panulirus > Panulirus ornatus. The sequence continues at coordinate 1,857,150 of NC_092286.1, forward strand.
AAACACTTCACTTCCTCCAGTTTTTCTCCATTCAAACTCACCTCCCAATTGACTTGACCCTCAACCCTACTGTACCTAATAACCTTGCTCTTATTCACATTTACTCTTAACTTTCTTCTTCCACACACTTTACCAAACTCCGTCACCAGCTTCTGCAGTTTCTCACATGAATCCGCCACCAGCGCTGTATCATCAGCGAACAACAACTGACTCACTTCCCAAGCTCTCTCATCCCCAACAGACTTCATACTTGCCCCTCTTTCCAAGACTCTTGCATTTACCTCCCTAACAACCCCATCCATAAACAAATTAAACAACCATGGAGACATCACACACCCCTGCCGCAAACCTACATTCACTGAGAACCAATCACTTTCCTCTCTTCCTACACGTACACATGCCTTACATCCTCGATAAAAACTTTTCACTGCTTCTAACAACTTGCCTCCCACACCATATATTCTTAATACCTTCCACAGAGCATCTCTATCAACTCTATCATATGCCTTCTCCAGATCCATAAATGCTACATACAAATCCATTTGCTTTTCTAAGTATTTCTCACATACATTCTTCAAAGCAAACACCTGATCCACACAACCTCTACCAATTCTGAAACCACTGACAGAGTCATACATACATTAAATAACCTTACCAACCAGTCAACAATACAGTCACCCCCTTTTTTAATAAATTCCACTGCAATACCATCCAAACCTGCTGCCTTGCCGGCTTTCATCTTCCGCAAAGCTTTTACTACCTCTTCTCTGTTTACCAAATCATTTTCCCTAACCCTCTCACTTTGCACACCACCTTGACCAAAACACCCTATATCTGCCACTCTATCATCAAACACATTCAACAAACCTTCAAAATACTCACTCCATCTCCTTCTCACATCACCACTACTTGTTATCACCTCCCCATTTGCGCCCTTCACTGAGGTTCCCATTTGCTCCCTTGTCTTACGCACTTTATTTACCTCCTTCCAGAACATCTTTTTATTCTCCCTAAAATTTAATGATACTCTCTCACCCCAACTCTCCTTTGCCCTTTTTTTCACCTCTTGCACCTTTCTCTTGACCTCCTGTCTCTTTCTTTTATATGTCTCCCACTCAACTGCATTTTTTCCTTGCAAAAATCGTCCAAATGCCTCTCTCTTCTCTTTCACTAATACTCTTACTTCTTCATCCCACCACTCACTACCCTTTCTAATCAACCCACCTCCCACTCTTCTCATGCCACAAGCATCTTTTGCGCAATCCATCACTGATTCCCTAAATACATCCCATTCCTCCCCCACTCCCCTTACTTCCATTGTTCTCACCTTTTTCCATTCTGTACTCAGTCTCTCCTGGTACTTCCTCACACAAGTCTCCTTCCCAAGCTCACTTACTCTCACCACCCTCTTCACCCCAACATTCACTCTTTTTTTCTGAAAACCCATACAAATCTTCACCTTAGCCTCCACAAGATAATGATCAGACATCCCTCCAGTTGCACCTCTCAGCACATTAACATCCAAAAGTCTCTCTTTCGCGTGCCTGTCAATTAACACGTAATCCAATAACGCTCTCTGACCATCTCTCCTACTTACATAAGTATACTTATGTATATCTCGCTTTTTAAACCAGGTATTCCCAATCATCAGTCCTTTTTCAGCACATAAATCTACAAGCTCTTCACCATTTCCATTTACAACACTGAACACCCCATGTATACCAATTATTCCCTCAACTGCCACATTACTCACCTTTGCATTCAAATCACCCATCACTATAACCCCATCTCGTGCATCAAAACCACTAACACACTCATTCAGCTGCTCCCAAAACACTTGCCTCTCATGATCTTTCTTCTCATGCCCAGGTGCATATGCACCAATAATCACCCATCTCTCTCCATCAACTTTCAGTTTTACCCATATTAATCGAGAATTTACTTTCTTACATTCTATCACGTACTCCCACAACTCCTGTTTCAGGAGTACTGCTACTCCTTCCCTTGCTCTTGTCCTCTCACTAACCCCTGACTTTACTCCCAAGACATTCCCAAACCACTCTTCCCCTTCACCCTTGAGCTTCGTTTCACTCAGAGCCAAAACATCCAGGTTCCTTTCCTCAAACATACTACCTATCTCTCCTTTTTTCACATCTTGGTTACATCCACACACATGTAGGCACCCCAATCTGAGCCTTCGAGGAGTATGAGCACTCCCCGCGTGACTCCTTCTTCTGTTTCCCATTTTAGAAAGTTAAAAAAAAATACAAGGAGGGGAGGATTTCTGGCCCCCCGCTCCCGTCCCCTCTAGTCGCTTTCTACGACACGCGAGGAATGCGTGTTTTCATACATGGTGCTTTGACAAGAAAATAGTGAAATTGGAAAAAATGTAGCTTAGACGTTGAAGCTTATTGATACAGTGGTTAAATTGATGAGAACTACTATTGACTTTTGTGTAAATAAATTAAACATTTCCTTTTTCCATAGCCAGAGGTTGAACCATTATGTGACATTCATTTTTTTCTTTTCATTTCAAGCTAGAAGTTTCAGTTTTCTAAATTGTTTCTTACATTTTTCATATGTATATATATGTATGTGTGTGTGTGTGTATATGTGCATGTGTGTGTGTATGTGTGTGTATGTGTATATATATATATATATGTATATTATCCCTAGGGATAGGGGTGAAAGGGATAACATACATATGTATTATATTTATTTATTTTGCTCTATTGCTGTCTCCCGCGTTAGCGAGGTGGCGCAAGGAAACAGACGAAAGAATGGCCCAACCCACCCACATACACATGTATATACATACACATCCACACACACAAATATACATACCTATACATCTCAATGTACACATATATATACACACACAGACATATACATATATACACATGTACATAATTCATACTGTCTGCCTTTATTTATTCCCATCGCCACCTTGCCACACATGGAATAACAACCCCCTCCCCCTCATGTGTGCGAGGTAGCGCTAGGAAAAGACAACAAAGGCCCCATTCGTTCACACTCAGTCTCTAGCTGTCATGTAATAATGCACCGAAACCACAGCTCCCTTTCCACATCCAGGCCCCACACAACCTTCCATGGTTTACCCCAGACGCTTCACATGCCCTGGTTCAATCCATGACAGCACGTCGACCCCGGTATACCACATCATTCCAATTCACTCTATTCCTTGCACGCCTTTCACCCTCCTGCATGTTCAGGCCCCGATCACTCAAAATCTTTTTCACTCCATCTTTCACCTCCAATTTGGTCTCCCACTTCTCCTCGTTCGCTCCACTGACACATATATCCTCTTGGTCAGTCTTTCCTCACTCATTCTCTCCATGTGCCCAAACCATTTCAAAACACCCTCTTCTGCTCTCTCAACCACACATTTTATTTCCACACATCTCTCTTACCCTTACATTACTTACTCAATCAAACCACCTCACACTACATATTGTCCTCAAACATCTCATTTCCAGCACATCCACCCTCCTGCGCACAACTCTATCCATAGCCCACGCCTCGCAATCATACAACATTGTTGGAACCACTATTCCTTCAAACATACCCATTTTTGCTTTCCGAGATAATGTTCTCGACTTCCAAACATTCTTCAAGGCTCCCAGAACTTTCGCTCCCTCCCTCACCCTGTGACTCACTTCCGCTTCCATGGTTCCATCCGCTTTCAGATCCACTCCCAGATATCTAAAACACTTTACTTCCTTCAGTTTTTCTCCATTCAAACTTACCTCCCAATTGACTTGACCCTCAACCCTACTGTACCTAATAACCTTGCTCTTATTCACATTTACTCTTAACTTTCTTCTTTCACACACTTTACCAAACTCAGCCACCAGCTTCTGCAGTTTCTCACATGAATCAGCCACCAGCGCTGTATCGTCAGCGAACAACAACTGACTCACTTCCCAAGCTTGCTCCTCCACAACAGACTGCATACTTGCCCCTCTTTCCAAAACTCTTGCATTCACCTCCCTAACAACCCCATCCATAAACAAATTAAACAACCATGGAGACATCACACACACCCTGCCACAAACCTACATTCACTGGGAACCAATCACTTTCCTCTCTTCATACACATGCCTTACATCCTCGATAAAAACTTTTCACTGCTTCTAACAACTTGCCTCCCACACCGTATATTCTTAATACCTTCCACAGAGCATCTCTATCAACTCTATCATATGTCTTCTCCAGATCCATAAATGCTACATAAAATTCCATTTGCTTTTCTAAGTATTTCTCACATACATTTTTCAAAGCAAACACCTGATCCACACATCCTCTACCACTTCTGAAACCACACTGCTCTTCCCCAATCTGATGCTCTGTACATGCCTTCACCCTCTCAATCAGTACCCTCCCATATGATTTACCAGGACTACTCAACAAACTTATAGCTCTGTAATTTGAGCACTCACTCTTATCCCCTTTGCCTTTATACAATGGCACTATGCAAGCATTCCGCCAATCCTCAGGCACCTCAACATGAATCATACATACATTAAATAACCTTACCAACCAGTCAACAATACAGTCATCCCCTTTTTTAATGAATTCCACTGCAATACCATCCAAACCTGCTGCCTTGCTGGCTTTCATCTTATACATATGTATATAAAGATATATATTCATATACATACACATACCCAGACATATACATATATACACATGTGTGTATTCATACTTTCTTGCCTTCATTCCATTCCCGGCACCACCCAGCCCCACAGGAAACAGCATTGCTGCCATCTGATATAACAGATTTCGGATTTAATGGACTGGACTGAACTCTCATTTGCCCTCTTTTTGAACTCTTGCACTTTCTTGGTGTCCTGCTGGTTTTTCTTATACATCTGCCAGTCATTTGCATTTTTTTATTGTAAGTACCACCCAAATTCTTTTCTTTTCTCTTTCACTAAAAACTTTTTGTCTTCATCTATACTTGAACTGGGTTACATTCGATTTAACTAAGTTTAGGCATTAACAGACACCCTTGCCCCCACTGTTAGTCTGTTTGATTGAGGATTTCTGTATTTAATTTTTTATTTCTCTATCTTTTTTCAGCCTTGGTTTGTTTGCGAGTGCAGACACAGCATATGTGCTGGCATTTTCCATAATTATGCTTACTACTGACTTACATAGCATTCAAGTCAAGGTAAGTATTCAAATATGGTTCAAAAGTTATATTGTGAATATGAATTGTATTTGTATTGAGTGTACTGTAATTGTTGGAGGTGGTAGGACAAAGAGAGATCCATTCATGGATCATTCATTGTACATAGATAAGTTGTGACTGAAATACATATGGGAACATTTATGTACCTCCAGATTTAGGACTAACTTTTCTCAAACTTTATTTTCTGTATAGCATTAGTATCAATGGGTATATTGTCTTGCTGTGTGCAGAACAACAGAAAGGCTTCCAGAATAAGATAATTTGCTTAGAATGTGGAGTTTATGTAGACAAGTTAACACAAGGAGGGGGTGTAAACAAATTTTTAACAATCAAAATGCATAACAATTTTGGAAAAACTTAACTGTATAAACAAAACTTCTTACCTAGAATTGGTACATGCATTTTTTTCTTTTTTTCATGCTGAATTAATACCTATGATTTATTGTAATATCACTGTATCTCTTATATAACTATATTCTAAAATATTGTGTATAATACCTTCATTAAGAGAAATAGATTGAGTACCTTTTAAGAGTAGGCAAGAGAGAGATTTCGTACGACCAGAGGACATAGTATTAAATTAAACAAAAATCTTGTAAAAACAGATGTGAGGAAGTACTTTTATTTATATATTTTGAGGATATATATTTATATATCTTGAGGATGATAGATGAATGCAGAGATATGACTTTAAACAGTTTTATTGCAGACAGAATGCAGAAATTTAAGATTTTGTATTATAGAGAATATTCAAGAGATGAGGCTTCATGAATATAAAACTCCCTCCATGTACAGTACAAATAGGTAATTAGAAATAGGTAGCTACATGCACTTCAGAGGAGCCTCACCAAATGAGTCAAAGTCACTAACAAAATACCACAGGAGTCTGTTCTGAGACTGTTACCCTTCTTGATCTGTGTCAGTAACTTGCCTGAAGGTATATACTTCTACCTGAATGTGTTTGCCGGTACAAAAGCCATGAGGGATTTGAAAATTATTGAGGGTTGCATCACCCTTACAAGGTTACAAACTCCAAAGTTGGTCTGATACATGGTCGAATAAATTCACTGTATATAAGTGAGGATGATTCACAGTAAAAGAGGGCTTCAACATGATTACCATCATGAAGCAAGGAAGCAGCTGAAATCTTATAAAAGAGGAAGACTCAGGACTCAACATTGTCCCTAAGCTGTTGCCAGTCACAACTTAAGAGAGTATTTAAGACAAACTTTTTGCTAGCAAATATTAGGATAGCACTCATGTTCATGGATAAGAAATTGTTCAGATAGATTTTCACACCATGCATGATGCCAAAACTAAAACATGCCTTTGAAGTTTGGTTACTGCACCCTAAAAAGCACAAGGAATGAATAGAGGATTCAGAAGATATCAACAAAGAGATGTAATTATACATCAACCAGAGAATATTATTTGAAATTAAGCAAGAACCTTATTGAAACAGATGTGAGGAATTACTTTTAATGATTTAAGAGTGGTGGATGAAATGAATAAATTGACTGAAGACTTGGTTGATGCAGACGGCATACAGAAATTAAAGAAGATTTATGATAAAGAATGTTCTAGAGATAGGGCCCATGAATGTGAAACTCCTTTCCCACACTGTGCAAATGGGTAATTGAACACATGCATGTGCAGCACAGAATCTCTTAATAATAGTTGGCAGAGAGCTGTGGAAGAAACAGTTTTGGAAGCGGATTAACAGACATAGAGCATGAAGATTGATATGTAGGATCATAGACCCAGGATGATATGATCAGAGGTACAAAGGAAAAAGAAAAAAGGAATGAAACTAGAAAGAATAATATTCACCATTAGAGATGGACAGCTGTGCAGCCTCCAGGCTGCATATGGCCTTTGCTTGTCTCTCCAGCAGCCCAGAAGAGAGGGAAGAAAATTACACTATGTAATTGAATAAGGAGGATTGAGATCTATCTGTTCTATATATCTTTGATGCCCTTTCCCTTTGGGAACTCCCATCAAGGAGTGGCCACAGCAAAAGAGTCTGCACTTATCCCTATCCTTACATGCTTCCCATGCATACATCATTCCCCATATTCTTCCACCATTTCTCTCCCTTTATTGCTCTTCCACTGTCCCCATGTTGCAGGTGGTATTCCTTTCACACTATCCCCTTTAATTGTGCCATCACACACTAATGGTAAACTCCTTGTCTTGCATTGTGGAAAGGAAAGATATCAAAAGTGTGCTCATGCAGCTGGCATTGGTAATGGGAATTTTCCCATGTACACAAGCAATCTTTGACCCTTACACTAGAAGATCAGTGGAGCTGGCTGCAGGAAGATGTTTTATTTTTTCCACACATTGATAAGTACTTTACCGACTTCTAAAGTCAGAATATAAAATGATTTCCCCTTTGATTTATTGAAATACCCCTGGACATGGGGGTATTTTGAATCTACATTAGACTGAGTGGGTTAAGGGACTGCATAGAAATTTAAAATATGTAACAGACCACTTTGAGGTTCTTTGAGAATGTGGATGTGAAAAGAAATATCAGTGACATTACAACAAATCTCTGCCATAGGGATGATTCCATTGGAAATGGTGGTAAATACGTCTACTGTGTGGTCCATTATATAATTTATTGATGTTATCCTTTACAGAATAAAATGACAAAGGAACAATATATCAAAATGAACCGAGGAATCAATGACTCCAAAGACCTGCCAGCCGAGTACCTCTCCAGTATCTATGATGAAATTGCTGGAAATGAAATAAAAATGAAGGCCACCTCAACAAAATTGGGAAAGCAAGGTAACTTTGGCTTGATGATACCAAAGAAGTGTGAGTCTATTTTGTAGTGGAGGTTAGATGATTACTCTTTTATAGTGTGTTTACTTTAAATCAGATTTATTTTTACAGCTGAGACTTATTTATTTTTCTTTCACTGTGTGTAAAGTGCTTCAGTTCAAAGATGCAACATAATTGTAATTGTATACAGTGATAATTCAAACTTGGGAAATTCAGCTTTGATAGCATATGATAGCCATGTCATATTGTACCACACACCCAGTAAGTACACAGCAGAATAGCCTACAACTCTCTGAGATGAAATTGTGATGTCCAGTAAGGTGGATAAATGAAAATGGAATTTTATGAAACTGGAAATACATATACAGATTCTTTATAATCATATCACATAGCTGAAGAATGTTATGTTTAATTCTGGGAATAAGGAATTTCAAAAATATTAGCTCCACAATTCAGCTACTTCAAACCATATTCATAACATGTTTCAAGTAAAGAAGCCCTTGCAGTCAGTGCCCAAAGCATTAGGCCTATATTCCTGGAGAGGTTTACAGCGTGCCTAAAAATGTATCTTTCTTGACAGCCAACATATCTTTGTGAGTTGAGCAATGCAGTGTATAATGTATTAGAATAGACACGTTGCCTTTCTCTAGTGATATCTTGTTGTGATTTACGTGCAGCTGTCAAGTACTTTAGTGCTTTCAGTGTAAATGAGTTGGTCAGATGTTTTTCATGAAGGTAGAAAGCTAATGGTGAATGGAACTAACAAGTGTAGTGTCATATACACCATTAGATTCAGGTATTCATTTACGTGTATTGTAGAAGCTAAAGCTGATAGCTCAGTTTGTTTACCCTCATAGTCATTTCCAGTTTTGGTGAAGGGTCTTTGGTTTTAAAAATGAAAAGGAAGTGACTTTTGAGTAAACATTTTTTACATTCAGTGACATTTGCAGGTTTACAGATTATTTTAGGAGATAAAAACATATATATATATATATATATATATATATATATATATATATATATATATATATATATATATATATGTATATATATATATATATACATATATATATATAAATATATATATATATATATATATATATATTTATATATATATATATATATATATATGTTTGCTTTGAAGAATGTATGTGAGAAATACTTAGAAAAGCAAATGGATTTGTATGTAGCATTTATGGATCTGGAGAAGGCATATGATAGAGTTGATAGAGATGCTCTGTGGAAGGTATTAAGAATATATGGTGTGGGAGGAAAGTTGTTAGAAGCAGTGAGAAGTTTTTATCGAGGATGTAAGGCATGTGTACGTGTAGGAAGAGAGGAAAGTGATTGGTTCTCAGTGAATGTAGGTTTGCGGCAGGGGTGTGTGATGTCTCCATGGTTGTTTAATTTGTTTATGGATGGGGTTGTTAGGGAGGTAAATGCAAGAGTTTTGGAAAGAGGGGCAAGTATGAAGTCTGTTGGGGATGAGAGAGCTTGGGAAGTGAGTCAGTTGTTGTTCGCTGATGATACAGCGCTGGTGGCTGATTCATGTGTGAAACTGCAGAAGCTGGTGACTGAGTTTGGTAAAGTGTGTGGAAGAAGAAAGTTAAGAGTAAATGTGAATAAGAGCAAGGTTATTAGGTACAGTAGGGTTGAGGGTCAAGTCAATTGGGAGGTGAGTTTGAATGGAGAAAAACTGGAGGAAGTGAAGTGTTTTAGATATCTGGGAGTGGATCTGGCAGCGGATGGAACCATGGAAGCGGAAGTGGATCATAGGGTGGGAGAGGGGGCGAAAATTCTGGGGGCCTTGAAGAATGTGTGGAAGTCGAGAACATTATCTCGGAAAGTAAAAATGGGTATGTTTGAAGGAATAGTGGTTCCAACAATGTTGTATGGTTGCGAGGCGTGGGCTATGGATAGAGTTGTGCGCAGGAGGATGGATGTGCTGGAAATGAGATGTTTGAGGACAATGTGTGGTGTGAGGTGGTTTGATCGAGTGAGTAACGTAAGGGTAAGAGAGATGTGTGGAAATAAAAAGAGCGTGGTTGAGAGAGCAGAAGAGGGTGTTTTGAAGTGGTTTGGGCACATGGAGAGGATGAGTGAGGAAAGATTGACCAAGAGGATATGTGTGTCGGAGGTGGAGGGAACAAGGAGAAGAGGGAGACCAAATTGGAGGTGGAAAGATGGAGTGAAGAAGATTTTGTGTGATCGGGGCCTGAACATGCAGGAGGGTGAAAGGAGGGCAAGGAACAGAGTGAATTGGAGCGATGTGGTATACCGGGGCTGACGTGCTGTCAGTGGATTGAATCAAGGCATGTGAAGCGTCTGGGGTAAACCATGGAAAGCTGTGTAGGTATGTATATTTGCGTGTGTGGACGTATGTATATACATGTGTATGGGGGGGGGGGGTTGGGCCATTTCTTTCGTCTGTTTCCTTGCGCTACCTCGCAAACGCGGGAGACAGCGACAAAGTATAAAAAAAAAAAAAAAAAAAAAAAAACATATAAAAATGCGATTGATAAGTTAAAATCTTTACTTCTTAACATATATTGCTTGTGATATCTAACAGTTATTATGATGATATGCTAATACCAGAGTATTTACAGATAACTGAATATGAATATACAATAAATGGAAGTTTATATTTGTTATGGGGGTCTTAACTGGATTATGAGCTAAGTGTTAAAGGTAGATGATCCTCTTTTTTCATACATCCTTGTCTGTTCCACTTCAGTAACTAATTTGTGGAAGAGTTACCACTCCTTATTTCTCTGTTCCTGGTGTAAGAAATTGATGATACAGAAGGGAAGGATTTCAAGGCTTCTACTTGTGCCTATCTTTTCAACACTATAATTTGCAGATTTTTCTTTCTCATATATGTTCACAGCTTCCTGTCTTAGCCTGGTAGCACCAAAAACATTGGATAATATCTTCATTTGCTTACATCCACTCTTCAGCACTCATGTATCATACAACAAAACTGGAGCCCACTATCCATGGCCAGCCCCATAAGGTGTTCCATAGTTTCCCCTGACCTCTTCATATGCTCTGGTTCAACCCACTGACAACACATCACCCCCTTTTTCACCACATCGCCCAAATTCATTCTATCTCATGCATGCCTTTTGCACTCCTGAAAGTTCAGGCCATGATACGTCTAAGGCTTTTTCTTCAGTTTATCCATTTTCCTCTTCTCCCTTGCTTTCTTAACGTGTAGATCCTCTCAGTCATTCTTTCTTTGCTAATTCTTTCCATATGTCCAAACACCCTGGTCAGCTCTTTCAGTCATATTGTGCATACCACCACACTTCACTCTTACAGCCATTCTAGACACAATCAACCTTCTGTGTGCCACATATTGGCTTCAGGCATTTCAGTTCCAGCATGGCCTTCCTCCTCTTGTTTGGTAGCATTCAGGGCCAAAGATTCACATCCGTACAGCACTGTAGGGATGATAATACACCTTCATGCACATACATGTCTGTTCTAACAGGAAGTTATATGGGTAGTATTCTTTGTCTTCTGTTCCCATGGGTAATAAGAATTATTTTTTTGCAATGATTTGCACTTAGAACCATAAGTTGATACCATTGGCCTGTAAATTGTACACATCTATCCCATTGTATAACATCAGGTAACTTGAAAGTGGGCAGGGTTAAGATGATGATAGTGAATGTTGTGTTAGATAAAACAGAGAACTAAATTGGGATTAAAGGGAATTTATAAAAAACACGTCATTCAGCCTTTTGTAGGGACTGAGATTAACCTAATATCTATCCATCTGGCATGACCAAATAACTAAGTTATCCTCAGACCAGAAATACTTCAGAGCTCCCTCACTTGAAACTTCATAAATCATTCCTTTTAATTATTTCTAATTCTAAAGCTGGTATAGTTTTTTTGTACTGATATTTAAACTCTCACCCAAACTAACTTATCCCTCTGTCGTGCTAAACCTAATAGCCATACTTTTATTCACATTTACTGTCAACTTCCTTTTCACACACTCTTTTTCAGACTCAGTCACCAACTTATGCAGTTTGTCACTCAAATCTGCCACCAGTGTTGTGTTATCAGCAAACTACAACTGACTCGCTTTTCAGGCCTCTTCACCTCTTATAGATGGCATACTCTCTTCTTTCTCCAATGCCCTTGAATTTACCTCCCTCACCACCCCATTCATGAACTTAGTGAACAGCTGTGATGACTATGTACACCCTTGACAAAGGCCAACCTTCATCTGGAACCACTTACTCTCCTCTGTATTTACCTGCACACATGCCTTATGCCCTTGATGAAAACTTACTGTTTCTAGTTGCTTTCCACCTACACCATGTATTTGGAAGACCTTTTAAAAGGCATCTCTATCAACCATATCTTATGCTTTCTTAGGATCCACAAATGCCTCATACAAATCCATCAGTTTCTGTCAGTATTTGGTACACTAGTTCTTTAAAGCAGACACCTTATCCACACATCCTCTGTCAGTTCTGAAACTACATTGTTCCTCCCCAGTTTGATGCTCTATGCATGCCATCACCTTCTCAATCACCACTGCCCCATACAATTTACCAGGTACACTCAGCAGACTTATACCTCTATGCTATTTACCTTTATCCCCCTTGCCTTTATACACTGGTGCTGTAAGTGCATTCTGCTAGTCTTCAGACACTTCACCATGATCCTACATACACTAAAAATCCTAACTAGCTAATCAACAACACGGTCATTCTTTTTTTTCATTTTTTATAGAAATTCAGCTGCAATACCTTCCTCTCCAGCCACCTTATCGTATTTTATCGTGTACATGGTTTTCATCACCTCTTCTTTGTTCACCAAATCACTTTTCACAACTGTCTTACTTTGCATACCTCTATGACCCAAATACCCTACATATGCCACCTTGTCATCAAATTCAGTAGTCTTTCATATTACTCACTCCATCTCCTCTTTACCAGAGATATGGGGATAAGTAATGTAGAAACACCCCGCATTTCTTGCATCCTGTTGAGGTCTCATTCATCCACTCACTGTTAAAGTTAAATATGTATAATTTCATCACAGAAATATTGTACCACATCAGAGTCATCCAGCATCCAAACATCTCTTGCCTCCATTTGACAAACTCTTGTGGTCCTCATGGCATCAACAACTAAACATTTATACTTTTTGAATGCCTGTATGCTCTATGTAAATGCTTAAAAGTTTTCAGCCATTGTTTGTATTTTCAGTGGTATGTAAACAATTTTTACAAGGTAACAGAAGAAGGTAACAGTGCATAGAATATGTTAAAACAGTTTTACAAACACACAAACACTGGGAGCATTAACAGTGTGCTTCTATTCTGGGTGAACTGAAATGAAGTTGGGCAGATATGTCATATGTATTATAAAAGTTCAGCCACCAGGGACATATATGTCACACGTGAAAGCCACTCATACCTAATATAGCTACCGTTAGATTTACATACAGTACGTCACATGCATTTTTGTATATGATAACGTAAAGATGGTGGATGTGACAATAAGTGTGTTTGCAAATGAAAACCCTGACAGAATTAGGCAGTGTCCACATCAAATCCCTCTGAGTTTGAATCAACACTTCCATGCCACTTACTGGGAATTTCATCTGTAATCAGCAGACTGCATCCCCAGTATTTGCTTCATGACTGTTTGTGTAACCCTCTGCTTTTGTATCCCTGTTGTTTATTATTTATTTTATTGTCTCCCTTGTCAGTTAGGTAGCACCAGGAAACAGATGAAAAAAGATCCATCCACTCATATACATACATATATACATATGTGGACATACATGTACATATGCATACATATACATAGCAACATATATTCATACATATACATACACATACACGTACTTATACATACATGTACATATACACATATAAACATGTACATATTCATACTCACTTACCTTTATCCAGTCCTGGTGCTCTCCCCCCAACACACACATACACACACACACAGAGAGGAAACAGCATCGCATCCCCCTGCATCAGTGAGGTAGCACCAGTTAAACAGACAAAAAAGGCCACATCTGATCACACTCAGTCTCTAACTGTCATGTGTAATGTACTGAAACCACAGCTCCCTATCCACATCCAGGCCCCATAGAGCTTTCCATGGTTTACCCCAAGCATTTCACATGCCCTGGTTCAGTTCATTTACAGTACATCGATCCCAGTATACCACATTGTTCCAGTTCAGTCTATTCAATGCGTGCCCCTCCCTTTTGCATGTTAAGGGTGTGATTGCTCAAAATCTTTTTCACCCCATCCTTCCACCTCCATGTTGGTCCCCTGCTTTTTTGTGTTCCCTCCACCTCTGACTCATATATCCTCTTTGTCAACCTTTCCTCATTCATTCATTCATATGTCCAAACCATTTCAACACATCCTCTTTTGCTCTCTCAACCACACTCTTCTTATTACCACACATCTATTTTACCCTTTCATTACTTACTCGATCAAACCTCCTTTGTGAGAAACTGGCTACTTTCCTTCCCTTCAGTCTAAAAGGGGTGCTTTCAGTCTTAGACCCTTTATAGTTTCAATGAGTGTAGATTAAGCAAAACTCCCAATTTTGGTAAGAGGGAAGTTGAATTAGCCTTTTCCTTTATTTTTAGAGATAAGTTAGGTGTCATGCCTTATACATTGGACTTTACCAGATTTGCTGAAGGGACCTTTTTCAATTCTTATTCTCCTGGGTCATTAATCCCTCCTGGCAAAATATATATTCTGTTTAGCTCTAGTATTTACTGTGCTTGTTTTGGCTCTAGTGATACTGAATTGGTACAATGCAGAAAAGATTATCCAGGCCTCTGACCTAGGATGTCATGCAAAGCCTGGGATTTCACTGAACGGGATCAGGAAGGTTTTTGTTACTCTTCTTTCAACTTCATCATTCAGTACAGGTATTGTAGTTTTTCATATGATAGACATAACGTGTAGTTGTGAGGATTGTTCCTTTAGGAGAATCAATTTCCAGAGTTCCCATATTGTAAGTGAAGATTTTTCTGTAAGCCTCCTCCCTTGTGATGTTATACTCACTGCCCATGCGACGTCACAAAGGAGAGAAATGTAGGTTTTGTGAATTGGAAAACCTTTTCTGTCCAAAGGGACTTGTCATGAGCAGATTTTTCAGGATTTTCACCTTGCTTGGCTGTTTCTTCCCTTTTTGAATAACATCTGTTACTTTCTGTAACTGCCTTGGGTTATTGCCCTTGATGTGAGAGATGTTTGAGCTTTAAGTGGTTGGTAATAGATGATTCTGATGACATCATCCTGGTGGAAATTATTGATTGGCTGAGAGTGGCCCTGTTCAGGCAAGCAGTTTGCTGTACACCACAAAATTATTTGCAGAAGGTGAGTGAGGATTCTGCCATCTACCCAAATATGAGGCTGAACAACCCCAAGCCAGCATATTACCAAAATATGTCTCTTAGTTCTCATTGGATACTATTTTGGGATGAAAATGTTTATCAGCCTTCAAAGCCTAACTTTGTTAAGAAACTGTAACCTTTTATCTTTTTCAGCTGTTGCAAATGAGAAGAAACGTAAAACACTTTTCAATTTGGAGATGGAAACCATATCATTGACAGCCAAATCTTTGATGGAAGCTGCTTCACATGTTGATGCCACCTTTACCCTTGCAACTCATGTAGAGCATGTCCGACCAATGTTTAAGGTGATCAAGAAATGTTTTATTACAGTATTATTCACTCTGAGAGGGCTAGAAATCCTCCTTTCTTCTGTTATTAAGTTTTTAAGTAAAGGAAGGAGGCAAGAAAGGATTTCTGTAGGGATTATTCATCTTTTTCTCAAACTATTTATTTGTTTATTTTGCTTTGTCGCTGTCTCCTGCGTTAGTGAGGTAGCGCAAGGAAACAGACGAAAGAATGGCCCAACCCACCCACATACACATGTATATACATACACATCCACACACGCAAATATACATACCTATACATCTCAACATATACATATATATACGCACACAGACATATACATATATACACATGTACATAATTCATACTGTCTCCCCTTATTAATTCCTATCGCCACCCTGCCACACATGGAATAACAACCCCCTCCCCCCCTCATGTGTGCGAGGTAGCGCTAGGAAAAGACAGCAAAGGCCTCATTCGTTCACACTCAGTCTCTAGCTGTCATGTAATGATGCACCGAAACCACAGCTCCCTTTCCACATCCAGGCCCCACAGATCTTTTCATGGTTTACCCCAGACACTTCACATGCCCTGATTCAATCCATTGACAGCACGTCGACCCTGGTATACCACATCATTCCAATTCACTCTATTCACTCTGTCTCACTAAAATTGAAAAGCAGAACTTTGATGAAAAAAAATATTGAAATCATACTGCACAGAATGCTTTTGCCATGAGTAAACTGTTCTCTCATTTCTTTCCAAATATTTCAATGACCACTTTTCACTTCCATGTCAAGTTTTTATGTTGATTTACCATTGCCATCTCTTTAATGTCAAATTTCTGTTAGCCTGCATTTCTGTAAGCATCAAGATGACTCTTATTTAACATTTCTTTCAATTACTTTAGTCTCAGCATATCTTTGCATGTTATTTTGAATAACTCCCTCTCACACGTCACTACTCTTGTCATTCTGTCTTACCTTGAGTTCATCTTCTATTCCTGTTACCACTCATCTCTCACATATTTTTTTAGTTATTCTTTTGACCTCAGTTCTTTGCAGTTCCCCACAGTCTTAATGACACATCATTTTGTTTGTTATTTTACCTTGGTTGTTTAATTTGTTTATGGATGGGGTTGTTAGGGAGGTGAATGCAAGAGTTTTGGAAAGAGGAGCAAGTATGAAGTCTGTTGTGGATGAGAGAGCTTGGGAAGTGAGTCAGTTGTTGTTTGCTGATGATACAGTGCTGGTGGCTGATTCATGTGAGAAACTGCAGAAGCTGGTGACTGAGTTTGGTAAAGTGTGTGAAAGAAGAAAGTTAAGAGTAAATGTGAACAAGAGCAAGGTTATTTGGTATAATAGGGTTGAGGGTCAAGTCAATTGAGAGATAAGTTTGAATGGAGAAAAACTGAAGGAAGTAAAGTGTTTTAGATATCTGGGAGTGGATCTGGCAGCAGATGGAACCATGGAAGCGGAAGTGAATCATAGGGTGGGGGAGGGGGTGAAAACCCTGGGAACCTTGAAGAATGTGTGGAAGTCGAGAACATTATCTCGGAAAGCAAAAATGGGTATGTTTGAAGGAATAGTGGTTCCAACAATGTTGTATGGTTGCGAGGCGTGGGCTATGGATAGAGTTGTGCGCAGGAGGGTGGATGTGCTGGAAATGAGGTGTTTGAGGATAATGTGTGGTGTGAGGTGGTTTGATCGAGTAAGTAATGTAAGGGTAAGAGAAATGTGTGGAAATAAAAAGAGCTTGGTTGAGAGAGCAGAAGAGGGTGTTTTGAAATGGTTTGGTCACATGGAGAGAATGAGTGAGGAAAGATTGACCAAGAGGATATATGTGTCGGAGGTGGAGGGAACGAGAAGTGGGAGACCAAATTGGAGGTGGAAAGATGGAGTGAAAAAGATTTTGAGTGATCGGGGCCTGAACATGCAGGAGGGTGAAAGGCGGGCAAGGAATAAAGTGAATTGGATCGATGTGGTATACCGGGGTTGACGTGCTGTCAGTGGATTGAATGAGGGCATGTGAAGCGTCTGGGGTAAACCATGGAAAGTTTTGTGGGGCCTGGATGTGGAAAGGGAGCTGTGGTTTCGGGCATTACTGCATGACAGCTAGAGACTGAGTGTGAACAAATGGGGCTTTGTTGTCTTTTCCTAGCGCTACCTCGCACACATGAGGGGGGAGGGGGATGGTATTCCATGTGTGGCGAGGTGGCGATTGGAATGAATAAAGGCAGACAGTGTGAATTGTGTGCATGGGTATATATGTATGTGTCTGTGTGTGTATATATATGTGTACATTGAGATGTATAGGTATGTATATTTGCGTGTGTGGACGTGTATGTATATACATGTGTTTGGGGGTGGGTTGGACCATTTTCTTTCGTCTGTTTCCTTGCACTACCTTGCAAACGCGGGAGACAGCGACAAAGCAAAAAATACCTTTTTTTTGATGTTATCCTTTATGCTTTATCACCCCATCAATATATCTTTCTCTGAGGCCATCTTTATATCTCCTTCAAACATCATAATAGATGACTCTCTTGATATAGATCCACATTTCTCCTTTAAGAATTACATCTCTAAAGCTTGCTGTATTCCAACCATTGTGCTTTTGTAGGCTTACAGTTTACAGACATACAGTACTTTTTAATAAGATGCCCCTCCAGGCTTTTGCTCTGTGGGTAAAAATATTGTTTTATCTCCCAAAATGAGGTGCATGAATGAGGATTTATTCTATTGGACAGTTATAAAACTTATTAGGCTGTTGCTCATTAACATCAGCCTGCCCAGGCTTGTAATGTCACAGCATGGAGAAGTGGTGCTAGCCAGACAATACTTCCCATCATTCACTGTTCTTTCTTGCACACTGTAGAATGGCTAACCACTGTTTGATAGTGACTCGTGGGACTTTCACATTTGCCCCTGGCCTTCAAAGATGCCAGATCAGAATCCTCTTTTATTATTTGTAGGTAGATTCTCAAACTCAAGTCATTAATACTTTGAAGTCTCTTGAAAACTAGCGTAAGTTGACATACCAACAACAACAACCACAGTAAGGCAGCGAGGTTAAACTATGTTTTGATTTGTCAGCTTAACATATCTCATGTGATTTCATGTGTGATTTTGTTATTCTTATTCAATTTTTAGTAGTTTTTCAAAGTGGGTTTACAAACCTGGGTTTTGATAGTTATACATGAAGCAAGGATGGTAATGAGCTGTACTATAAGAGAACACTAGTTCTATTAGAACTATTAGAACTATTAGAACACTAGTTCAACTGGTTAAGAAATTTGTTTTTCACTGGGATGTTCCAGTAGAGGCTTCCTTCACAAATTTTATGTTATGATTTTGCTGTTGCTAGTATGACTACCAGACATTTGTTACTGTTAAAATCAGCTCATAAGACAGAACCTGAGATCAAAGTTTCCATGTCTTGTCAAGTATACTGATGATATATACAAAGATGATCAAGTTGGAGGATTTTTGCTTAGGAATTCTTGCAGTACTTTATAAAATTGTTCCCTAATGGAATCACAATGGGGCTTGTCTGTCTGGAATACGTGGAATCTTAGTGATTAACATTATGCTATTAACTGTACCTTAAGTCAAGATCATATGATAACCTTGCATCTTATGTTTGGGAGATGAAGACAGAACTTAAGGCTTAAGGTCCCATGCCCCAAATAGTATACCCATGATATGCTACAGGAACCAACTTGGATGGTATATAACTCAAGGATGCCCTTGCAGTATGGCACAAGATTATTCCTCTTTGGAACTTCAGCAAGGAAATGACTGTGTTAAGTGCACGGGGCCTTAGCTAGTACTAGTGTACTTGTCAACTTGCTTTAGTCAAGATCATCTCATAACCCATGTAATTTGTAGGGGAGTCATAGTCAACCTTTGAAGTCCAAGTTTCCATTTCATGATTAATATAAACCATAAGACCCCATTTATGGGGTCCCCCTAGCTTCAAAGCTGTGTTACAATCAGAAGCAATGTAATTATGGACTCCTTTGGAGTCTTTGGATTATTAAGTTCTTTGACAAGTCTGCTAGTAATGATATAGCCTTGCTTAAGGGGACTTTTCATTCACAGTGTAACCACACATAGTATCACCATGGGGTGTTGTGGTAGGAATAGAAATAGACAGAGGCTGTCTTACCATGAGGCTAGGCTGGAAGACATATGTCGCAAAGTTCTAGATATTGTCAGGGACACAAATGGTAAGAGCCTAGTCATAACCACAGTGGAACAAATAATGTGTCAGTGAGGTAATGCCAGGAGACAGATAAAGAATGGCCCATCCACTCCTACACACACATATATATACATGTGGTTTCGGTGCATTACACATGACAGCTAGAGACTGAGTGTGAACGAATGTGGCCTTTGTTGTCTTTCCTAGCGCCATCTCGCGCACGCGTGGGGTGGGGTGCCATTTCGTGTGTGGCGGTGTGGCACTGGGAATAGATGAAGGCAGCAAGTGTGGATGTGTACATGTGTATATATGTATATGTCTGTGTGTGTATATATATATGTATACGTTGAAATGTATAGGTAAGTACATGTGCTTGTGTGGGTGTTTATGTATATACATGTTGGAAAGGATCACAATTTTGCATGTGATCAAGTATATTCCTATGAGTCCACGGGAAAAATGAAACACGATAAGTTTCCAAGTGCGCTTTCGTGTAATAATCACATCATTAGGGGAGACACAAGAGAGAGCTATAACAGTCACTTGATATACAACGAAGAGATGTAGCTAGGACGCCATTTGGTAAACATGCGATTGTCCAAGACAATACAATGAGCGTATCATAAACTCATTATGTGGACAAGAAGGTGAATTATTTACAGATTTTATCCATGGTTGTTTAATTTGTTTATGGATGGGGTTGTTAGGGAGGTGAATGCAAGAGTTTTGGAAAGAGGGGCAAGTATGAAGTCTGTTGGGGATGAGAGAGCTTGGGAAGTGAGTCAGTTGTTGTTCGCTGATGATACAGCGCTGGTGGCTGATTCATGTGAGAAACTGCAGAAGCTGGTGACTGAGTTTGGTAAAGTGTGTGAAAGAAGAAAGTTAAGAGTAAATGTGAATAAGAGCAAGGTTATTAGGTACAGTAGGGTTGAGGGTCAAGTCAATTGGGAGGTGAGTTTGAATGGAGAAAAACTGGAGGAAGTGAAGTGTTTTAGATATCTGGGAGTGGATCTGGCAGCGGATGGAACCATGGAAGCGGAAGTGGATCATAGGGTGGGGGAGGGGACGAAAATTCTGGGAGCCTTGAAGAATGTGTGGAAGTCGAGAACATTATCTCGGAAAGCAAAAATGGGTATGTTTGAAGGAATAGTGGTTCCAACAATGTTGTATGGTTGCGAGGCATGGGCTATGGATAGAGTTGTGCGCAGGAGGATGGATGTGCTGGAAATGAGATGTTTGAGGACAATGTGTGGTGTGAGGTGGTTTGATCGAGTAAGTAACGTAAGGGTAAGAGAGATGTGTGGAAATAAAAAGAGCGTGGTTGAGAGAGCAGAAGAGGGTGTTTTGAAATGGTTTGGGCACATGGAGAGAATGAGTGAGGAAAGATTGACCAAGAGGATATATGTGTCGGAGGTGGAGGGAACGAGGAGAAGAGGGAGACCAAATTGGAGGTGGAAAGATGGAGTGAAAAAGATTTTGTGTGATCGGTTCCTGAACATGCAGGAGGGTGAAAGGAGGGCAAGGAATAGAGTGAATTGGAGCGATGTGGTATACCGGGGTTGACGTGCTGTCAGTGGATTGAATCAAGGCATGTGAAGCGTCTGGGGTAAACCATGGAAAGCTGTGTAGGTATGTATATTTGCGTGTGTGGACGTATGTATATACATGTGTATGGGGGTGGGTTGGGCCATTTCTTTCGTCTGTTTTCTTGCGCTACCTCGCAAACGCGGGAGACAGCAACAAAGCAAAAAAAAAGAAAAAAAAAAAAAGAAATCAACAATAAAGTTATCTAATTTGTATAGACTATCACTAATATTAAGATTATAATTCTTTGTGTATTTAGTAATAGAAGATTCACTGATATTTCTTGTGGTACTGGAGTTAGAGTTAATAACTGAGATGGCATTACTCCTGTAAATACAATGATCATAGTTTTTAACATGATTAAACAAGGCATTTGATTCTTGTCCCATTCTTATACTATATTTATGTTGCTTAAGTCTAACAGAAAGATCCTTACCAGTCTGTCCAGCATAAAACTTATCACAGTTTCTACATGGCACTTTATAGATGCACCCAGGAGAATTTTCTCGTGAGTTCCTGATTAAGGTTATTATATTTTTTTATTATACTTTGTCGCTGTCTCCCGCGTTTGCGAGGTAGCGCAAGGAAACAGACGAAAGAAATGGCCCAACCCCCCCCCCATACACATGTATATACATACGTCCACACACGCAAATATACATACCTACACAGCTTTCCATGGTTTACCCCAGACGCTTCACATGCCTTGATTCAATCCACTGACAGCACGTCAACCCCGGTATACCACATCGCTCCAATTCACTCTATTCCTTGCCCTCCTTTCACCCTCCTGCATGTTCAGGCCCCGATCACACAAAATCTTTTTCACTCCATCTTTCCACCTCCAATTTGGTCTCCCTCTTCTCCTTGTTCCCTCCACCTCCGACACATATATCCTCTTGGTCAATCTTTCCTCACTCATCCTCTCCATGTGCCCAAACCACTTCAAAACACCCTCTTCTGCTCTCTCAACCACGCTCTTTTTATTTCCACACATCTCTCTTACCCTTACGTTACTCACTCGATCAAACCACCTCACACCACACATTGTCCTCAAACATCTCATTTCCAGCACATCCATCCTCCTGCGCACAACTCTATCCATAGCCCACGCCTCGCAACCATACAACATTGTTGGAACCACTATTCCTTCAAACATACCCATTTTTGCTTTCCGAGATAATGTTCTCGACTTCCACACATTCTTCAAGGCCCCCAGGATTTTCGCCCCCTCCCCCACCCTATGATCCACTTCCGCTTCCATGGTTCCATCCGCTGCCAGATCCACTCCCAGATATCTAAAACACTTCACTTCCTCCAGTTTTTCTCCATTCAAACTCACCTCCCAATTGACTTGACCCTCAACCCTACTGTACCTAATAACCTTGCTCTTATTCACATTTACTCTTAACTTTCTTCTTCCACACACTTTTCCAAACTCAGTCACCAGCTTCTGCAGTTTCTCACATGAATCAGCCACCAGCGCTGTATCATCAGCGAACAACAACTGACTCACTTCCCAAGCTCTCTCATCCCCAACAGACTTCATACTTGCCCCTCTTTCCAAAACTCTTGCATTTACCTCCCTAACAACCCCATCCATAAACAAATTAAACAACCATGGAGACATCACACACCCCTGCCGCAAACCTACATTCACTGAGAACCAATCACTTTCCTCTCTTCCTACACGTACACATGCCTTACATCCTCGATAAAAACTTTTCACTGCTTCTGACAACTTTCCTCCCACACCATATATTCTTAATACCTTCCACAGAGCATCTCTATCAACTCTATCATATGCCTTCTCCAGATCCATAAATGCTACATACAAATCCATTTGCTTTTCTAAGTATTTCTCACATACATTCTTCAAAGCAAACACCTGATCCACACATCCTCTACCACTTCTGAAACCACACTGCTCTTCCCCAATCTGATGCTCTGTACATGCCTTCACCCTCTCAATCAATACCCTCCCATATAATTTACCAGGAATACTCAACAAACTTATACCTCTGTAATTTGAGCACTCACTCTTATCCCCTTTGCCTTTGTACAATGGCACTATGCACGCATTCCGCCAATCCTCAGGCACCTCACCATGAGTCATACATACATTAAATAACCTTACCAACCAGTCAACAATACAGTCACCCCCTTTTTTAATAAATTCCACTGAAATACCATCCAAACCTGCTGCCTTGCCGGCATTCATCTTCCGCAAAGCTTTCACTACCTCTTCTCTGTTTACCAAATCATTTTCCCTAACCCTCTCACTTCGCACACCACCTCGACCAAAACACCCTATATCTGCCACTCTATCATCAAACACATTCAACAAACCTTCAAAATACTTACTCCATCTCCTTCTCACATCACCACTACTTGTTATCACCTCCCCATTTGTGCCCTTCACTGAAGTTCCCATTTGCTCCCTTGTCTTACGCACTTTATTTACCTCCTTCCAGAACATCTTTTTATTCTCCCTAAAATTTAATGATACTCTCTCACCCCAACTCTCATTTGCCCTTTTTTTCACCTCTTGCACCTTTCTCTTGACCTCCTGTCTCTTTCTTTTATACATCTCCCACTCAATTGCATTTTTTCCCTGCAAAAATCGTCCAAATGCCTCTCTCTTCTCTTTCACTAATACTCTTACTTCTTCATCCCACCACTCACTACCCTTTCTAATCAACCCACCTCCCACTCTTCTCATGCCACAAGCATCTTTTGCGCAATCCATCACTGATTCCCTAAATACATCCCATTCCTCCCCCACTCCCTTTACTTCCATTGTTCTCACCTTTTTCCATTCTGTACTCAGGTATTCTTTATAGTATTATTGTTGCTGAAGGCAACATTTACATTGAAGGATTTAAGCTACATGGGAAGTAAAGTAAGATTAATATTAAAAGGGAGAACTAAAAGATTCTTGGTGTCAATGGAAAGTTTGGGCTCAACTCTATAAAATGATTTCTTTGCTAACTTCAGGGATTTATCAATGAAAGATCTAGGATATTTTAACTTAGATCCAATAGAATATCTCTTCTTAAACTCATCATCAATATACTCTGGACTGCAAATACATAATGCCTTAAGGAACATAGATTGAAATGATAATTTAACTCTGTCATGTTGAGATGAGTAATAATGGATGTATGAGCATGCATTGGTAGGTTCTCTGTATATGCTAAACATAAACTTGTTTCCTTGCCTATTGGTCATGCAATCTAAGAATGGTAACATACCATTATTTTCATTTTCTACAGTGGAACCTAATTGCCTTAAAAGATTTATAAGAGCTATGAACACCTTAAAAAAAGACAATGATATACATATTACTAAAGCAAATACGGCTAACACTGTGTGATTATGGACAAAATTAATTATTTATCTAAAATGAATGATCTTTCGAATGATGACACAACATATTTTAAACAAAGTAAAAATCCTCTAGAAGCAGTTGATTCCTATTTCAATAAAGAACTGAAGTTGTTGAAAGGTAGAGGTTCTCTTATCAAGAGTTTGTCATCTTTGTCCCCTTCATTGCCATATATGTATGGACTTATCAAAACACATAAAAAAAAAAATCCAGCGAGGCTAATAGTGAGTTCAGTAGGCTCCATCACATATAAATTGTCAAAATGGTTAGTTTCTTTATTAAGCCCTTTAGTTGGTAAGATACCAAATTTTAATGTCATAAACAATGTAGATTTAGTAAACAAGCTTAACAATATCAATGTTAATTTTGATTTCAAACTTGTTAGCTTTGATGTTTCCTCACTTTTCACAAAAGTTCCAGTTGATGACCTTTTAGAATATTTATTTGATGTTTTGGATGATATTCATTTACCTGTTTCAAAGACTGTTTTCATTGAACTGATAAAATTGTGTATAAAAGACTGTATTTCAGTTCATTGGAGATTATTATGCTCAGAAATTTGGTATGGCAATGGGTATCCATCTTTCACCTGTACTAGGTAATCTTTATATAGAATTTTTTTTAAACAGAATTACTAAAGGATATTTTACCTTCTAATGCAATTTGGTTTAGGTATGTAGATGATGTTCTTTGTGTTTGGCCAACAAATGAAAATTTACAAACATTTCTCCCCTTACTCAACAATTTTGTACCTTCCATCAAATTTACTGTAGAAAATGAAAATAATGGTATGTTACCATTTTTATGTTGCATGACCCATAGGCAAGGAAAGAAGTTAAAGTTTAGCATATACAGAAAACCTACCAATGTATGCTCATATATCCATTATTACTCAACATGACAGAGTTAAATTATCATCATTTCAATCTATGTTCCTTAGGGCATTAAGTATTTACAATCCAGAGTATATTGATAATGAGTTTGAGAAGATATATTCTATTGGATCTAAGTTGAAGTACCCTTGACCTTTCATTGATAAATCTCTTAAGTTAACAAAGAAATCATTTTATAGAGTTGAGCCCAAACCTCCCATTGACACCAAGAATCTTTTAGTTCTTCCTTTTAGTAATGATTTTACTAAACTTCCCTTTTTGCTTAAATCCTTTAATGAAAATGTTGCCTTCAGCAACAATAATGCTATGAAGAATATCTTAATCAGGGACTCACCAGAAAAGTTCTCCTGGATACATCTATAAAGTGCCATGTAGAAATTGTGATAAGTTTTATGTAGGGCAGACTGGTAAGGATCTTTCTGTTAGACTTAAACAACATAAATACAGTATAAGAACGGGACAGGAATCAAGTGCCTTGTTTAATCACGTCAGAAACTATGATCATTTTATTGACTGGAGTAAGGCCATCTCAGTTATTAATTCTATTACCACAAGAAAAATCATTGAATCATTGAATCTTCTATTATTGAATACACAGAGAATTACAGTCTTAATGTTTGTGATGGTCTATACAAATTGGATAACTTTATTGTTGATAAGATATGTAAACAATACACCTTCTTGTCCACATAAAAAGTTTATGATACCCTCATTGTCTGTCTTGGACAATCGCATGTTTACCAAATGGTGTCCTAGCTACGTCTCTTCATTGTATATCAAATGACTGGTATATTTCTCTCTTATATCTCCCTTGATGATGTGATTATTACATGAAAGTACACTTGGGTACTTATCGTGTTTCACTTTCCCCGTGGACTCATAGGAGTATATACATGTGTCTGTGGGTGGGTTGGGCCATTCTTTCGTTTGTTTCCTTTTGCTTCCTCACTAACGCAGGAGACAGCAACTAAGTATGATAAATAAATGAATAGAATAAGAATGTACATAAACACCCATACATGTATATATACATACATATACATAGCAACATATACACATATACATACACATACACAGGTACATATTCATACTTGCCTACCTTCAGTCCATTCCCAGTGCCAGCCTGCCCCACAGGAAACAGCATCGCTACCCCCAGCTTCAGCATGGTAGCATCAGGAACACAGACAAAAAAGGCTACATTCATTCACACTGTAGCTGTCATGTGTAATGCACAGAAACCACACCTCCCTATCTACATCCATGCCCCACAAACCTTTCCATGGTTTACCCTGGTTCAGTCCACTGATAGCACATCAAGCCCGGTATACCATGTCATTCCAGTTCACTCTGTTCCTTGCACGCATCTCACCTTCCTCCACGATCACTCAAAATCTTTTTCACTCCCCCCCTTCCACCTCCAATTTAGTCTCCCACTTCTGCTTGTTTCCTCCACCATTGATACATATATCCTCTTTGTCAGCCTTTCCTCACTCATTATCTCCATATGTCCAAACCATTTCAGCACCCTCTTCTGCTCACTCAGCCACACAGTTTTTATTACCACACATCTCTCTTACCTTTTCATTACTTACTCGATCAAACTACCTCACACCACATATTGTCCTCAAACATTTCATTTCCAACACTTCCACCCTCCTCCATGCAACCCTCTCTGTAGCCCATGCCTCACAACCATGTGATGTTGTTGGAACTACTGTTCCTTCAAACATGCCCATTTTTGCTCTCTGAGATAACGTTCTTTTCTTCCACACATTCTTCACCGCTCACAGAGCCTTTGCCCCCTCCCCTATCCTAGGACTCGCTTCCTCTTCCATAGTTTCATCTGTTGCCAAGTCCAATCCCATATATCTAAAACACTTCACTTCCTTCAAACTTTCTCCATTCAAACTTACATGCCCATTCAACTTGTCCCTCAACCTTGCTGAACATAATAACCTTGCTCTTATTCACATTTACTCTCAACTTTCTCCTTTCACACACTTTTCCAAACTCGGTCATCACCCTCTGCAGTTTCTCATTTGAATCAGCTACCAGTGCTCTATCATCAGGGAACAACTGACTCACTTCCCAGGCCCTCTCATCCCCAACAGACTGCATACTCGCCCCTCTCTCCAAAACTCTTGCATTTACCTTCCTAACCACCCCATCCGTACACAAATTAAACAACCTTGCAGACATCACGCTCCCCTGCCAGAGGCCAACTTTCACTGGGAACCATCACTCTCCTCTCTTCCTTTTCATATACATGCCTTATGTCCTTGATAAAAACTATACATTGCTTCTAGCAGCTTGCCTTCCATACCATATACTCTTAAGACCTTCTATAAAGCATCTCTATCATCCATATCATAAGCCTTCTCCAGATCCATAAATGCCGCATACATATCCATTTATTTTTCTGAATACTTCTCACAAACATTCTTCAAAGCAAACACCTGATCCACACATCCCCAGCCACTTCGGAAACCACACTGCTCCTCCCTGATCTGATGCTCTGTACATGCCTTCACCCTCTCAGTCAATATTCAAGAAATACTCAACATACTTATGACTCTGTGTACTTTGAACACTCACCTTTATTCCCTTTACCTTTGTACAATAGCACACTCCATGCATTCTGCCAATCCTCTGGCAATTCACCATGATTCAAACATACATTGAATACCCTAACCAACCAGTCAACAACACAGTCACCCCTTCTTAATAAATTCAACTGCAATACCATCAAAACCTGCTGCCTTGCTGGATTTCATCTTCTGCAAGGCTTTCACCGCCTCTTCTCTCTTAACCAGACTATTCACCCAGACCCTCTCACTTTGCACACCACCCCAACCAAAACACCCAACATCTGCCACTCTGTCATCAAACACATTCCACAAACATTCAGAATAGTCTCTCCATCCCCCCCTCTCATTTCATCACTACTGTTATCATGCCTCCTGGTACTTCCTCACCCAAGTATCCTTTCTGAGCTCACTTATTCTTACCACTCTCTTCTCCCCAACAATCTTTCTTCCTTTTTGAAAACCTCTACAAATCTTCACCTTTGCCTCTACAAGATAATGATCAAACATCTCTCCAGCTGCCCCTTTCAGCACATAAACATCCAGAAGTCTCTCTTTTACTTGCCTATCACTTAACAAGTAATCCAATAATGGCCTTTGACCATCTTTCATACTCACATGTGTATACTTATGTATATCTCTCTTTTTAATTCAGGTATTTCCAGTCACCAGTATTTTTTTCAGCACACAAATCCACAAGCTCTTCACCATTTCCATTCACAACACTGAATATTCCATGTACACCAGTTATACCCTCAACTGTCACATTACTCACCTTTGCATTTAAATCTTTCATCACTAATACCTGGTCTTATGCACCAAAGCTGCTGATGCACTCACTCAGCTGTACCCAAAACACTTGCCTATTGTGATCCTCCATTTCATGACCAGGTGCATAAGCACCCATAATCATCCATCTCTCTCCTTCCACTTTCAGTTTTACCCACATTAGTCTAGGATTTACTTTCTTACACTCTGTCACTCTCCCACTACTCCTGCTTCAGGAGTAGTGCTACTCCTTCCTTATCTCTTGTCTTGTCACCAACCCTTGATGTTACTCCCAAGACATTTCCAAACTATTCTTCCCCTTTACTCTTGAGCTTCGTTTCACTCAGATCCAGAACACTCAGGTTTTTTCATGAAACATTCTACCTATCTCTCCTTTCTTCTCCTCTTAGTGATGTCCACACACATTCAGATACCCCAGTCTGAGCCTTAGAGGAGGATGATCACTCCTTGCTTGACACCTCCTTCTGTTTCCCATTTTAGAAATTGAAATGCAAGGTGGGGAGGGTTCCCCGTGCTAACTCATTGAAGCAGGGTTAGTGATGCGGTTTCCTGTGCATTGGGGTGGCGCTAGGAATGGATGAAGGCAAGCAAGTATGAATGTATACATGTGTATTTATGTTGGAAAGGATCACAATTTGGCACGTGATCAAGTATATTCCTATGAGTCCATGGGAAAATGAAACACAATAAGTTCCCAATTGCACTTTCATATAATAATCACATCATCAGGGGAGACACAAGAGAGAAATATGACAGTCACTTGATATACAATAAAGAGATGTAGCTAGGATTCCATTTGGTAAACGTGATTGTCCAAGACAGACAACGAGCATATCATAAACTTATTATGTGGACAAGAAGGTGAATTGTTTACAAATATTATCAACAATAAAGTTGTCCAATTTATATAGACCATAATTAATATTAATATTATAATTCTTTGTGTATTTAATATATTTATTTATTTATTATTTTATTTTGCTTTGTCGCTGTCTCCCGCGTTTGTGAGGTAGTGCAAGGAAACAGACGAAAGAAATGGCCCAACTCACCCCCATACACATGTATATACATACACGTCCACACGCGCAAATATACATACCTATACATCTCAATGAGTTTGGTAAAGTGTGTGGAAGAAGAAAGTTAAGAGTGAATGTGAATAAGAGCAAGGTTATTAGGTACAGTAGGGTTGAGGATCAAGTCAATTGGGAGGTGAGTTTGAATGGAGAAAAACTGGAGGAAGTGAAGTGTTTTAGATATCTGGGAGTGGATCTGGCAGCGGATGGAACCATGGAAGCGGAAGTGGATCATAGGGTGGGGGAGGGGGCGAAAATTCTGGGGGCCTTGAAGAATGTGTGGAAGTCGAGAACATTATCTCGGAAAGCAAAAATGGGTATGTTTGAAGGAATAGTGGTTCCAACAATGTTGTATGGTTGCGAGGCGTGGGCTATGGATAGAGTTGTGCGCAGGAGGATGGATGTGCTGGAAATGAGATGTTTGAGGACAATGTGTGGTGTGAGGTGGTTTGATCGAGTGAGTAACGTAAGGGTAAGAGAGATGTGTGGAAATAAAAAGAGCGTGGTTGAGAGAGCAGAAGAGGGTGTTTTGAAGTGGTTTGGGCACATGGAGAGGATGAGTGAGGAAAGATTGACCAAGAGGATATATGTGTCGGAGGTGGAGGGAACGAGGAGAAGAGGGAGACCAAATTGGAGGTGGAAAGATGGAGTGAAAAAGATTTTGTGTGATCGGGGCCTGAACATGCAGGAGGGTGAAAGGAGGGCAAGGAATAGAGTGAATTGGAGCGATGTGGTATACCGGGGTTGACGTGCTGTCCGTGGATTGAATCAAGGCATGTGAAGCGTCTGGGGTAAACCATGGAAAGCTGTGTAGGTATGTATATTTGCGTGTGTGGACGTATGTATATACATGTGTATGGGGGGTGGGTTGGGCCATTTCTTTCGTCTGTTTCCTTGCGCTACCTCGCAAACGTGGGAGACAGCGACAAAGTATAATAAAAAAATGATATACATCTCAATGTACACATATATATACACACACAGACACATACATATATACCCATGCACACAATTCACACTGTCTGCCTTTATTCATTCCCATCGCCACCTCGCCACACATGGAATACCATCCCTCTCCCCCCTCATGTGTGCGAGGTAGCGCTAGGAAAAGACAACAAAGGCCCCATTCGTTCACACTCAGTCTCTAGCTGTCATGCAATAATGCCCAAAACCACAGCTCCCTCTCCACATCCAGGCCCCACAGAACTTTCCATGGTTTACCCCAGACACTTCACATGCCGTGGTTCAATTCATTGACAGCTTGTCGACCCCGGTGTACCACATCGTTCCAATTCACTCTATTCCTTGCCTGCCTTTCACCCTCCTGCATGTTCAGGCCCCGATCACTCAAAATCTTTTTCACTCCATCTTTCCACCTCCAATTTGGTCTCCCACTTCTCGTTCCCTCCACCTCCAACACATATATCCACTTTATCAATCTATCCTCACTCATTCTCTCCATGTGTCCAAACCATTTCAAAACACCCTCTTCTGCTCTCTCAACCACACTCTTTTTATTACCACACCATGGAAGCGGAAGTGGATCGTAGGGTGGGGGAGGGGGCGAAAATTCTGGGGGCCTTGAAGAATGTGTGGAGGTCGAGAACATTATCTCGGAGAGCGGAAGTGGGTATGTTTGAGGGAATAGTAGTTCCAACAATGTTGTATGGTTGCGAGGCGTGGGCTATGGATGGAGTTGTGCGCGGGAGGATGGATGTGCTGGAGGTGAGGTGTTTGAGGACAATGTGTGGTGTGAGGTGGTTTGATCGAGTGAGTAACGTGGGGGTAAGAGAGATGTGTGGAAATTAGAAGAGCGTGGTTGAGAGAGCAGAGGAGGGTGTTTTGGGGTGGTTTGGGCACATGGAGAGGGTGAGTGAGGAAAGATTGACCAAGAGGATGTGTGTGTCGGAGGTGGAGGGAACGAGGAGAAGAGGGAGACCAAATTGGAGGTGGAAAGATGGAGTGAAAGGGATTTTGTGTGATCGGGGCCTGAACATGCAGGAGGGTGAGGGGAGGGCAAGGAATAGAGTGAATTGGAGCGATGTGGTGTACCGAGGTTGGCGTGCTGTCGGTGGATTGAATCAAGGCATGTGGGGCGTCTGGGGTAAACCATGGAAAGCTGTGTAGGTATGTATATTTGCGTGTGTGTACGTATGTATATACATGTGTATGGGGGGGGGTTGGGCCATTTCTTTCGTCTGTTTCCTTGCGCTACCTCGCAAACGAGGGAGACAGCGACAAAGTATGATAAAAAAAAAAATATATACATCTCTCTTACCCGATTATTACTTACTCGATCAAACCACCTCACACCACATATTGTCCTCAAACATCTCATTTCCAGCACATCCACCCTCCTACGCACAACTCTATCCATAGCCCACGCCTCGCCACCATATAACATTGTTGGAACCACTATTCCTTCAAACATACCCATTTTTGCTTTCCGCGATAATGTTCTCGACTTCCACACATTCTTCAAGGCTCCCAGAATTTTTGCCCCCTCCCCCACCCTATGATTCACTGCCACTTCCATGGTTCCATCCGCTGCCAAATACACTTCCAGATATCTAAAACACTTCACTTCCTCCGGTTTTTCTCCACTCAAATTTACCTCTCAGTTGACTTGACTCTCAACCCTACTGTACCTAATAACCTTACTCTTATTCACATTTACTCTCAACTTTCTTCTTTCACACACTTTACCAAACTCAGTTACCAGCTTCTGCAGTTTCTCACATGAATCAGCCACCAGCACTGTATCATCAGGGGACAACAACTGACTCACTTCCCCAGCTCTCTCATCCACAACAGACTGCATACTTGCCCCTCTTTCCAAAACTCTTGCATTCACCTCCCTAACAACCCCATCCATAAACAAATTAAACAACCATGGAGACATCACACATCCCTGCCACAAACCTACATTTACTGAGAACCAATCACTCTCCTCTCTTCCTACACGTACACATGCCTTACATCCTCGATAAAAACTTTTCACTGCTTCTAACAACTTTCCTCCCACACTATATATTCTTAATACGTTCCACAGAGCATATCTATCAACTTTATCATATGCCTTCTCCAGGTCCATAAATGCTACATACAAATCCATTTGCTTTTCTAAGTATTTCTCACATACATTCTTCAAAGCAAACACCTGGTCCACACAACCTCTACCACTTCTGAAACCACACTGTTCTTCCCCAATCTGATGCTCTGTACATGCCTTCACCCTCTCAATCAATAACATCCCATATAATTTCCCAGGAATACTTAACAAATTTATACCTCTGTAGTTTGAGCACTCACCTTTGTCCCCTTTGCCTTCATACAATGGCACTATGCAAGCATTCTGCCAATCCTCAGGCACCTCACCATGAATCATACATACATTAAATAACCTAACCAACCAGTCAACAATACAGTCATCCCCTTTTTTAATAAATTCCACAGAAATACCTTGTGCTACACCTTGTGCAAAAACTGATCATTATTATTTCTCAACATTTTATACATAGGCATGTGACTGTACACTTTAACACTCATCAGAATACTTTTTATCTTTAAGCGTATTGCTATAAAATAGAGAAAGAAATTATTTGATAGGCTATCATTTTGCATACTGTTGATGCTTCTTGGTTTACAGATGGCTTGGACACCATTTCTGGCTGCATTCTCAGTTGGTTTACAAGACTGTGATGATGCAGATGTGGCATCCCTCTGTTTGGATGGACTTCGTTGTGCTATCAGAATCACTTGTATATTTCACATGACTGTAAGTATTAGGTGGATTCACATATTATTGTACATTATCATGTTGTATTTGAATTTAGTTTTTAAAAATTGTATGGGAGGGTACAGATTAGAATTGTTTGTAAGGAGGTGCTCCTCCTGTGTATCAGGAGGGTTAGAGTAGTCAGCTAGTACTGCCGTGGCTGTCATGTTCACATCCCTGGCCCTGGTATCCAGAATGCTGATGCAAAAATGATTCAAACATGTCTAGGGATTGTGTTTCAGATGGGCATATGTCTCGTTTGTTGGTTTTAATACTTGAGTTAAGGGGCAGTTTTTTAGTGTTTTGAGACTTTACGAGGTAATGTGCTTTATCATTGTTTTGTATGTCATGGAGGGAGGGATCTACAAGTACAGGCTGCTGGAGTAATATTTTTGTAGCTGTTTAGGGGTTAGTGGTTGCTTTTGAAATAGTTCAGTAAGAAGTGGATATTGAGCATTTGAAGTGGGATTTTATTAGAAGAATCTTTACTTTGTTGTTTAGATGTTAAATGTTTATGTTGTTCTGAATTATCTTTTTTTTTTTTTTTTTTATACTTTGTCGCTGTCTCCTGCGTTTGCGAGGTAGCGCAAGGAAACAGACGAAAGAAATGGCCCAACCCCCCCCCATACACATGTACATACACACGTCCACACACGCAAATATACATACCTACACAGCTTTCCATGGTTTACCCCAGACGCTTCACATGCCTTGATTCAATCCACTGACAGCACGTCAACCCCTGTATACCACATCGCTCCAATTCACTCTATTCCTTGCCCTCCTTTCACCCTCCTGCATGTTCAGGCCCCGATCACACAAAATCTTTTTCACTCCATCTTTCCACCTCCAATTTGGTCTCCCTCTTCTCCTCGTTCCCTCCACCTCCGACACATATATCCTCTTGGTCAATCTTTCCTCACTCATTCTCTCCATGTGCCCAAACCATTTCAAAACACCCTCTGAATTATCTACTTTGTCTTATTCGTAGTTTTGTTATGTTTTCATTGGAATGGATCCATGACCAGAATTGAAGTGTGGTTTAAGGTAGAGTGCATGACTTGTATGAAAGAAAACTGAGGGTTTCTTTTTTGTCCAAAACATTTGCTATTAGTGTTTTGTGGGTGTTTAATATCTTATTGGCTTTTTGTCTGTTTGTAGTGTGGGGGAGTGAACATCATATGTATATTGTATATTTTTTATTATACTTTTCGCTGTCTCCCTTGTTAGCAAGGTAGCACAAGGAAACAGACGAAACAATGGACCAACCCACCCACATACAAATGTATATACATACACGGCTACACATGCACATATACATACCTATACATTTCAATGTATACATATATATACATACACAGACTTATGCATATACATATTCATACTTGCTGCCTTTATTCATTCCTGTTGCCATCCCGCCACACATGAAATGACAACCCCCTCCCCCCACATGCGCGCGAGCAGCCCTAGGAAAAGAAAACAAAGGCCACATTCGTTCACACTCAGTCTAGCTGTCATGTATAATGCACCGAAACCACAGCTTCCTTTCTACATCCAGGCCCCACAAAACTTTCCATGGTTTACCCCAGATGCTTCACATGCCTTGGTTCAATCCATTGACAGGACGTCAACCCCGGTATACCACATCATTCCAGTTCACTCTATTCCTTGCACGCCTTTCACCCTCCTGCATGTTCAGGCCACGATCACTCAAAATCTTTTTCACTCCATCCTTCCCCCTCCAATTTAGTCTCCCACTTCTCTTTGTTCCCTCCATCTCTGACATATGTATCCTCTTTGTCAATCTTTCCTCACTCATTCTCTCCATGTGACCAGACCATTTCAAAACACCCTCTTCTGCTCTCTCAGCCACACTGTTTTTATTACCACACATCTCTCTTACCCGATTATTACTTACTCGATCAAACCACCTCACACCATATATTGTCCTCATACATCTCATTTCCAACACATCCCCCTTCCTCCACACAACTCTATCTATAGCCCATGCCTTGCAATCATATAACATTGTTGGAACCACCATTCCTTCAAACATAACCATTTTTACTTTCCGAGATAATGTTCTCGCCTTCCACACATTTTTCAACACTCCCAGAACTTTTGCTCCCTCCCCCACCCTGTGACTCACTTCCACTTCCATGGTTCCATCTGCTGCGAAGTCCACTCAAATATATCCAACACTTCACTTCCTCCAGTTTTTCTCCATTCAAACTTACCTCCCTATTGACTTGTCCCTCAACCCTACTGAACCTAATAACCTTGCTCTTATTCACATTTACTCTCAGCTTTCTTCTTTCACACACTTTACCAAACTCAGTCACCAACTTCTGCAGTTTTTCACCCGAATCAGCCACCAGTGCTGTATCATCAGCAAAAAACAACTGAATCACTTCCAGAGCTCTCTCATCCACAACAGACAGCATACTTGCCCTAACAACCCCATCCATAAACAAATTAAACAACCATGGAGACATCATGCACCCTGCCGCAAACCGACATTCACTGAGAACCAATCGCTTTCCTCTCTTCCTACTCATATACATGCCTTACATCCTCAATAAAACCTTTTCAATGCTTCTAGCATCTTGCCTCCCATGCCATATATTCTTAATACCTTCCACAGAGCATCTCTATCAACTCTATCATATGCCTTCTCCAGATCCATAAATGCTACATACAGATCCATTTGTTTTTCTAAGTATTTCTCACATGCATTCTTCGAAGCAAACACCTGATCCACACATCCTCTACCACTTCTGAAACCACACTGCTCTTCTCCAATCTGATGCTCTGTACATGCCTTCACCCTCTCAATCAATACCCTCCCATATAATTTTCCTGGAATACTCAATAAACTTATACCTCAGCAATTTGAACGCTCGCCTTTATCCCCTTAGCCTTTGTACAATGGCACTGTGCGTGCATTCCGCCAATCCTCAGGCACCTCACCATGAGCCATACATACATTTGATATCCTTACCAACCAGTCAACAACACAGTCACCCCCTTTTTTGATAAATTCCACTGCAATACCATCCAAACCCGCTGCCTTGCCTGCTTTCATCTTCCGCAAAGCTTTCACTACCTCTTCTCTGTGTATCAAATCAGTCTCCCTAACTCTCTCACTTTGCTCACCACCTAGACCAAAACACTCTATATCTGCCACTCTATCATCTAACACATTTCAACAAACCTTCAAAATACTCACTCCATCTCCTTCTCACATCACCACTACTTGTTATTACCTCCCCATTAGCCCCCTTCACTCACGTTCCCATTTGTTCTCTTGTCTTATGCACTTTATTTACCTCCTTCCAAAACA
This sequence comes from Panulirus ornatus, assembly GCF_036320965.1. Taxonomy (NCBI): domain Eukaryota; kingdom Metazoa; phylum Arthropoda; class Malacostraca; order Decapoda; family Palinuridae; genus Panulirus; species Panulirus ornatus. The sequence continues at coordinate 1,894,483 of NC_092286.1, forward strand.
CCTTTTTATTCTCCCTAGAATTTAATGATACTCTCTCACCCAAACTTTCATTTGCCCTCTTTTTTACCTCTTGCACCTTTTTTTTTTTGACCTCCTGCCTCTTTCTTCTATACATCACCCAGTCATTTGCACTATTTCCCTGCAAAACTCATCCAAGTGCCTTTCTCTTCTCTTTCACTAATAATCTTACTTCATCATCCTACCACTCACTACCCTTTCGAATCTGCCCACCTCCCATGCTTCTCATGCCACAAGGATCTTTTGTGCAAGCCATCACTACTTCCCATCACTACTCCCCCACTCCCCTTACATCCTTTGCTCTCACCTTTTTCCATTTTGCGCTCAGTCTCTCCTGGTACTAATATGGTTAAGTTTTATTAATTGGATGTGGCTATGATTCAGAGCTATGGGAGGGTGCAGGGTGGATTCATGTTTATCGGGGGTTTGAAGTTACTTGATGTGCTGCTGCATTTTTGTTATTTGTATAGTGTGATTATCAATTTGAATTGTATGGGTAGGGAATTTTACACTGGTGGGGCCCTATCTATTGAGAATTTTTCACTGGGGCCCTATCTATTTAGAATTTTTCACTATCATACAATTTCTTATATGTACTTGTGCTGTCTACATTACCAGTTTTACTAGAGTACCCAAGTCTCACCCTGCCTTCTTGTGGTGGGATGGAACTAAAGGGAGAGGCATTTCCAAATTACATCAAGGCAATACTTTTAGTTAAACAAACACCTGAGGTGTACTGTCACTTTTTGTTGCTTTTTTTTTTTTTGACATTTCTGGAGCCTTGCTTCTTTTGGAAACACTGCGCTGGAGTAGCCTTCTGCCAGTGACCTGTTATGGGTGAGGCACAAAAGCTAAGAAGTGGCACTGGAGTCTACCAGTTACGCCAAGTGTTAAAAGAGATGAGCGATTGAAGGTAATGGTGCTGAGTGTGAATGGGATGACTGGTGAGAGTAGGAGGGAGATATTAGAGAGGTTTAAGAGATTAGGTGTGGGTGTGCTAGAGATTGAGGAAACCCACATCCTTGGGCAGGGTGTGTGGAAAATGGAAATGATGAATGCAAGTTATGGAAGGTCATGGAAGGAGGTGTGGTATGGACTGGAATTAGTGAAAATTATCAGGGAAGAGGAAAAGAAGGATGTACATTTCTTCTACCTCCAAGAGTATGGGAGGGTGTTGCAGAGCATGGATTGAATGAATGAAGAATAGTGCAGGTGAAAGGCAAGATTGGGATTGTGAAGTATGCATGGATATGTGTATATAGTTTGTTGGGTATTCCTGGGAAATTATGTGGGAGGGTATTGATTGAGATGGTGAAGGCATGTACAGAGCATCAGATTGGGGAAGAGCAGTGTGGTTTCAGACGTGGTAGAGGTTGTGTGGATCAGGTGTTTGCTTTAAAGAATGTATGTGAGAAATACTTAGAAAAGCAAATGGATTTGTATGTAGCATTTATGGATCTGGAGAAGGCATATGATAGAGTTGATAGAGATGCTCTGTGGAAGGTGTTAAGAATATATGGTGTGGGAGGCAAGTTGTCAGAAGCAGTGAAAAGTTTTTATCGAGGATGTAAGGCATGTGTACGTGTAGGAAGAGAGGAAAGTGATTGGTTCTCAATGAATGTAGGTTTGCAGCAGGGGTGTGTGATGTCTCCATGGTTGTTTAATTTGTTTATGGATGGGGTTGTTAGGGAGGTGAATGCAAGAGTTTTGGAAAGTGGGGCAAGTATGCAGTCTGTTGTGGATGAGAGAGCTTGGGAAATGAGTCAGTTGTTGTTTGCTGATGATACAGCGCTGGTGGCTGATTCGTGTGAGAAACTGCAGAAGCTGGTGACTGAGTTTGGTAAAGTGTGTGAAAGAAGAAAGCTGAGAGTAAATGTGAATAAGAGCAAGGTTATTAGGTACAGTAGGGTTGAGGGACAAGTCAATTGTGAGGTAAGTTTGAATGGAGAAAAACTGGAGGAAGTGAAGTGATTTAGATATCTGGGAGTGGATTTGGCAGTGGCTGGAACCATGGAAGTGGAAGTGAATCATAGGGTTGGAGAGGGGGTGAAAGTTCTGTGAGGTGGAAGTCAAGAACATTATCTTGGAAAGCAAAAATGGGTATGTTTGAAGGAATAGTGGTTCCAACAATGTTATACGGTTGCGAGGCGTGGGCTATAGATAGAGTTGTGCGGAGGAGGGTGGAGGTGCTGGAAATGAGATGTTTGAGGACAGTATGTGGTGTGAGGTGGTTTGATCGAGTAAGTAATAATAGGGTAAGAGAGATGTGTGGTAATAAAAAGAGTGTGGTTGAGAGAGCATAAGAGGGTGTTTTGAAATGGTTTGGTCACATGGAGAGAATGAGTGAGGAAAGATAGACCAAGAGGATATATGTGTCAGAGGTGGAGGGAACAAGGAGAAGCGAGAGACCAAATTGGAGGTGAAAAGATGGAGTGAAAAACATTTTGAGTGATTGGGGCCTGAACATGCAGGAGGGTGAAAGGCGTGCAAGGAATAGAGTGAATTGGAATGGTGTGGTATACTGGGGTCGACGTGCTATCAGTGGATTGAACCAGGGCATGTGAAGCGTCTGGGGTAAACCATGGAAAGTTCTGTGGGGTCTAATGTCGAAAAGGAGCTGTGGTTTCAGTACATTATTACATGATAGCTAGAGACTGAATGTGAACGAAAATGGCCTTTTGGCAGAAGCATTAGTTGTAAGTAGTAGATGGGAACATTAGGCAGGAGCATTATGTAGAAGTAGTCAGTAGGAACATTAGGTAGGAGCCGCAGCAAAGACTGCACTGGAGTTGCCCTCTGCCAATGTCCTGTAAATGGTGAGGCTCTAAAGGCGAAGAAGTGGCATTGGAGTTCACTATTTATGGAGACCCTACTTCTCTGACCGCCCCTTTGAGAGAGTTCCAGGAGGGATCAGACATCAGAGATATAGATAGATAGATAGAGTAAGAGAGAGGTGTGGTAATAAGAAGAGTGTGATTGAGATAGATGAAGAGATTATGCTGAAATTGTTTGGACTTATGGAGAGATTGACAAAGGAGATATATGTGTCAGAAGTGGATGGGATAAAAAGGGGGAGACCAAGTTGGAGATGGAATTATGTAGTGAAGAAGATTTCAAATGCATAAAGCTTGAACATGCAGGAGGTTGAAAGGTGTGCATGAGATGGAGTGAACTGTATTAATGTGGTAGATAGGGGGCACCATGTTGTCACTGGATTGAACCAGGGCCTGGGGCCTGGTTGTGAATTGGGGGGCATGGTTTTGGTGCATTATACAGGACAGCTAAAGAACTGGTGTGAGCAAATGAGGCCTTTTTTTTGTGTCCGTGTCACTGCTCACTAATGTAGGAAATGGCATACATATATGGAAGAAGAAAGAATGTTTTTAGATATATTTAAAAAGGAAGCCTAAATTGTAATTCTATGTAAATTGTTTTAAGTATTTAGAAATTATTCACATGGTAAAAAGTGCTGAATAACCATTAGTCTCTAGCACCTTATAAACTTCATAAGATCAAATTGATCAAGGTATTATACCTCATCATGGCTATCATATTTGTTTTAACCACTCAGTTATTTTTCTTAGAGGGACTTTTGTAGGGAGTATTGCAGCCATATTAATTTATGTTATTGACACATGAGCTTGCAATAGAGGCTAATCAGTTGATTATGGGATAATTTTAGTATGCAGGTGTTATATGGATGATGGTGGATGGATGAAATACTATGAGTAGTATGGACAGTAAATTGTTTCCCATTCTTTGAGAGACAAAGAGGTTCTTGTGTGATTACATATTTTGAATTCATTATTTGTTCTGTACAAGTGGGGAGCATTACACTCCATGTAGCCTTGTCTCTTGAACATTTTCTGCAGTCATATAGCTTCTTAGAAATATGTATGTTTTCTGCACATCTTCAGTCATTTTATTCCATTCATCTGCCGCTCTGATACTATAAAGGAACTTTCTTATATCTTTTTTAACAAGTCTCTTGCTTAACTTCATATTTTGTCCTGCGTTTGTCCTTCCATCTTTCAAAGAATTGTCGATTGTCTACATCATTACTCATCTCTCTTCCAAGGTAGGAAAATTAAAAGCTTCTGTCTTTTCCCTGTAACTCAGGTCTCTTAATTCTAGTACCATCTCTTTTGCCCTCCTCTGAAACTTCCTCTGTGTTTCCCTATATATGACATTCATCATAAGGAAGCATCATTGTCATGGTGTGGCAGATTGTCATAAACATTAACTTTCATAGTAATGAAACTTTGTAAAATGAAGGTTTGTGAAACAATAACACCTCTGTATATAAAATTTTATCATGAATTTTAGAATCAGAGATGCAGATGTGTGCCAGATTTTGGATTAAAAGTTATTTTTAAGGAAATATTGTCAATTATTGTTTGTTAAGTGGCAAAAGAGAGCTGCCTTTTCTTCAGCTTTGAGAATCAGATTATTATGTTTCTTTCTCATTTGTATGAAGAGACTTCTAATTCTTCAAAGATATAACTTTGTTTATAACTTTTGTTTCACTTCCAAGCTTGAGAGAGATGCCTTCGTACAGTGCCTCGCCCGTTTTACACTCTTAACTGCTAATTCTCCACTTACTGAAATGAAAGCCAAGAATGTTGATTGTATCAAAACCCTCATTACAGTTGCACACACTGATGGTAAGATATCTTGCATATGACCTTATAGTGAATGATAATAAGTATTTGCCAGTTTTTACACCTGAACAGTGTTTTTTAGGCATCCATTTTTTGGTAGAGAAATAGATATATATTTTGATGTTAGGAAATTTTTATTCTTGAAGTTTGAGTAGTATGTGAATGTGTTTTGAGAGCTCTAAAATGTGGAATATGAAATATTGAATTAATAGAATGTATTAAGTGAAATATAGACTGTTCAAAGGATATGTCACGAAACTCATGCTTGTTTTCAGTTTTTTCTGTATTCTTCTTTGCGTGACCTTTCACATTTTATTGCTTATGATATTTCTTAGGAAATTATCTTGGAAAGTCGTGGTTGGAGATTCTAAAATGCATCAGTCAGTTGGAATTAGCACAGCTGATTGGAACAGGGGTCAAGCCACAGTATATAAAAGATTCCGGTCTCAAGATGCCACATGAAACCTCCAACTTCCTTGATGCTTTTCCAGAATTCAGTAAGTTTTATCTAGTAACCTTAATATAGTCTTCATTTACAGTGCTTAACACAAGGTAGAAAATGTAAGTATTTTTTAACTATACAATGAATGAAGTGATTTTGAAGAGTTTGTGAAATGAGGAAGATAGATGATAAATGGTATGCTGCAGTTCAGAAGACAATTGATATGACTAGAATTTAGGGAGTAAACAGTGGTCTGCCATCTGGACTATAATGGACCAGTTTCCCTACTTACATTTACTCTCCTGTTATTTTCTTATTTCAGGTAGTGTAAAGGTCTCATACTGATCCCTCATAATAGAAAGAATAACAATGATATAACTAGTTAGCACACAAATAGGTTTTATTCAGGGAGGAAAGAAAGTGTACTAAACTGTGTTATACATATAGGGGAGAGAGACCAGAAGAGGTGACAGAATTTACATATTTAGGAGCTATCTTTGGTAAGTGTGGTGATATGGAATGAGAGATAAGGGAGAAACCAGTACAGTAGAAGAGTCATTGGGCCCTGTAATAGAATAATGAAGGATAAAGATGTAAGTATGGAATATTATGGAAGTGAAGAAAGGATTAAGGGATAGATCATTCCTCTTAACCTGACCTCTGCAGCTAAATTTTAACATGGACATGGGATGAGTCGCAGAGGTCAAGAATCAGGCTGAGGAAACGAGCTATTGGAGAGGAGCATGTGGTATGACTAGATGGATTGAAGAAAGAAATGAAGGGGTGTATGAGAGATTTCGTATGGCAGGAATTGCAAAGGGAATTAATTGTGGAATGTTTTTTTTTTGTCTCCCGCGTTTGCGAGGTAGCGCAAGGAAACAGACGAAAAAATGGCCCAACCCACCCCCATACACATGTATATACATACGTCCACACACGCAAATATACATACCTACACAGCTTTCCATGGTTTACCCCAGACGCTTCACATGCCTTGATTCAATCCACTGACAGCACGTCAACCCCAGTATACCACATCGCTCCAATTCACTCTATTCCTTGCCCTCCTTTCACCCTCCTGCATGTTCAGGCCCCGATCACACAAAATCTTTTTCACTCCATCTTTCCACCTCCAATTTGGTCTCCCTCTTCTCCTCGTTCCCTCCACCTCCGACACATATATCCTCTTGGTCAATCTTTCCTCACTCATTCTCTCCATGTGCCCAAACCATTTCAAAACACCATCTTCTGCTCTCTCAACCACGCTCTTTTTATTTCCACACATCTCTCTTACCCTTACGTTACTTACTCGATCAAACCACCTCACACCACACATTGTCCTCAAACATCTCATTTCCAGCACATCCATCCTCCTGCGCACAACTCTATCCATAGCCCACGCCTTGCAACCATACAACATTGTTGGAACCACTATTCCTTCAAACATACCCATTTTTGCTTTCCGAGATAATGTTCTCGACTTCCACACATTCTTCAAGGCTCCCAGAATTTTCGCCCCCTCCCCCACCCTATGATCCAGTTCCGCTTCCATGGTTCCATCCGCTGCCAGATCCACTCCCAGATATCTAAAACACTTCACTTCCTCCAGTTTTTCTCCATTCAAACTCACCTCCCAATTGACTTGACCCTCAACCCTACTGTTCCTAATAACCTTGCTCTTATTCACATTTACTCTTAACTTTCTTCTTTCACACACTTTACCAAACTCAGTCACCAGCTTCTGCAGTTTCTCACATGAATCAGCCACCAGCGCTGTATCATCAGCGAACAACAACTGACTCACTTCCCAAGCTCTCTCATCCCCAACAGACTTCATTCTTGCCCCTCTTTCCAAAACTCTTGCATTCACCTCCCTAACAACCCCATCCATAAACAAATTAAACAACCATGGAGACATCACACACCCCTGCCGCAAATCTACATTCACTGAGAACCAATCACTTTCCTCTCTTCCTACACGTACACATGCCTTACATCCTCGATAAAAACTTTTCACTGCTTCTAACAACTTGCCTCCCACACCATATATTCTTAATACCTTCCACAGAGCATCTCTATCAACTCTATCATATGCCTTCTCCAGATCCATAAATGCTACATACAAATCCATTTGCTTTTCTAAGTATTTCTCGCATACATTCTTCAAAGCAAACACCTGATCCACACATCCTCTACCACTTCTGAAACCACACTGCTCTTCCCCAATCTGACGCTCTGTACATGCCTTCACCCTCTCAATCAATACCCTCCCATATAATTTACCAGGAATACTCAACAAACTTATACCTCTGTAATTTGAGCACTCACTCTTACCCCCTTTGCCTTTGTACAATGGCACTATGCACGCATTCCGCCAATCCTCAGGCACCTCACCATGAGTCATACATACATTAAATAACCTTACCAACCAGTCAACAATACAGTCACCCCCTTTTTTAATAAATTCCACTGCAATACCATCCAAACCTGCTGCCTTGCCGGCTTTCATCTTCTGCAAAGCTTTTACTACCTCTTCTCTGTTTACCAAATCATTTTCCCTAACCCTCTCACTTTGCACACCACCACGACCAAAACACCCTATATCTGCCACTCTATCATCAAACACATTCAACAAACCTTCAAAATACTCACTCCATCTCCTCACATCACCACTACTTGTTATCACCTCCCCATTTGCACCCTTCACTGAAGTTCCCATTTGCTCCCTTGTCTTACGCACCCTATTTACCTCCTTCCAGAACATCTTTTTATTCTCCCTAAAATTTAATGATACTCTCTCACCCCAACTCTCATTTGCCCTTTTTTTCACCTCTTGCACCTTTCTCTTGACCTCCTGTCTCTTTCTTTTATACATCTCCCACTCAATTGCATTTTTTCCCTGTAAAAATCATCCAAATGCCTCTCTCTTCTCTTTCACTAATACTCTTACTTCTTCATCCCACCACTCACTACCCTTTCTAATCAACCCACCTCCCACTCTTCTCATGCCACAAGCATCTTTTGCGCAATCCATCACTGATTCCCTAAATACATCCCATTCCTCCCCCACTCCCCTTACTTCCATTGTTCTCACCTTTTTCCATTCTGTACTCAGTCTCTCCTGGTACTTCCTCACACAAGTCTCCTTCCCAAGCTCACTTACTCTCACCACCCTCTTCACCCCAACATTCACTCTTCTTTTCCGAAAACCCATACAAATCTTCACCTTAGCCTCCACAAGATAATGATCAGACATCCCTCCAGTTGCACCTCTCAGCACATTAACATCCAAAAGTCTCTCTTTCGCGCGCCTGTCAATTAACACGTAATCCAATAACGCTCTCTGGCCATCTCTCCTACTTACATAAGTATACTTATGTATATCTCGCTTTTTAAACCAGGTATTCCCAATCGTCAGTCCTTTTTCAGCACATAAATCTACAAGCTCTTCACCATTTCCATTTACAACACTGAACACCCCATGTATACCAATTATTCCCTCAACTGCCACATTACTCACCTTTGCATTCAAATCACCCATCAAATGGAATGGTAAAGTGGGTAAAATTTGATACTTTGAGGTTATTTGGGCATGTGAAAAGAATGGGAGATAGGTAACTTATAAGGAGAGTACATGATAGTACAGTTAAAGGGATTGGTGTTAGTGGAAGATCACCTGTGACTTAGGGAAATATTATTGTATTGTTTAGATTTCTAAACCTCTCTGCAGACCCCCACTCTCTTTGTCACCTCTATTCCAACAGCTTTTCAGGTACGCTCAACAAACTTATAACTGTGTAAGTAGAACATTCACTTTTGTTCTCCTTGCCTTTATACAGTGCCACAATACAGGTATAAAGTCAGCCCATGTAATGTATATATGGGCCATACTTACATTGATTAGAAAGGGTAGTGAGTGGTGGGATGAAGTAGTAAGATTATTAGTGATAGAGAAGAGAGAGGCATTTGGAAGATTTTTGCAGGGAAATAATGCAAATGAGTGGGAGATGCATTAAAGAAAGAGACAGGAAGTCAAGAGAAAGGTGCAAGAGGTGAAAAAGAGGGCAAATGAGAGTTGGGGTGAGAGAGTATCATTAAATGTTAGGGAGAATAAAAAGATGTTTTGGAAGGAGGTAAATAAAGTGCATAAGACAAGGAAACAAATGGGAACTTCAGTGAAGGGGCTAATGGGGAGATGATAGCAAGTAGTGGTGATGTGAGAAGGAGATGGAGTGAGTATTTTGAAGGTTTGTAGAATGTGTTTGATGATAGAGTGGCAGATATAGGGTGTTTTGGTCGAGGTGGTGTGCAAAGTGAGAGGGTTAAGGAGAATGATTTGGTAAACAGAGAAGAGTTAGTAAAAGCTTTGCGGAAGATGAAAGCCGGCAAGGCAGCGGGTTTGGATGGTATTGCAATAGAATTTTTTAAAAAAGGGGATGACTGTATTGTTGACTGGTTGGTAAGGTTATTTAATGTATGTATGTCTCATGGTGAGGTGCTTGAGGATTGGCAGAATGCTTGCATAGTGCCATTGTACAAAGGCAAAGGGGATAAAAATGAGTGCTCAAATTACAGAGGTATAAGTTTGTTGAGTATTCCTGGGAAACTATATGGGAGGGTATTGATTGAGAGGGTGAAGGCATGTACAGAGCATCAGATTGGGGAAGAGCAGTGTGGTTTAAGAAGTGATAGAGGATGTGTGGCTCAGGTGTTTGCTTTGAAGAATGTGTGTGAGAAATACTCAGAAAAGCAAATGGATTTGTATGTAGCATTTATGTATCTGGAGAAGGCATATGTTAGAGTTGATAGAGATGCTCTGTGGAAGGTATTAAGGATATATGGTGTGGGAGGCAAGTTGTTGGAAACAGTGAAAAGTTTTTATCGAGGATGTAAGGCATTTGTACGTGTAGGAAGAGAGAAAAGTGATTGGTTCTCAGTGAATGTAGGTTTGCGGCAGGGGTGTGTGATGTCCCCATGGTTGTTTAATTTGTGTATGGATTGGGTTGTTAGGGAGGTGAATGCAAGAGTTTTGGAAGGAGGGGCAAGTATGCAGTCTGTTGTGGATGAGAGAGCTTGGGAAGTGAGTCAGTTGTTGTTTGCTGATGATACAGTGCTGGTGGCTGATTCATGTGAGAAACTGCAGAAGCTGGTGACTGAGTTTGGTATAGTTTGTGAAAGAAGAAAGCTGAGAGTAAATGTGAATAAGAGCAAGGTTATTAGGTACAGTAGGGTTGAGGGACAAGTCAATTGTGAGGTAAGTTTGAATGGAGAAAAACTGGAGGAAGTAAAGTGTTTTAGATATCTGGGAGTGGATCTGGCAGTGGCTGGAACCATGGAGGTGGAAGTGAATCATAGGGTGGGGGAGGGGGCAAAAGTTCTGGGAGCATTGAAGAATGTGTGGAAGTTGAGAACATTATCTTGGGAAGCAAAAATGGGTATGTTTGAAGGAATAGTGGTTCCAACAATGTTATATGGTTGTGAGGGCTGGGCTATGGATAGAGTAGTGCGCAGGAGGGTGGATGTGCTGGAAATGAGATGTTTGAGGACAATATGTGGTGTGAGATGGTTTGATCGAGTAAGTTATGTAAGGGTAAGAGAGATGTGTGATAATAAAAAGAGTGTGGTTGAGAGAGCAGAAGAGGGTGTTTTGAAATGGTTTGGTGACATGGAGAGAATGAGAGGAAAGATTGACCAAGAGGATATACGTGTCGGAGGTGGAGGGAACATGAGAAGTGGGAGACCAAATTAGAGGTGGAAAGATGGAGTGAAAAAGATTTTGAGTGATCGGGGCCTGAACATGCAGGAGGATGAAATGCATGCAAGGAATAGAGTGAACTGGAACGATGTGGTATACCCGGGTCGACGTGCTGTCAGTGGATTGAAGCAGGGCATGTGAAGCGTCTGGGGTAAACATGGAAAGTTCTGTGGGGCCTGGATGTGGAAAGGGAGCTGTGGTTTCGGTGCATTATTACATGACAGCTAGAGACTGAGTGTGAACGAATGTGGCCTATCTTGTCTTTTCCTAGTGCTACCTCGCACACATGAGGGGGGAGGGGGTTGTTATTTCATGTGTGGCGGGGTAGCGATGGGAATGAATAAAGGCAGACAATATGAATTATGTATATGTGTACATATGTATATGTCTGTGTGTGTATATATATGTATATGTTGAGATGTATAGGTATGTATATTTGCGTGTGTGGACGTGTATGTGTATACATGTGTACGTGGGTGGGTTGGGCCAATTCTTTCATCTGTTTCCTTGCGCTACCTTACTCATGCGGGAGACAGCGACAAAGCAAAATAAGTAAATGTGTATACTTACATTGAAAATGTGAAGTAACCAGTCAACAGCATAATCACCCCCTTTCTTAAGAAATTCAACTGCAATCCCGTCCACTCTGGCCACTTTGCCTCACTTCATCCTACGTAAGGCTTTCACCACCTCCTCTTTTCAGTAGACCACTTGCCATAACTCTCTCATTTTGCATACATCCACATCCATAACACCCTACATTTACCACCCTATCACTGGACACATTCAGCAGTCCTTCAAAATACTCATTCCATCTCCTCTTCAACATTTCCCTTCCTGTTACGATTTCCCTATAGGCTCCCCTCACTGATGCTCCCATCTATTCTCTCGTTTCTCTCACATTATTGACCCTCCATAACATGCTCTCATTCTTCCTTAAGTTTGCTGTGATTTGTTCCAACTTTCATTTGCTCTCCTTTTTAGCTCCTGCACCTTGCCCTTCCCTGCAATCAACACCCATACACCTCTCTTTTCTCTTTTACAAGCATTTTAACTTCATATTTACAGAGGAATTTCAGTAGCTGTCGTATATGCTGGAAATAACTTTAGAAGTGAAGATTTTCTTGTTTTAGTGATATAGATTCATTAATGACTTCATTTAATATATTTATATTTTCAGTTACTGGGGAACAGAAGAAATTAGCTCACATCAAGGAGTCCATGGGTGAAACCTCATCACAAAGTGTAGTCGTGGCAGTAGACAGAATTTTCACTGGGTCTACACGGTTGGATGGAGATGCAGTGGTCCACTTTGTTAAAGCTTTGTGCCAAATATCCTTGGAGGAACTAGCAGCACCCTCTCCACGGATGTTTTCCCTACAGAAGATTGTGGAAATCAGCTACTATAACATGGGCCGCATCAGGCTGCAGTGGTCCAGAATATGGGAGGTCAGCAATGAAATGTTTGCAGGGTTTACAATAGATTTATAGGGTTTGATACTTTATGATGAAATAAGACTTTTTATGCAGTTCAGAATGAATGGTGTCAGGTCAGAATCATTTATTATTGTATGTGGAGGACCTAGATATAGTTCTAGATGAAAGAAGTATCAAAACTTCAGCATTTATGGCCTGTGTGTGCTGCAATTCATAGATAATATATTGTACACATAGCATATTCCATATCATGTTTTGCAACAAGGTGGTTCATTTCCCAACTCTATTTCCATGACACTTGAATACCATTGTAGAAAATTTACACCTCCTTTGTTGTGCATTCCTCTCCTGTGAATAGATTACAGTAGAATATGCAATATACCTGTAAGAAATGTTGCTTTATGACCTCTGGTTGATGTAGAATTTTCCCTAAGTAATTTGTTAGATAGCCATTTACACGCCTCCAAGTTTCAACAGCTGAGTAGGAGTGCTTGAACACATCAAGGTTTAGCACTGCATGAATGATTTATTTCTTTACACATACCTAATTGTCTCTCATGCCTTAGCAAGATACTATTAGGAATGAGTGAACAAGTCTCATTTACACATATTTACTTTCCAATTATGTTAATGTATTGAAACTAGAGCTGACCCCTCTTATCTGTGTCCCACAGTGTTCCCACCTAACTCTACTGCTAATGAGGGAAGTCTCAGATAGTACTTGTACCATTTCCTTCCATGAGACTTCCCTCTCTAATAGGCCTGCCTCTTTTTCTGTTCTATGCCAACACTATGCCAGCTCTAGTAATTTCTCTTCTGTTAAACACCATCTGTCTAGTATCTTTCCTAATATCTTACTTCTCTCTGTGCCTCACTTGTCAAATGTGTTCTCACTAGCCCCTTTCTCATATCTGACTCTAATCTTCACTCATGATTCTAGTTCAAAGGTGGTGTCTGTGCTTATTTCAACATCGACATGCCTGTTGCATACCTCAAGGACTTTGAATCCCCAATCCTTGATGTTATCTGGTTCAAATTCTGTCTCCCAACTATCATTGTTTTCCTTTATTTTGCTTACCATTCTCCTTATTCGACAAATTTTACATCTTCTTTAACTGTCTGAAGTCCTGCCATGAAGCTATGACTTCCCCTCACCTACAAATTTAGATCCCCTACCTGGGGGATTTCAGTGTTCACAGCAGGGAATTGTTGAATTCCTTCCATAAAAATGGTGGTAGGATTGAAGCCCTCATGTTCTCTGTTCTGAGTGATTCACTTCACTCGTATTCCTGACCGCTGTCACCTTTCTCCTAATATTCTGGATCTGTTTTTCACCCCTGGCTACACAGTCTCGCCCCCAGTTGGTTCATGTAATCACACTTTCATAAATTTATCTGATATGACAGCACCTCTCCCTCCAGCAACCCCTTCTGAAGATATATAATGGCACCTGAACAAAGCTGACTGGAATAACTTATGAAAATATGGAATTCTTTTCTAACTTTCCTTGGTTAGAGTTCTGTCTCATGTGTGGTGATGCTCTGCCTCTGCCACATGAATGGCAGAGGTTATTGTAGCAGGAATGGAAGTATTTATCCCACTTCCTCCAAGACAGCCTCTTTTCTCAGTCCACATTTCAACTAATATTGTTTAAAGGCCATTCAGGCAATGTACGAGGCATATCAGGCTTGGAGAAACTCTCCTTCCTCTGGCTTTCATTCAGCATTTATCACTGCCTGTAATCATAGCAAATATGTTATCCATGAGGCAAAGTGTTCCTTTATTGAGAAGTGCAATAACCTCTCCTCTTCATCCTCTGAGAGATCTTTTAGGTCTTTAGCATAGGGCATCATTAACTACTGTCACTCTACCTTTCTTCACTTTTCCATTCTGACAGTACTATAGCTGTCTCTCTCAAAGACAAGCAACTCTCTTTGGTTCTCATTTCTATTCACTCTCTACCTGAGATAACTTTAAGAATCTTTCACTCCCGATGCTCCTAATACTAATTGTATGCCCCTCCCAATAATCTCTTATGGAACTGTCTAAAAAGCACTCCTTTCTCTGGACACAAGCAAAGCTTATGGACCTGATAGCATCCATCCTCATGTACTGAAAGAGTGTGCCTTTGACCATGTACCTGTGCCTGTTCATCTATTCCATTTCTGTTTAAAAACCAGAACTTTTCCTTCTTCTTGAAAGCATGCATTGTTACATCCCATCCCTAAGAAGTATGGCCCTTCTAATCTCTTCCAACTAGTGTCTTGTTGCTTTGATATCTACTGTTCCCAAAGTTTTGAATCCCTCCTCAACTCCCATATCCTTGAACATCTTGAATCTCACAGTCTTCCCTCTAGTTACCAGTACGTATTCCATAAAGTGAGTTCTGCTGGTGGTATTCTTTTGTATCTTACTAATGTCTGGTCTTCATCCCAAAAAGATTTTAGGGAATCATGTGTAGTTGTCCTAGATACATCCAAAGCTTTTGACAGGGTATGATACTGGGTCTCATCCCTAAGCTTTACTCTTTTGGCTTCCCTACCTCGCTTTCTTCCCTCATATCTAGCTTCTTCTCTTTCTGATCCATCTCCATGGTTGTTGATGGATCAGCCCTTTCCCTTTTTCCATTGATAGTGGTGTCTCTCAAGGTTCTGTCATGTCTCCTACACTTTTTCTCCTTTTTATTATTGATTTTCTTTCTAAAAGTGACCAGTTGCATTCATACATTGATGACTTTTCTTTTTCTATATTAGCAGCTGAGGCCCATATCAAGGCTTTTTCCAAAAGAAGGAACAGAGGAAGGGGCCATGTGAGGATTTTCCCTCCTAGGCTCAGTCCTCTGTTCTTAACGCTACCTCAATGGTGCAGGAAATGGCAAATATGTATGTCGTTTTGTGGCAGGGGTGCGTGATGTCTCCATGGTTGTTTAATTTGTTTATGAATTGGTTTGTTAGGGAGGTGAATGCAAGAGTTTTGGAGAGAGGGGCAAGTATGCAGTCTGTTCTGGATGAGAGGGCTTGGGAAGTGAGTCAGTTGTTGTTCACTGATGATACAACACTGGTGGCTGATTCAGATGAGAAATTGCAGAAGCTGGTGACTGAGTTTGGTAAAGTGTATGAAAGAAGAAAGCTGAGAGTAAATGTGAATAAGAGCAAGGTGGGTTCAGTAGGGTTGAGGGACAAGTAAATTGGGAGGTAAGTTTGTATGGAGAAAAACTGGAGGGAGTGAAGTGTTTTAGATATCTGGGAGTGGATTTGGCTGTGGATGGAATCATGGAAGCGGAAGTGAGTCACAGGGTGGGGAGGGGCGAAGGTTCTGGGGGGACTGAAGAATGTGTGGAAGGTGAGAATGTTATCGCAGAAAACAAAAATGGGTATGTTTGAAGGAATAGTGGTTCCAACAATGTTATATGGTTGTGAGGCAGGGGCGATAGATAGGGTTGTTTGGAGGAGGGTGGATGTGTTGGAAATGAGATGTTTGAGGACAATATGTGGTGTGAGGTGGTTTGATCGAGTAAGTAATAATAGGGTAATAAAAAGAATGTGGTTGAGAGAGCAGAAGAGGGTGTATTGAAATGGTTTGGTCTTATGGAGAGAATGAGTGATATAAGATTGACAAAGAGGATATATGTGTCAGAGGTGGAGGGAATGAGAAGTGGGAGACCAAATTTGAGATGGAAGGATGGAGTGAAAAAGATTTGAGCGATTGGGGCCTGAACATGCAGGAGGGTGAAAGGCGTGCAAGGAATAGAGTGAATTAGAACAATGTTGTATACTGGGGTCGACGTGCTGTCAGTGGATTGAACCAGGGCATGTGAAGCATCTGGGGTAAACTATGGAAAGTTTTGTGGGGCCAGGATGTGGAAAGGGAGTTGTGGTTTTGGTGCATTACACATGACAGCTAGAGTCTGAGTGTGGATGAATGTGGCCTTTGTTGTCCTTTCCTAGCGCTACCTCGCATGCATGCGTGGAGAGGGGGTGTCATTTCATGTGTGGCGGGATGGCGGCGGGAATGGATGAAGGCAGCAAGTATGAATATGTGCATGTGTATATTTGTATATGTTTGTAGATTTATATGTATGTATATGTCCTGGAAAGAGGGGCAAGTATGAAGTCTGTTGGGGATGAGAGAGCTTGGGAAGTGAGTCAGTTGTTGTTCGCTGATGATACAGCGCTGGTGGCTGATTCATGTGAGAAACTGCAGAAGCTGGTGACTGAGTTTGGTAAAGTGTGTGGAAGAAGAAAGTTAAGAGTAAATGTGAATAAGAGCAAGGTTATTAGGTACAGTAGGGTTGAGGGTCAAGTCAATTGGGAGGTGAGTTTGAATGGAGAAAAACTGGAGGAAGTGAAGTGTTTTAGATATCTGGGAGTGGATGGAACCATGGAAGCGGAAGTGGATCATAGGGTGGGGGAGGGGGCGAAAATTTTGGGAGCCTTGAAAAATGTGTGGAAGTCGAGAACATTATCTCGGAAAGCAAAAATGGGTATGTTTGAAGGAATAGTGGTTCCAACAATGTTGTATGGTTGCGAGGCGTGGGCTATGGATAGAGTTGTGCGCAGGAGGATGGATGTGCTGGAAATGAGATGTTTGAGGACAATGTGTGGTGTGAGGTGGTTTGATCGAGTAAGTAACGTAAGGGTAAGAGAGATGTGTGGAAATAAAAAGAGCGTGGTTGAGAGAGCAGAAGAGGGTGTTTTGAAATGGTTTGGGCACATGGAGAGAATGAGTGAGGAAAGATTGACCAAGAGGATATATGTGTCGGAGGTGGAGGGAACGAGGAGAAGAGGGAGACCAAATTGGAGGTGGAAAGATGGAGTGAAAAAGATTTTGTGTGATCGGGGCCTGAACATGCAGGAGGGTGAAAGGAGGGCAAGGAATAGAGTGAATTGGAGCGATGTGGTATACAGGGGTTGACGTGCTGTCAGTGGATTGAATCAAGGCATGTGAAGCGTCTGGGGTAAACCATGGAAAGCTGTGTAGGTATGTATATTTGCGTGTGTGGACGTGTGTATGTACATGTGTATGGGGGGGGGGTGGGCCATTTCTTTCGTCTGTTTCCTTGCGCTACCTCGCAAACGCGGGAGACAGCGACAAAGTATAAAAAAAAAAAAAAAAAAAAAATGTTGAAATGTATAGGTATGTATCTGTACGTGTGTGGGCATTTATGTATATGCATGTGTATGTGGGTGGGTTGGGCCATTCTTTCATCTGTTTCTATGTGCTACCTTGCTAACGCGGGAGACCGTGACAAAGTATAATAAAAATAAATAAAGAATATAATATATATATCCCTGGGGATAGGGGATTAAGAATACTTCCCACGCATTCCTCACGTGTCGTAGAAGGCGACTAAAGGGGACGGGAGCGGGGGGCCAGAAACCCTCCCCTCCTTGTATTTTAACTTTCTAAAAGGGGAAACAGAAGAAGGAGTCACGTGAGGAGTGCTCATCCTCCTCGAAGGCTCAGATTGGGGTGTCTAAATGTGTGTGGATGTAACCAAGATGAGAAAAAAGGAGAGATAGGTAGTATGTTTGAGGAAAGGAACCTGAATGTTTTGGCTCTTAGTGAAACGAAGCTAAAGGGTAAAGGGGAAGAGTGGTTTGGGAATGTCTTAGGAGTAAAGTCAGGGGTTAGTGAGAGGACAAGAGCAAGGGAAGGAGTAGCACTACTCCTGAGTCAGGAGTTGTGGGAGTATGTGATAGAGTGTAAGAAAGTAAATTCTAGATTGATATGGGTAAAACTGAAAGTTGATGGAGAGAGATGGGTGATTATTGGTGCATATGCACCTTGGCATGAGAAGAAAGAACATGAGAGGCAAGTGTTTTGGGAGCAGCTGAATGAGTGTGTTAGTGGTTTTGATGCAAAAGACCGGGTTATAGTGATGGGTGATTTGAATGCAAAGGTGAGTAATGTGGCAGTTGAGGGAATAATTGGTATGCATGGAGTGTTCAGTGTTGTAAATGAAAATGGTGAAGAGCTTGTAGATTTATGTGCTGAAAAAGGACTGGTGATTGGGAATACCTGGTTTAAAAAGCGAGATATACATAAGTATACGTATGTAAGTAGGAGAGATGGCCAGAGAGTGTTATTGGATTACGTGTTAATTGATAGACGCACGAAAGAGAGACTTTTGGATGTTAATGTGCTGAGAGGTGCAACTGGAGGGATGTCTGATCATTATCTTGTGGAAGCAAAGGTGAAGATTTGTGGGGGTTTTCAGAAAAGAAGAGAGAATGTTGGGGTGAAGAGAGTGCTGAGAGTAAGTGAGCTTGGGAAGGAGACTTGTATGAGGAAGTACCAGGAGAGACTGAGTACAGAATGGAAAAAGGTGAGAACAAAAGAGGTAAGGGGAGTGGGGGAGGAATGGGATGTATTTAGGGAAACAGTGATGGCTTGCGCAAAAGATGCTTGTGGCATGAGAAGCGTGGGAGGTGGGTTGATTAGAAAAGGTAGTGAGTGGTGGAATGAAGAAGTAAGATTATTAGTGAAAGAGAAGAGAGAGGCATTTGAACGATTTTTGCAGGGAAAAAATGCAAATGAGTGGGAGAGGTATAAAAGAAAGAGGCAGGAGGTCAAGAGAAAGGTGCAAGAGGTGAAAAAGAGGGCAAATGAGAGTTGGGGTGAGAGAGTATCATTAAATTTCAGGAAGAATAAAAAGATGTTTTGGAAGGAGGTAAATAAAGTACATAAGGCAAGGGAGCAAATGGGAACTAAAGTGAAGGGTGCAAATGGGGGAGGTGATAACAAGTAGTGGTGATGTGAGAAGGAGATGGAGTGAATATTTTGAAAGTTTGTTGAATGTGTTTGTTGATAGAGTGGCAGATGTGGGGTGTCTTGGTCGAGGTGGTGTGCAAAGTGAGAGGGTTAGGGAAAATGATTTGGTAAATAGAGAAGAGGTAGTAAAAGCTTTACGGAAGATGAAAGTCGGCAAAGCAGCAGGTTTGGATGGTATTGCAGTGGAATTTATTAAAAAAGGGGGTGACTGTATTGTTGACTGGTTGGTAAGGTTATTTAATGTATGTATGATTCATGGTGAGGTGCCTGAGGATTGGCGGAATGCTTGCATAGTGCCATTGTACAAAGGCAAAGGGGATAAGAGTGAGTGCTCAAATTACAGAGGTATAAGTTTGTTGAGTATTCCTGGAAAATTCTATGGGAGGGTATTGATTGAGAGGGTGAAGGCATGTACAGAGCATGAGATTGGGGAAGAGCAGTGTGGTTTCAGAAGTGGTAGAGGATGTGTGGATCAGGTGTTTGCCTTGAAGAATGTATGCGAGAAATACTTAGAAAAACAAATGGATTTGTATGTAGCATTTATGGATCTGAAGAAGGCATATGATAGAGTTGATAGAAATGCTCTGTGGAAGGTATTAAGAATATATGGTGTGGGAGGCAAGTTGTTAGAAGTAGTGAAAAGTTTTTATCGAGGATGTAAGGCATGTGTTCGTGTAGGAGGAGAGGAAAGTGATTGGTTCTCAGTGAATGTAGGTTTGCAGCAGGGGTGTGTGATGTCTCCATGGTTGTTTAATTTGTTTATGGATGGGGTTGTTAGGGAGGTGAATGCAAGAGTTTTGGAAAGAGTGGCAAGTATGCAGTCTGTTGTGGATGAGAGAGCTTGGGAAGTGAGTCAGTTGTTGTTCGCTGATGATACAGCGCTGGTGGCTGATTCATGTGAGAAACTGCAGAAGCTGGTAACTGAGTTTGGTAAAGTGTGTGAAAGAAGAAAGTTAAGAGTAAATGTGAATAAGAGCAAGGTTATTAGGTACATTAGGGTTGAGGGTCAAGTAAATTGGGAGGTAAGTTTGAATGGAGAAAAGCTGGAGGAAGTGAAGTGTTTTAGATATCTGAGAGTGGATCTGGCATCGGATGGAACCATGGAAGCGGAAGTGAATCATAGGGTGGGGGAGGGGGCAAAAATTCTGGGAGCCTTGAAGAATGTGTGGAAGTCGAGAACATTATCTCGGAAAGCAAAAATGGGTATGTTTGAAGGAATAGTGGTTCCAACAATGTTGTATGGTTGCGAGGCGTGGGCTATGGATAGAGTTGTGCGCAGGAGGGTGGATGTGCTGGAAATGAGATGTTTGAGGACAATGTGTGGTGTGAGGTGGTTTGATCGAGTAAGTAACGTAAGGGTAAGAGAGATGTGTGGAAATAAAAAGAGCGTGGTTGAGAGAGCAGAAGAGGGTGTTTTGAAATGGTTTGGGCACATGGAAGGAATGAGTGAGGAAAGATTGACCAAGAGGATATATGTGTCGGAGGTGGAGGGAACGAGGAGAAGAGAGGAGACCAAATTGGAGGTGGAAAGATGGAGTGAAAAAGATTTTGTGTGATCGGGGCCTGAACATGCAGGAGGGTGAAAGGAGGGCAAGGAATAGAGTGAATTGGAGCGATGTGGTATACAGGGGTTGACGTGCTGTCAGTGGATTGAATCAAGGCATGTGAAGCGTCTGGGGTAAACCATGGAAAGCTGTGTAGGTATGTATATTTGCGTGTGTGGACGTGTGTATGTACATGTGTATGGGGGGGTGGGTTGGGCCATTTCTTTCGTCTGTTTCCTTGCGCTACCTCGCAAACGCGGGAGACAGCGACAAAGTATAAAAAAAAAAAAAAAAAAAATGTTGAAATGTATAGGTATGTATCTGTACGTGTGTGGGCATTTATGTATATGCATGTGTATGTGGGTGGGTTGGGCCATTCTTTCATCTGTTTCTATGTGCTACCTTGCTAACGCGGGAGACCGTGACAAAGTATAATAAAAATAAATAAAGAATATAATATATATATCCCTGGGGATAGGGGATTAAGAATACTTCCCACGCATTCCTCACGTGTCGTAGAAGGCGACTAAAGGGGACGGGAGCGGGGGCCAGAAACCCTCCCCTCCTTGTATTTTAACTTTCTAAAAGGGGAAACAGAAGAAGGAGTCACGTGAGGAGTGCTCATCCTCCTCGAAGGCTCAGATTGGGGTGTCTAAATGTGTGTGGATGTAACCAAGATGAGAAAAAAGGAGAGATAGGTAGTATGTTTGAGGAAAGGAACCTGAATGTTTTGGCTCTTAGTGAAACGAAGCTAAAGGGTAAAGGGAAGAGTGGTTTGGGAATGTCTTAGGAGTAAAGTCAGGGGTTAGTGAGAGGACAAGAGCAAGGGAAGGAGTAGCACTACTCCTGAATCAGGAGTTGTGGGAGTATGTGATAGAGTGTAAGAAAGTAAATTCTAGATTGATATGGGTAAAACTGAAAGTTGATGGAGAGAGATGGGTGATTATTGGTGCATATGCACCTTGGCATGAGAAGAAAGAACATGAGAGGCAAGTGTTTTGGGAGCAGCTGAATGAGTGTGTTAGTGGTTTTGATGCAAAAGACCGGGTTATAGTGATGGGTGATTTGAATGCAAAGGTGAGTAATGTGGCAGTTGAGGGAATAATTGGTATGCATGGAGTGTTCAGTGTTGTAAATGAAAATGGTGAAGAGCTTGTAGATTTATGTGCTGAAAAAGGACTGGTGATTGGGAATACCTGGTTTAAAAAGCGAGATATACATAAGTATACGTATGTAAGTAGGAGAGATGGCCAGAGAGCGTTATTGGATTACGTGTTAATTGATAGACGCACGAAAGAGAGACTTTGGATGTTAATGTGCTGAGAGGTGCAACTGGAAGGATGTCTGATCATTATCTTGTGGAAGCAAAGGTGAAGATTTGTGGGGGTTTTCAGAAAAGAAGAGAGAATGTTGGGGTGAAGAGAGTGCTGAGAGTAAGTGAGCTTGGGAAGGAGACTTGTATGAGGAAGTACCAGGAGAGACTGAGTACAGAATGGAAAAAGGTGAGAACAAAAGAGGTAAGGGGAGTGGGGGAGGAATGGGATGTATTTAGGGAAACAGTGATGGCTTGCGCAAAAGATGCTTGTGGCATGAGAAGCGTGGGAGGTGGGTTGATTAGAAAAGGTAGTGAGTGGTGGAATGAAGAAGTAAGATTATTAGTGAAAGAGAAGAGAGAGGCATTTGAACGATTTTTGCAGGGAAAAAATGCAAATGAGTGGGAGAGGTATAAAAGAAAGAGGCAGGAGGTCAAGAGAAAGGTGCAAGAGGTGAAAAAGAGGGCAAATGAGAGTTGGGGTGAGAGAGTATCATTAAATTTCAGGAAGAATAAAAAGATGTTTTGGAAGGAGGTAAATAAAGTACATAAGGCAAGGGAGCAAATGGGAACTAAAGTGAAGGGTGCAAATGGGGGAGGTGATAACAAGTAGTGGTGATGTGAGAAGGAGATGGAGTGAATATTTTGAAAGTTTGTTGAATGTGTTTGTTGATAGAGTGGCAGATGTGGGGTGTCTTGGTCGAGGTGGTGTGCAAAGTGAGAGGGTTAGGGAAAATGATTTGGTAAATAGAGAAGAGGTAGTAAAAGCTTTACGGAAGATGAAAGTCGGCAAAGCAGCAGGTTTGGATGGTATTGCAGTGGAATTTATTAAAAAAGGGGGTGACTGTATTGTTGACTGGTTGGTAAGGTTATTTAATGTATGTATGATTCATGGTGAGGTGCCTGAGGATTGGCGGAATGCTTGCATAGTGCCATTGTACAAAGGCAAAGGGGATAAGAGTGAGTGCTCAAATTACAGAGGTATAAGTTTGTTGAGTATTCCTGGAAAATTCTATGGGAGGGTATTGATTGAGAGGGTGAAGGCATGTACAGAGCATGAGATTGGGGAAGAGCAGTGTGGTTTCAGAAGTGGTAGAGGATGTGTGGATCAGGTGTTTGCCTTGAAGAATGTATGCGAGAAATACTTAGAAAAACAAATGGATTTGTATGTAGCATTTATGGATCTGAAGAAGGCATATGATAGAGTTGATAGAAATGCTCTGTGGAAGGTATTAAGAATATATGGTGTGGGAGGCAAGTTGTTAGAAGTAGTGAAAAGTTTTTATCGAGGATGTAAGGCATGTGTTCGTGTAGGAGGAGAGGAAAGTGATTGGTTCTCAGTGAATGTAGGTTTGCAGCAGGGGTGTGTGATGTCTCCATGGTTGTTTAATTTGTTTATGGATGGGGTTGTTAGGGAGGTGAATGCAAGAGTTTTGGAAAGAGTGGCAAGTATGCAGTCTGTTGTGGATGAGAGAGCTTGGGAAGTGAGTCAGTTGTTGTTCGCTGATGATACAGCGCTGGTGGCTGATTCATGTGAGAAACTGCAGAAGCTGGTAACTGAGTTTGGTAAAGTGTGTGAAAGAAGAAAGTTAAGAGTAAATGTGAATAAGAGCAAGGTTATTAGGTACATTAGGGTTGAGGGTCAAGTAAATTGGGAGGTAAGTTTGAATGGAGAAAAGCTGGAGGAAGTGAAGTGTTTTAGATATCTGAGAGTGGATCTGGCATCGGATGGAACCATGGAAGCGGAAGTGAATCATAGGGTGGGGGAGGGGGCAAAAATTCTGGGAGCCTTGAAGAATGTGTGGAAGTCGAGAACATTATCTCGGAAAGCAAAAATGGGTATGTTTGAAGGAATAGTGGTTCCAACAATGTTGTATGGTTGCGAGGCGTGGGCTATGGATAGAGTTGTGCGCAGGAGGGTGGATGTGCTGGAAATGAGATGTTTGAGGACAATGTGTGGTGTGAGGTGGTTTGATCGAGTAAGTAACGTAAGGGTAAGAGAGATGTGTGGAAATAAAAAGAGCGTGGTTGAGAGAGCAGAAGAGGGTGTTTTGAAATGGTTTGGGCACATGGAGAGAATGAGTGAGGAAAGATTGACCAAGAGGATATATGTGTCGGAGGTGGAGGGAACGAGGAGAAGTGGGAGACCAAATTGGAGGTGGAAAGATGGAGTGAAAAAGATTTTGTGTGATCGGGGCCTGAACATGCAGGAGGGTGAAAGGAGGGCAAGGAATAGAGTGAATTGGATCGATGTGGTATACCGGGGTTGACGTGCTGTCAATGGATCGAATCAGGGCATGTGAAGCGTCTGGGGTAAACCATGGAAAGCTGTGTAGGTATGTATATTTGCGTGTGTGGACGTGTATGTATATACATGTGTATGGGGGTGGGTTGGGCCATTTCTTTCGTCTGTTTCCTTGCGCTACCTCACAAACACGGGAGACCGACAAAGCAAAAAAAATATATATACATATATATATATATATATATATATATATATATATATATATATATATATATATATATATGGGTATGTTTGAAGGAATAGTGATTCCAACAATGTTGTATGGTTGCGAGGCGTGGGCTATGGATAGAGTTGTGCGCAGGAGGATGGATGTGCTGGAAATGAGATGTTTGAGGACAATGTGTGGTGTGAGGTGGTTTGATCGAGTGAGTAATGTAAGGGTAAGAGAGATGTGTGGAAATAAAAAGAGCGTGGTTGAGAGAGCAGAAGAGGGTGTTTTGAAGTGGTTTGGGCACATGGAGAGGATGAGTGAGGAAAGATTGACCAAGAGGATATATGTGTCGGAGGTGGAGGGAGCAAGAAGAAGAGGGAGACCAAATTGGAGGTGGAAAGATGGAGTGAAAAAGATTTTGTGTGATCGGGGCCTGAACATGCAGGAGGGTGAAAGGAGGGCAAGGAATAGAGTGAATTGGAGCGATGTGGTATACTGGGGTTGACGTGCTGTCAGTGGATTGAATCAAGGCATGTGAAGCATCTGGGGTAAACCATGGAAAGCTGTGTAGGTATGTATATTTGCGTGTGTGGACGTGTGTATATACATGTGTATGGGGGGGGTTGGGCCATTTCTTTCGTCTGTTTCCTTGCGCTACCTCGCAAACGCGGGAGACAGCGACAAAGTATAAAAAAAAAAAAAATATATATATGTTTCCTTGCGCTACCTCGCTAACGCGGGAGACAGCGACAAAGCAAAAAAAAAAAAGAAAAAAAAAATGTTATCACTGGGGTTAGGGAAAAAGAATACTTCCCACATGTTCCCTGCATGTCTTAAAAGGCTGCTAAAACGGGAGGGAGTAGGGGACTGGAAATCCCCCCCTTCCAGTTTTTACTTTTTCAAAAGAATGAACAGAGAAGGAGGCCAAGTGAGTATTTTCTCATAGGCTCAGGTGTTTGTTCTTAATGCTACCTCACAAATGTGGGAAATAACGAATATGTATAAACAAAAAAAATGTATATGTTGTCCATTATTAATTTGTTTCTATGTTTTCAGGTTCTAGGTGAATATTTCAATAAAGTTGGTTGCAATCCCAAAGAGGATATTGCTGTGTTTGCCGTAGACTCCCTACGTCAGCTATCAATGAAATTTATTGAAAAGGGGGAGTTTTCCAATTTCCGATTCCAAAAAGAGTTCCTTCGTCCTTTTGAGCACATCATGAAAAAGAATAGGTAAGATTCAGAACCATCAATTTTTCCTTCAGAAACTTCCCTGTTCAGAAATCTTTTTTTCCTATATTTCTCCAAAATATGTTTAGTGACTGCTAATTTGTACTGTATAGAGGGGGGGCACCTGAAATAACCAATTTTCAGAATTTTGAAAGAAAAATTTCCCTGTGGTTTATGAGCAGAAATTCTTAGCTAGACTTGATTGAGCCATTTAAAGATGAACTAAACTAAGTACAGATGAATATGAAGCAGGTATGGCATGTATGTGTATAACAGTATTAGAAATTGTAATATTCAGTGGACGTGCCAGTGGATGGAAGCATAGGACCTGAAGTGAACCATAGTATGAGTAAAGGGACAAAGGTCTGGGGCACATTGAGGAATAAGTAGAAAAAGAGGTCCTTATATTCAAGTGTGAATTAAGTGTGAAGATGGGTATGTGAAGATGCAAGATTTATTTACATTTATATTCATTTTGCTTTGTCACTGTCTCCCGCATTAGCGAGGTAGCGCAAGGAGACGAAAGAATGGCGCAACCCACCCTCATACACATGTATATACATACACGTCCACACACAGCACATATACATACCTATACATCTCAATGTATACATATATATACACACACAGACATATACATATATACCCATGTACATAATTCATACTGTCTGCCTTTATTCATTCCCATCACCACCCCGCCACACATGGAATAACAACACACTCTCCCCTCATGTGCACGAGGTAGCACTAGGAAAAGACAACAAAGGCCCCATTCGTTCACACTCAGTCTCTAGCTGTCATGTAATAATGCACCAAAACCACAGCTCCCTTTCCACACCCAGGCCCCACAGAACTTTCCATGGTGTACCCAGGACGCTTCACATGCCCTTGTTCAATCCATTGACAGCACGTCAACCCTGGTATATCACATAGTTCCAATTCACTCTATTCCTTGCACACCTTTCATCCTCCTGCATGTTCAGGCTCCGATCACTCAAAATCTTTTTCACTCCATCTTTCCACCTCCAATTTGGTCCCCCACTTCTCCTCGTTCCCTCCACCTCTGACACATATATCCTCTTGGTCAGTCTTTCCTCGCTCATTCTCTCCATGTCACCAAACCATTTCAGAACACCCTCTTCTGCTCTCTCAACCACACTCTTTTTATTACCACACATCTCTCTTACCCTATTATTACTTACTCGATCAAACCACCTCACACCACATATTGTCCTCAGACATCTCATTTCCAGCACATCCACCCTCCTGCGCACAACTCTATCCATAGTCCACACCTCGCAACCATACAACATTGTTGGAACCACTATTCCTTCAAACATACCCATTTTTGCTTTCTGAGATAATATTCTCAACTCCCATACATTCTTCAAGGCTCCCAGAATTTTCGCCCCCTCCCCCACCCTATGATTCACTTCCACTTCCATGGTTCCATCCGCTGCCAAATCCACTCCCAGATATCTAAAACACTTCACTTCCTCCAGTTTTTCTCCATTCAAACTTACCTCCCAATTTACTTGACCCTCAACCCTACTGTACCTAATAACCTTACTCTTATTCACATTTACTCTCAACTTTCTTCTTTCACACACTTTACCAAACTCAGTCACTAGCTTCTGCAGTTTCTCACATGAATCAGCTGCCAGCGCTGTATCATCAGCGAACAAGAACTGACTCACTTCCCAAGCTCTCTCATCCACAACAGACTGCATACTTGCCCCTCTTTCCAAAACTCTTGCATTCACCTCCCTAACAACCCCATCCATAAACAAATTAAACAACCATGGAGACATCACACACCCCTGCCGCAAACGTACATTCACTGAGAACCAATCACTTTCCTCTCCTCCTACACGTACACATGCCTTACATCCTCGATAAAAACTTTTCTCTGCTTCTAACAACTTGCCTCCCACACCATATATTCTTAATACCTTCCACAGAGCATCTCTATCAACTCTACCATATGCCTTCTCCAGATCCAATAAAGATTCAAGATATGTGCCTTAAACAAAATGGAAAGAATAGGGGGGAATATGTTGCAAGTGAGATGTCTGGGGGCAATGTGTGGTGAGACGAAGGTTGATTGAATGAATAATGATAGGGCGAGAGCGGTAGTACTTACTTGCTTTAAGCCCTCGGAGTTCTTTCTATATCCATGAGGCTCCTCCAGCTCTCAGAGAGCTGGTCACATCCACCAGTTAGGACTACAGGTCATAAAGTGTTGTGATTTTGTGTGTGTATGGATGCGCTGAGTGTGCAGGATAATTGTATTGTAAGTGTTCAGTGTCTCCATTATAGTAGTTACATCATGGGCATGAAAGATCTTGGTATATTTTGGAATGGTTTTTGTGATATTGTATTGATAGATGATGTCCAGGGCAAAATTGGGAGTTTACTACTCTTTTTTCTGGTGAGTGTGGATTCTGATGGGTATATGACTGATGGATTGGAGTTGAAGATTAAGTTAAGGGATTGTTTGTTTAGTGCTTCTTGGATTATTTCAGTGTGTATGTATTTTGTTTATCCCTGGGGATAGGGGATTAAGAATACTTCCCACGTATTCCCTGCATGTCGTAGAAGGCGACTAAAAGGGGAGGGAGCGGGGGGCTGGAAATCCTCTCCTCTCTTTTTTTTTTCCAAAAGAAGGAACAGAGGGGGCCAGGTGAGGATATTCCAAAAAAGGCCTAGTCCTCTGTTCTTAACGCTACCTCGCAAACAAGCAGGAAATGGCGAATAGTTTAAAAGAAAGAAAGAAAAAAGAATGTATTTTGTTAGTGTTATATTTGTTGGGAGTGGGGGGGGAATCTGTCAATAGAGGTTACTGACGTGTGGTGCAAGAATAAGCTTTTTATTTTTCCCTAAGGGTTAGTGGTTAGTTATGGAGAGGTTCTGACTTGAGTGTCCAGTATGTTGATATTAGACTGTATTGGGAGGATCTTATTTTCATTGTTAAGGTGTTGAGTATTTGTGGTTGCTAGGCAACCAGTGACTTTTCTGAGTACACTGTTTTGTGTGGTTTTTGGCTTTCTTATATTTGCTTTTGAGAGAGTGGAAGAGCAGGCAGGTGAGATGTTGTTTAAAGTGGAGTGAAGTATTTGTATAGATTTTGAGAGATTCATTTTCATGTCCAGTCCAGATATGGTGCCAATCAGTGTTCTAAGGGCATTTTGTTTATGCACTGCTTATGCATTGATGTTATTAGTGTGGGGAGTAGATGTTGTGTGTTGTATCTGATGCTTAGGAATGGCTTGTACTCTGCTCCGTAAGAGAAACTGTCCATTCAGGGTGGGTTCATTTCTGTCTGGGGTTGAAGAGTGATTAAAGACTTCTGTTGTGTAATTTAGTACTGTATGTTTAATGTTACTACTGTGGTTTCAGGGTGCTGTAATGAGATATGTGTTAAAGTCTACCATTTAAGTCAAATTTGTTTGTATTCACCCATACATTTAGAACCATGCAAGGATCTTGGAGAAAAGATCTTGGAGAGGTGTGCAGTCTGTTGGGGGTTGGGGTGGGGGAGCATTAGTCTGTTGTTGTTTGCTAATGACATGGCACAGGTGGCATATTTGGATGGTAGTAAGTTTATGTATGAGAGAGCTGAAGAGGGTGTGCTGAAATTATTTAGAGATATAGAGAGGAGCAGAAGAGGGTGTGTTGAAATGGTTTGGATACATGGAGAGAGTGAATGAGGAAAGATTGACAAAGAGGATATGTGTCAGAGGTGGAAAGAAGGAGAAGCGGGAGACCAAATTGGAGGTGGAAGGATGAAGTGAAAAAGATTTTGAGCAATCGGGGCCTGGACATACAGGAGCATGTAAGGCGTGCAAGGAATAGAGTGAATTGGAACGATGTGGTATACTGGGTTTAATGTAGTGTCAATGGATTGAACCAGGGCATATGAAGTGTCTGAGGTAAACCATGGAAAGGTCTGTGGGGCCTTTATGTGGAAAGGGAGCTGTGGTTTTAGTACATTACACATGACAGCTAGAGACTGAGAGTGAATGAATATGGCCTTTTTTTTTTGTCTGTTCCTGGTGCTGCCTCGCTGGAGGGGGTAGGGAGATGCTATTTCGTGTGTGGCGGGGTGGCAACAGGAATGGATGAGGGCAGCAAGTAAAGATATGCATTATTATTTTTTTTTTTATTTTGCTTTGTCGCTGTCTCCCGCGTTTGCGAGGTAGCGCAAGGAAACAGACGAAAGAAAGATATGTACATGTGTATATATGTACATGTCTGTGTATGTATATGTATTTATACATTGACATGCATATGTATGTATATGTGTGTGTGTGTTTGGGTGTTTATGTATATACATGTGTATGTGGGTGAGTTGGGCCATTCCTCGTCTGTTTCCTTGCGCTACCTTGCTAATGCAGGAGATGGCAGTTAAGTATAAAAGAAAAATGGAGAGGATGAAAGAGGAAAGGATGACTGTGAGGGTATACATGTCATAAGTGCAAGGAACAAGGAAAAGGGGGAACCAAGGAGGAGTTGGAAGGATGTAGTGAAAAATACTTTGAAGGCTCAAGGCATGAACATGCAGGAGGGTGCAAGATGTGCAAGGGATAGAGTGAATTAGAGCAATATGGTTTACTGAGGATGACATGCTTTCAGTGGGCTTAACCAAGGCATATGAAGTGGTCAGGAGAAACCACTACCATGCTGATGCTGGAAATGGCAAACATGTATTAAAAAAGAATTTTTTTCATACATAGTCGTCATTTCCTGTGTTAGCGAGGTAGCATTAAGAACAGAGGGCTGAGCCCTAGAGGGAGCATATTGATAATGATAATTTTCCTTTTTTCAGATCACCAACTATAAAGGATATGGTGGTAAGATGTATTACGCAGATGGTGAATTCACAAGCAAAGAATATCAAATCAGGTTGGAAAAATATATTCAGTGTCTTCCATCTTGCTGCCTCAGACCATGTTGAGAGTATTGTAGAAATGGCTTTTGAAACAACAAAAGAAATTATTTGTGAGTATCACTAAAAGTTTCATGACTTGTTATTTTTTATCTTACAAAGGGAATGAAGGGTGCTTGTTAGTTATATTTATTTTACAGAATTTATGTTAGCTAAACCTTAACCCATTCACTGTGGCTGTTGCTTATGCATCATTATATTTTACTTTCTGTTCACTGGCAGTAGCTTAAGCCATCAAAATTCTTAAGTCAGCAGCCTATACCTCAGCCTCAAGGGAAAATATACAGCCATTGATAATTGTTAGATGTTAATGGTGAAAACCCATTGACAGCATATCCTTGATACTTACAATTTCAGTTTATATGAAGTTGAAGATAAGTGAGCACCCTTTTATACCAGCAATTTACTGTGCAAGAGAAAGGTTCAAAGTTATATGATTTAGATGCATGCAGTGTACAAACAGAAGCCACTGCTTGGCTGTTTAACATAATCACTGCTATCTGGTGCTTCACTGTTCAGTGTTTCATTATCTGGTGCCCATGAAAAATTACTTTAGACACAGAAAAAATCAAGTTTCAAAATCTGTGCACGACAATGTTATTGATCACTTTGGCAAGCACTATTTCCCTGCTAAAATCGACCAAATGCCTCTCTCTTCTCTTTCGATACCAATCTTACTTCTTCATTCCACCACTCATTACTCTTTCTAATCTGCCCACCTCCCACCTTTCTCATGCCACAAGCATCTTTTGCACATGCCATCACTGCTTCCCTAAATACATCCCATTCCTCCCACACTCCCTTTACATCCTTTGCTCTCACCTTTTTCCATTCTGCACTCAGTCTCTCCTGGTACTTCTTCACACGTGTCTCCTTCCCAAGCTCTTTTACTCTCACCACTCTCTTCATCCCAACATTCTCTTTTCTTTTCTGAAAACCTCTACAAATCTTCACCTTCGCCTCCACAATATAATGATCAGACATCCCTCCAGTTGCACCTCTTAGCACATTAACATCCAAAAGTCTCTCTTTCACGTCCCTATCAATTAACATTTTTTTTTTATTATTTTTTTTCATTATTTTGCTTTGTCGCTGTCTCCCACGTTTGCTAGGTAGCGCAAGGAAACAGACGAAAGAAATGGCACAACCCACCCCCATACACAATGTACACACACACACGCCCACACACGCAAATATACATACCTATACATCTCAATGTACACATATATATACACACACAGACACATACATATATACCCATGCACACAGTTCACACTGTCTTCCCCTATTCATTCCCATCGCCACCTCGCCACACATGGAATACCATCCCCCTCCCCCCTCATGTGTGTGAGGTAGCACTAGGAAAAGACAGCAAAGGCCCCATTCGTTCACACTTAGTCTCCAGCTGTCACGCAATAATGCCCGGAACCACAGCTCCCTTTCCAAATCCAGGCCCCACACAACTTTCCATGGTTTACCCCAGACGCTTCACATGCCCTGATTCAATCCACTGACAGCACGTCAACCCCGGTATACCACATCGATCCAATTCACTCTATTCCTTGCCCTCCTTTCACCCTCCTGCATGTTCAGGCCCCGATCACACAAAATCTTTTTCACTCCATCTTTCCACCTCCAATTTGGTCTCCCACTTCTCCTCGTTCCCTCCACCTCCGACACATATATCCTCTTGGTCAATCTTTCCTCACTCATTCTCTCCATGTGCCCAAACCATTTCAAAACACCCTCTTCTGCTCTCTCAACCACGCTCTTTTTATTTCCACACATCTCTCTTACCCTTACATTACTTACTCGATCAAACCACCTCACACCATACATTGTCCTCAAACATCTCATTTCCAGCACATCCACCCTCCTGCGCACAACTCTACCCATAGCCCACACCTCGCAACCATACAGCATTGTTGGAACCACTATTCCTTCAAACATACCCATTTTTGCTTTCCGAGATAATGTTCTCGACTTCCACACATTCTTCAATGCTCCCGGGATTTTCGCCCCCTCCCCCACCCTATGATCCACTTCCTCTTCCATGGTTCCATCCGCTGCCAGATCCACTCCCAGATATCTAGAACACTTTACTTCCTCCAGTTTTTCTCC
Source organism: Panulirus ornatus (assembly GCF_036320965.1). Classification (NCBI taxonomy): domain Eukaryota; kingdom Metazoa; phylum Arthropoda; class Malacostraca; order Decapoda; family Palinuridae; genus Panulirus; species Panulirus ornatus. Next base: position 1,927,180 of record NC_092286.1, read on the forward strand.
ATTCAAACTCACCTCCCAATTGACTTGACCCTCAACCCTACTGTTCCTAATAACCTTGCTCTTATTCACATTTACTCTTAACTTTCTTCTTTCACACACTTTACCAAACTCAGTCACCAGCTTCTGCAGTTTCTCACATGAATCAGCCACCAGCGCTGTATCATCAGCGAACAACAACTGACTCACTTCCCAAGCTCTCTCATCCACAACAGACTTCATACTTGCCCCTCTTTCCAAAACTCATGCATTCACCTCCCTAACAACCCCATCCATAAACAAATTAAACAACCATGGAGACATCACAGACCCCTGCCGCAAACATGCATTCACTGAGAACCAATCACCTTCCTCTCTTCCTTGACGTGCACATGCCTTACATCCTCGATAAAAACTTTTCACTGCTTCTAACAACTTGCCTCCCACACCATATATTCTTAATACCTTCCACAGAGCATCTCTATCAATTCTATCATATGCCTTCTCCAGATCCATAAGTGCTACATACAAAGCCATTTGCTTTTCTAAGTATTTCTCACATACATTCTTCAAAGCAAACACCTGATCCACACATCCTCTACCACTTCTGAAACCACACTGCTCTTCCCCAATCTGATGCTCTGTACATGCCTTCACCCTCTCAATCAATACCCTCCCATATAATTTACCAGGAATACTCAACAAACTTATACCTCTGAAATTTGAGCACTCACTCTTATCCCCTTTGCCTTTGTACAATGGCACTATGCACGCATTCCGCCAATCCTCAGGCACCTCACCATGAGTCATACATACATTAAATAACCTCACCAACCAGTCAATAATACAGTCACCCCCTTTTTTAATAAATTCCACTGCAATACCATCCAAACCTGCTGCCTTGCCGGCTTTCATCTTCCGCAAAGCTTTTACTACCTCTTCTCTGTTTACCAAATCATTTTCCCTAACCCTCTCACTTTGCACACCACCTCGACCAAAACACCCTATATCTGCCACTCTATCATCAAACACATTCAACAAACCTTCAAAATACTCACTCCATCTCTTTCTCACATCACCACTACTTGTTATCACCTCCCCATTTGCACCCTTCACTGAAGTTCCCATTTGCTCCCTTGTCTTACGCACTTTATTTACCTCCTTCCAAAACATCTTTTTATTCTCCCTAAAATTTAATGATACTCTCTCACCCCAACTCTCATTTGCCCTCTTTTTCACCTCTTGCACCTTTCTCTTGACCTCCTGTCTCTTTCTTTTATACATCTCCCACTCAATTGCATTTTTTCCCTGCAAAAATCGTCCAAATGCCTCTCTCTTCTCTTTCACTAATAATCTTACTTCTTCATCCCACCACTCACTACCCTTTCTAATCAACCCACCTCCCACTCTTCTCATGCCACAAGCATCTTTTGCGCAATCCATCACTGATTCCCTAAATACATCCCATTCCTCCCCCACTCCCCTTACTTCCATTGTTCTCACCTTTTTCCATTCTGTACTCAGTCTCTCCTGGTACTTCCTCAAGCAAGTCTCCTTCCCAAGCTCACTTACTCTCACCACCCTCTTCACCCCAACATTCACTCTTCTTTTCTGAAAACCCATACTAATCTTCACCTTAGCCTCCACAAGATAATGATCAGACATCCCTCCAGTTGCACCTCTCAGCACATTAACATCCAAAAGTCTCTCTTTCGCGCGCCTGTCAATTAACACGTAATCCAATAATGCTCTCTTGCCATCTCTCCTACTTACATACGTATACTTATGTATATCTCGCTTTTTAAACCAGGTATTCCCAATCACCAGTCCTTTTTCAGCACATAAATCTACAAGCTCTTCCCCATTTCGATTTACAACACTGAACACCCCATGTATACCAATTATTCCCTCAACTGCCACATTACTCACCTTTGCATTCAAACCACCCATCACTATAACCCGGTCTCATGCATCAAAACCACTAACACACTCATTCAGCTGTTCCCAAAACACTTGCCTCTCATGATCTTTCTTCTCATGCCCAGGTGCATATGCACCAATAATCACCCATCTCTCTCCATCAACTTTCAGTTTTACCCATATTAGTCGAGAATTTACATGTAACATGTAGTCCAATAATGCTCTCTGGCCATCTCTCCTACTTACATACATATACTTATGTATATCTCTCTTTTTAAACCAGGTTTTTAACCAGCAAAGGGGATAAAGGTGAATGTTCAAATTACAGAGGTATAAGTTTGTTGAGTGTTCCTGGGAAATTGTATGGGAGGGTATTGACTGAGAGGGTGAAGGCATGTACAGAGCATCAGATTGGGGAAGAGCATTGTGGTTTCAGAAGTGGTAGAGGATGTGTGGATCAGGTGTTTGCTTTGAAGAATGTATGTGAGAGATACTTAGAAAAACAAATGGATTTGTATGTAGCATTTATGTATCTGGAGAAGGCATATGATAGAGTCGTTAGAGATGCTCTGAGGAAGGTATAAAGAGTATATGGTATGGGAGGCAAGTTGCTAAAAGCAGTGAAAAGTTTTTATTGAGGATGTAAGGCATGTTTATGAGTAGGAAGAGAGGAAAGTGATTGGTTGCCAGTGAATGTCGGTTTGCGTCAGGGGTGCGTGATGTCTCCATGGTTGTTTAATTTGTTTATGGATGGGGTTGTTAGGGAGGTGAATGCAAGAGTTTTGGAGAGGGGTAAGTATGCAGTCTGTTCTGGTCGAGAGGGCTTGGGAAGCGAGTCAGTTGTTGTTCGCTGGTGATACAGAGTTGGAGGCTGATTCGTGTGAGAAATTGCAGAAGCTGGTGACTGAGTTTGGTAAAGGTGACTGAGTTTGGTAAAGTGTGTGAAAGAAGAAATCTAAGAGTAAATGTGAATAAGAGCAAGGTTATGTGGTACAGAAGGGTGGAAGGACAAGTCAGTTGGGAGGTAAGTTTGAATGGAGAAAATCTGTAGGAAGTCTAATGTTTTAGATATCTGGGAGTGGATTTGGCAGCAGATGGAACCATGGAAGCGGAAGTGAGTCACAGGGTAGGGGGTTGTGAAGGTTCTGGGAGCATTGAAGAATGTGTGAAAGGCGAGAACATTTTCTCAGAAAGCAAAAATGGGTATGTTTGAAGGGTATTCGAGTACATAGAATTCGAATAGTTATTTCCTATTAGCCAGGCCCATAGCCTAGCGGTAGCATTCCCACCTGTTGCACAGGGGTCCCAAGTTTGATCCTGGCTGTTGGAGATTTGTATGTTTTATGAAGGTGCGCGTTCCTATGCACTTTGTTCATATTCATACACCTCCGCATTGTACAGTTAGGTTCGGTAAAATGCTATCTGCTGGCTATGTGCACCTGTTGGGAAATGACCGGTGTAGACCCCATTGCTCACCAACGTGAGATGAAGGGCATTGGAGTATATAGTATTCGAATAGTTATTTCCTATTAGCCAGGCCTGTCGCCTAGCGGTAGGATTCTCGCCTGTTGCACAGGGGTCCCGGTTTTGTTACTGGCTGTTGGAGGTTTGTATGTTCTATGAAGGTGCGTGTTCCTATACTCTTTGTTAGTATTCAAATACCTCCATGTTGTACAGTTAGATTTGGTAAAATGCTTTCTGCTGGCTATGTGCGCCTGTTGGGAAATGACCGGTGTAGACCCCGTTGCTCACCAACGTGAGACAAAGGGTATTCGAATACATAGTATTCGAATACATAGTATTCGAATAGTTATTTCCTGTTAGCCAGGCCCATAGCCTAGTGGTAGCATTCCTGCCTGTTGCACAGGGGTCCTGGGTTTGATCCTGGCTGTTGGAGGTTTGTATGTTCTATAAAGGTGTGCATTCCTATGCACTTTGTTCATATTCATATACCTCCGCATTGTACACTTAGGTTCGGCAAAATGCTATCTGCTGGCTATGTGCGCCTGTTGAGAAATGACCAGTGTAGACCCCATTGCTCACCAACGTGAGACAAAGGGTATTTGAGTACATTGTATTCGAATAGTTATTTCCTATTAGCCAGGCCCATAGCCTAGCAGTAGCATTCCCACCTGTTGCATAGGGGTCCCGGGTTTGATCCTGGCTGTTGGAGGCTTGTAGTGATATATATGCTTGCATAGTGCCATTGTACAAAGGCAAAGGGGATAAAAGTGAGTGCTCAAATTACAGAGGTATAAGTTGGTTGAGTATTCCTGGGAAGTTATATAGGAGGTATTGATTGAGAGGGTGAAGGCATGTACAGAGCATCAGATTGGGGAAGAGCAGTGTGGTTTCAGAAGTGGTAGAGGATGTGTGGATCAGGTGTTTGCTTTGAAGAACGTATGTGAGAAATACTTAGAAAAGCAAATGGATTTGTATGTAGCATTTATGGATCTGGAGAAGGCATATGATAGAGTTGATAGAGATGCTCTGTGGAAGGTATTAAGAATATATGTTGTGGGAGGCAAGTTGTTAGAAGCAGTGAAAAGTTTTTATCGAGGATGTAAGGCTTGTGTATGTGTAGGAAGAGAGGAAAGTGATTGGTTCTCAGTGTATATAGGTTTGTGGCAGGGGTGTGTGATGTCTCCATGGTTGTTTAATTTGTTTATGGATGGGGTTGTTAGGGAGGTGAATGCAAGAGTTTTGGAAAGAGGGGCAGGTATGCAGTCTGTTGTGGATGAGAGAGCTTGGGAAGTGAGTCAGTTGTTGTTCACTGATGATACAGCGTTTGTGGCTGATTCATGTGAGGAGCTACAGAAGCTGGTGACGGAGTTTGGTAAAGTGCGTGAAAGAAGAAAACTGAGAGTAAATGTGAATAAGAGCAAGGTTATTAGGTACAGTAGGGTTGAGGGTCAAGTCAGTTGGGAGGTAAGTCTGAATTCTCTCCATGTGGCCAAACCATTTCAAAACACCCTCTTCTGCTCTCTCAACCACACTCTTTTTATTACCACACATCTCTCTTACCCTTACATTACTTACTCAATCAAACCACCTCACACCATATATTGTCCTCAAACATCTCATTTCCAGCACATCCACCCTCCTGCCCACAACTCTGTCCATAGCCTACGCCTTGCAACCGTACAACATTGTTGGAACCTCTGTTCCTTCAAACATACCCAGTTTTGCATTTCAAGATAATGTTCTCGACTTCCACACATTCTTCAAGGCTCCCAGAATTTTCGCCTCCTCCCCCACCCTATGATTCACTTCCGCTTCCATAGTTCCATCTGCTGCCAAATCCACTCCCAGATATCTAAAACACTTCACTTCCTCCAGTTTTTCTCCATTCAAACTTACCTCCCAATTGACTTGACCCTCAACCCTACTGTACATAATAACCTTGCTCTTATTCACATTTACTCTCAACTTTCTTCTTTCACACACTTTACCAAACTCGTCACCAGCTTCTGCAGTTTCTCACATGAATCAGCCACTAGTGCTCTATCATCAGCGAACAACAACTGACTCACTTTCCAAGCTCTCACATCCACAACAGACTTCATACTTGCCCCTGTTTCCAAAACTCTTGCATTCACCTCCCTAACAACCCCATCCATAAACAAATTAAACAACCATGGAGACATCACACACCCCTGCCGCAAACCTACATTCACTGAGAACCAATCACTTTCCTCTCTTCCTACACGTACACATGCCTTACATCCTCGATAAAATCTTTTCACTGCTTCTAACAACTTGCCTCCCACACCATATATTCTTAACACCTTTCACAGAGCATTTCTGTCAACTCTATCATATGCCTTCTCCAGATACATAAATGCTACATACAAATCCATTTGCTTTTCTAAGTATTTCTCTCATACATTTTTCAAAGCAAACACCTGATCCACACATCCTCTACCACTTCTGAAACCACACTGCTCTTCCCCAATCTGATGCTCTGTACATGCCTTCACCCTCTCAATCAATACCCTCCCATATAATTCACCAGGACTACTCAACAAACTTATACCTCTGTAATTTGAGCACTCACTCTTATCCCCTTTGTCTTTGTACAATGGCACTATGCAAGCATTCCGCCAATCCTCAGGCACCTCACCATAAATCATACATACATTAAATAACCTTACCAACCAATCAACAATACAGTCACCCCCTTTTTTAATAAATTCCACTGCAATACCATCCAAACCTGCTGCCTTGCCGGCTTTCATCTTCCGCAAAGCTTTTACTACCTCTTCTCTGTTTACCAAATCATTTTTCTAACCCTCTCACTTTGCACACCACCTCGACCAAAACACCCTATATCTGCCAATCTATCATCAAACACATTCAACAAATCTTCAAAATACTCACTCCATCTCCCTCTCACATCACCACTACTTGTTATCACCTCCCCATTAGCCCCCTTCACTGAAGTTCCCGTTTGCTCCCTTGTCTGACGCACTTTATTTACCTCCTTCCAAAACATCTTTTTATTCTCCCAAAAATTTAATGATACTCTCTCACCCCAACTCTCATTTGCCCTCTTTTTCACCTCTTGCACCTTTCTCTTGACCTCCTGCCTCTTTCTTTTATACATCTCTCACTCATTTGCATTTTTTCCCTGCAAAAATCATCCAAATGCCTCTCTCTTTTCTTTCACTAATAATCTTACTTCTTCATCCCACCACTCATTACCCTTTCTAATCAACCCACCTCCCACGCTTCTCATGCCACAAGCATCTTTTGCGCAATCTATCACTGCTTCCCTAAATACATCCCATTCCTCCCCCACTCCCCTTACGTCCTTTGTTCTCACCTTTTTCCATTCTGAACTCATTCTATCCTGGTACTTCCTCACGCAAGTCTCCTTCCCAAGCTCACTTACTCTCACCACTCTCTTCACCCCAACATTCTCTCTTCTCTTCTGAAAGCCCCTACAAATCTTCACCTTTGCCTCCACAATATAATGATCAGACATCCCTCCATTGCACCTCTCAGCACATTAACATCCAAATGTCTCTCTTTTGCACGCCTATCAATTAACACATAATCCAATAATGCTCTCTGGCCATCTCTCCTACTTACATACGTATACTTATGTATATCTCTCTTTTTAAACCAGGTATTCTCAATCACCAGTCCTTTTTCAGCACATAAATCTACAAGCTCTTCACCATTTCCATTTACAACACTGAACACCCCATGTATACCAATTATGGTTGAGAGAGCAGAAGAAGGAGTTTTGAAATGGTTTGGTCACATGGAGAGAATGAGTGAGGAAAGATTGACCAAGAGGATATATGTGTCAGAGGTGGAGGGAACGAGGGGAAGTGGGAGACCAAATTGGAGGTGGAAAGATGGAGTGAAAAAGATTTTTAGTGATCGGGGCCTGAACATGCAGGAGGGTGAAAGGTGTGCAAGGAATAGCGTGAATTGGAACGATGTGGTATACCGGGGTCCACATGCTGTCAATGGACTGAACTAGGGCATGTGAAGCATCTGGTGTAAACCATGGAAAGTTCTGTGGGGCCTGGATGTGGAAAGGGAGCTGTGGGTTTGGTGCATTATTACATGACAGCTAGAGACTGAGTGTGAACGAATGGGGCCTTTGTTGTCTTTTCCTAGCGCTACCTCGCACACATGAGGGGGGAGGGGGTTGTTATTCCATGTGTGGCGAGGTGGCGATGGGAATAAATAAAGGCAGACAGTATGAATCATGTACATGTGTATATATGTATATGTCTGTGTGTGTATATATATGTATACATTGAGATGTATAGGTATGTATATTTGCATGTGTGGACGTGTATGTATATACATGTGTATGTGGGTGGGTTGGGCCATTCTTTCGTCCGTTTCCTTGCGCTACCTCGCTAACGCGGGAGACAGCAACAAAGCAAAATAATGATAATAATAATAAAATATATATAAGGTTGACGAAGAGGATATAGGTGTCAAAAGTGGAGGGAACAAGGAGAAGTGGGAGACCAATTGTTGATGGAAGATGAAGAGAAAAAGATATTGGGTGGTTGGGGCCTAGATATGCAGGAGGATGAAAGGCGTTCATGGGATAGAGTTTATTGAAAGAATGTGATACACTGGGGTCAACATACTGTCTTTGGATTGAATCAGTTTGTGTGAAGCATCCAGGATAAACCATGGAAAGGTCTGTAGAGCTTGGTTATGGATAGGAGGTTTGGTTTTGGTGCATTGCATACGACACCTAGAGAATGGATGGCCATTCTTTCTTTGTTTCTGGGGCTACCTTGCTTATGCTGGAAACAGTGATCAACTATGAAAAAAGAATCATGTCAATTGGTTGTTTTGTCTTTACATCTCTTTAAGAACTGTTCTGTATCTAAGTCATCAGTCTGTTTTAAGAGCTTTCATAGGTTTTGATCAGACCAAGTATCTAAGATTAGCAAATTTGAGGCCTCTAGCCTTTGGCTGTAACTCAGTTCTCTTGATTCTGGTACCATATTTGTTGCTTTCTATAGGGTCTTCCCTATTAGCTCTTTGTGTTTCTTTAGCCTTGGTGACCAGACTACAGAAGCATACTCTAGTTCTGGCTTTTTGTAATCAGTGGACAGCTAGCTGAATACTTCCTTATTTATGAAATTGTATGTAATTCTCTTATTTGCTAGTGGACAGTTGGTGGGACTTGGGGGATAGGTTATGTACAATGTTGATTCTTATGTTCCCCAATGTTCATATTCCTGCAGGATGTTTCTTTTTAGATGAGAATCATACTGAGGTGTTCTTTTGCTGTGACCCATTCTCATTACTTTCCATTTAGCTGGGTTGAACTTGTAGGGTGATGTAATCTTGTTCCCACATGGCCTTTGGCTCATCTAAAAACATTCAGATAGGAGATTTAGGAGTTCAGACCTGAAAAACCATTTATATAGATCAAGAAAAGCAATTGCCGCAGAACAGAACCCTGTGGCTCACTAGTAACGACCTCATCTTATTTTGAGAAGGTTCTTCTGACATGCATCCTTTGTTCCCTGCCACTGTGATAATCTTTTATCCATTGAAGGAGTCTCCTTATTATTGGCTGCAGTTCCAGCTTCATAATCAGCCTCCTATGCATTATAGTGTCAAATGCTTTCTGGCAGTCCAGATACAAACAATCCACCCAGCTTTCTCATCTGTCTAAGACAGAGTTAACTTTCTCATGTAAGAGGTTTTTACACATGATTGTCTTTCCCTAAAACCATGCTGTCTCTTATATAGGTAATTTCTTGTGTGCAGAAAGTCATCCATTTGCCTCCTAGTTGTCTTTTTCAGAACCTTGTAAGCCACTTGTCAGGGAGACTGGTTTCTAGCTCGATGCCTATTACTTGTGTCCTTTCTTATAGATAAGTATGACGTTTGCCCTTTTCCACTCCCTTGGCACTTCACCTTTCTCCATTGACATTCTTGACCAGTATTTCAAGCTTGTCATGTGTATCTGCATATGTCTTTAGTACATATGGTGGAATATCATCAGGACCATGAGGCTTTTATAGGTCAAGAAATTTTAGTATCTTGTTAATGCCCTTTCAAGGTATCTCAGTGCATTCGAGAATCTCCTCCCCATTCCACTTCACTGTTGTTGGGGCATTAGTGTCTTCCACTGTAAAATTTCTTTTGAAATAATTGTTAAGTTCCTCACATATTCATTGTTAATTGTAAAGAACCTTGGTTCACAGTCCCCTGGACCTTGGCTACTGAATTCCACTAACCAGTCTGTGTTATTGTGGAATTTTTGAGGTTTGTGTAGTTTCCACAGTTATTTCTTAATTTCAAGTCTTGTTTCATCTTTGCTCTTTTAATTTCCTCATTTACCCCTTAGTCAAACTTGAGCATAACAAGATCACTTTTACCAACTGGTGTACCATATTTGATATTCTTATTATTCATGCAAGAACATGTGAAAATAGGTCCAGCAATGATGATGTATCTGTTCTTCTCATTATAGTGTGTTCATTGAAATGATATTGAAAATTTTCCTGTATAAACTAAGACTTGTGTCTCCAAGACTCCCTGTCGCTTTGAGAATCCAAACTCCTCTGATTTGTCTCTTTATGATAAGAATCCCCCATTATTAGTTATTTGTCAGTTTGGAGAAATACATGTTATACTGTTCCTAATTGTTCCTTCATTCTAATAGTATATATTTGGTCAGGATCATGGAAATATTTTGAAGGATTATGTATTACCATTGCTAAGCATTTTTCCCTTACAGTTATTCATTCTTTTACATACTACTCTGAAAGGGTCATCTTCCCTTATTTCTTGAAACTTCTTTTATTAAAAGGTTTAGAAATACTTTTCCTTCTCTTTCCTTCTATACTGTCATGTACCTCTGTAGGCCAAACAAGTGAGATCTTATCTCTTTAGTAAGCTTTGTTTCCATGACTCCAACAAAATCAGGTGCACTGACCCAAGTATGATTCTTGAATTCCAGCCCATAACCATTAATGACTAATCCATCAACATTTATATACATTATCTTGTCTTACATTACCATCTCCTAACACTCTTGGCTCCTTTTTCAGTGCTGGTAAGGCTGCTCCATCCTCTTGCTTCATTTGGCATCACCATTTTTTTTGCATTCTGACTGTTTTCTTTTTTGTTCTCCCTCTCTTTATTTATGTATTGCATTTGATGAAAACCTTACTGGATTTCTTCTTGTCTTTAAGTTTCTTAGTTTGCCTTATTACTTCCTGGGTAGATGACTTCAAGTCACATGTAACCATAACTGGATGTCCCCTTACACCTTAACTGTAACCACCAATTTGTCTCATTTCTTTCATCACCATCTTGTGTCTGACGATTCTCTAGCGTCCAGTAATCTTTAGATGGGCATTTCTTTCCCTTTCATGTTTATTTGGTGAATGTTCTTCCAAACCAGACATAATCATTGATTTACATGTGTCAGTCTCTTTCTCAATTTGATTTTGATACCTCCCAGTGGTCACTTCTTTTAAATTGAAACCTTTGAAAAAATTCTTTTTATTCACCTACAATAACATTTTAAAATTCTTTGATGACCTCATCTAGTACACTTCTCTTAAATGCAGAGATGGTAAACTAAATCATAAAACTCTCAACAATGCAAAGTGCATCATAACCTGTGCAACTTTCATAAAGTTTAACTTAAACAACTCAGATCTCTGGTCCAACCCTGACAATTGTAAATATTTCCTGATCAAAGTTAGATCCACAATTATCAATCCTCAGCCACAATAGATGATCATAAATCTGAAGCTAAGTTTGGAGAAACTAAAACATTGGGCATTCACACCACAGAATCCTGTTCTGGTGTTGTAAACCTTACAAAGCACCGGTGTGCTGCGGCTGCCGACAACATCCCCAGTCACTTCCTTCTTCTCACAAACACTGTCCTTGGAACTCATGTAGACTGATAACCACACAAAATGATGTCACAGTAACAGCACACAGGTCATAGACAAAATAGGCCATGGCATTACCAATATCGATTTAGGTGGGAGGTCTTCCACTCGAACCTTGATGTCCCACTAGAACAGCTTACCATGTCTCTTGAGTCATTATCGGCATGTGCGTGTATGTCCCACTGCCACCATGTCACAATGTGCCCTTCTACGAGCTTGGCAGAACCAGTTGGGCTGAATAAAAGGGAAGAAGGTCTACTGCACTTTGTGTTCCCACTTATATCCAGCAAACAACAACATGAAGTGCCTTTTGTGGTGATACTTTGTATTACAAGATAGCTTAGCTTTGCATTCACACAAATAGATGAATATTGTTATATTGGGCTTCCTTACCATACTTTGTGCTAATATAAATACAGTGTATCTTCCCAAACTAGAACACTGTGAATGCTGGATCTTTCCGGATCCAGACATTTTAGGAATCTACCAGTGTGTGCGTTGTGTCTTGGTTACTGGTGAGAGAGAAAAAAAAGATAAAACACCATTGTGGGATATTTCTATTTTATCCAAGTGATGTGATTAAAGATGGATGAGTTTTTTCTTAAAGCCCAGAATAAAACCGGAACCCTAACCAGACACTCGAAGTATGTCCTAGTTTTGACACCCCTGTGCACCAATTAGTCTAGGTTTTTGAGGATACCATACACTCAGTCCTAAGAATATTGTTGTAATGCAAAGCATACATCTAGTACATGGACCAGGATATTCTGTCTATGCCCATTTGTTTTTCTAGCTCCTTGTTTAACCTTTATTACACTTTCTTTTGTATTTTTGAAATTCACTATCTTGCTAATATTCATTGCCTCTTGAACTGAGTGCTTTCTTATGCCAAAACATTCTAATTATTTCCTTAATCTTCCTTTTTATTTTATACCTTTGCTAATCCTTTTAAAGTTTGTTCATATGTGTGTGTCCCATTTTCATAATATTCTTAAAAGATTTGTGCTGTTTATGTGTATTTTGTGAAAACTGTTTTCCTCTTTAGTATTTACTCTTGACTACATTAAATATTTTTTATATATATTTTGTCTATTTTTAATTGACAGTGTTGAAAGTGTCATCCCATTTGCATCTTCATGGCCTTTCTGTTTAAACTTTACTGTTATCCATCACATCTTTTGCATTCTTTGTCCAATTGTCATGAATTATTCAGTCTTAACTCTCAGCAATCACCCCATCCTTCTATTTCTTTCATATGTTGTTCTTTGGAGTGTGATGGATATGAAATGGATCAGTTAATATTTGTGATATTTCGGAATTTTCTTAGATGTTTAACGATATTTTATGATACTGTTACAGCTCAGATATACCAGAAACACTTCATCACAGTGATAGATTCATTCCAAGACTCTGTCAAGTGCCTGAGTGAGTTTGCTTGTAATGCTGGATTCCCTGACATCAGTATGGATGCTATATCACTCATTAGAGACTGTGCTAAATATGTTGATGAGAAACCACAGGTAAGGATATTTTTTCGGTATAAACGTCACTCGTTATCCTTCAAGTATCTTACTATCACTTAGATATTCTTAAAGAAACCAAGTCAATGTTTGTCCACAAAGGCTTAGGCTGAGTTGTCTGAATGTATGTAGTTGTAACCAAGATACAAATCCATTTGTTTTTCTAAGCATTTCTCACATACATTTTTCAAAGCAAACACCTGATCCACACATCCTCTACCACTTTTGAAACCACTCTGCTCTTCCCCAATCTGATGCTCTTTACGTGCCTTTACCTTCTCAATCAATACTCTCCCATATGATTTCCCAGGAATACTCAACAAACTTATACCTCTGTAATTTGAAAGCTCACCTTTATCCCCTATGCCTTTGTACAGTGGCACTAGGCATGCATTCTGCCAATCCTCAGGCACTTCACCATGATCCATACTTACATTGAATATCCTTACCAACCAATCAACGACACAGTCTTCCCCTTTTTTATTAAATTCCACTGCAATACCATCCAAACCCGCTGCCTTCCTGGCTTTCATCTTACGCAAAGCTTTCACTACCTCATCTCTGTTCACCAAACCATTCTCCCTGACCCTCTCACTTTGAACTCCTATCTGACTAAAACGCCCTATATCTGCCTCTCTATCATCACACATTCAACAAACCTTCAAAATATTCACTCCATATCCTTCTCACTTCATCACTACATGTTATTACCTCCCCATTTGCCCCTTCACCGATGTTTCCATTTGTTCTCTTCTCTTATGCATGTTATGTACCTCCTTCAAAAGATCTTTTTTTTATTTTCCCTAAGATTTAATGATACTCTCTCACCCCCTCTTTTTCACCTCTTGCACCTCTCTCTTGACCTCCCGCCACTTTCTTTTATACCTTTCCCAGTCATTTGCATGAATTCCCTGCAAAAATCGTCCAAACACCTCTCTCTTCTCTTTTTCATTAACAATCTTGCTTCTTCATCCCACCATTCACTACCTTTTCTAATCTGCCCACCTCCTACACATGACAGCTAGAGAATGAGTGTGAACAAATGTGGCCTTTTTTGTCTGTTTTCCTTGCAGGGGGTAGCGATGCTGTTTCCTGTGGGGCGGGGTAGCACCAGGAATGGATGAAGGCAAGCAAGTATGAATATGTACATGGGTATATGTCTTTGTGTGTATATGTATATTTATGTATATGTGTATATGTTGATGTGTGTATGTATATGTATGTGTATAGGCATTTATGTATATATATGTGTATATGAGTGGATGAGCCATTCTTTGTCTGTTTCCTGGTGCTACCTCACTGATGCAGGAAACGGTGATCAAATGTAATAAGTATATGATATATGGTTGAAGGGAAAAGAGGAGCCAGATTGTCAGTGAGATGTACAGAAGTAGTAATGAACTGTTAAGGGCTTAAAGTTTATTAGATGAGGTTGACAGAGGATTGGTTTCTTACTGTGTATAATGGAATCTTTTGTGAGTTAAGTTAGAGGTGTAAATGGAATTGTTAGTACTAGAAGTTGATATTCACTTTAGCACACTAAACATGTGTAGAGGTTGTATATGAATGTGCTGAGAAACTTTATCCACTGATCCATCCTGTGTAAATGGGAACGGAGTTAAAGATGATTGAGATATGATTACAGATTAATAATTGTAATTAAACTTCCTGTATTATCTTCATAATCAAAGGATAATAATTTTAGTTTCTCCATGTGGCCTTACAGGTGTGCGCATTCCCTCCTTTGCCTTTAAAATCAGACATTATAGACATAAAGCCCTTATCAGAATGCTCAATCAGCTGTCTAGTTCTTATGCAAATGCTTCTCTTGCACATGAAAATTTGAAGTTATAATTTGGGTTATTACAGATGTTCATGGAGCACAACTTAGAGGATGTGACTGTATGTGCTGAAGACAGGGTGTGGGTCCGTGGTTGGTTCCCCATTCTCTTTGAGCTTTCCTGTATTATCACAAGATGCACTTTAGATGTCAGAACCCGTGCTCTCACAGTCTTATTTGAGGTAAGTGTGTTTAATCATGTATCTATCACCACTAATGTAATCTCATGTTTTTTTGATAGAATGACTGATTGTTCTAGATCTTTTTAGTCTGTTTCCCTTTGGGTTTTTCCCACCATCTTCGGTATCCAAAACTCCAAAACTAGTTAGTGGATGTTCAATGTTCTTAGATACAATCTTAGATACAATCTTCAGTTAAGTAACTTCTCAGAGGAACAGCACAGTGAACAAGTGATTTAGAAAGAACAGGAAAATGGGAAATAGCAAATAAGTGTATTTGTAAGATTGTTTATAATTCTTATATCTTTCGGTTTACATAATGAATATTTTAAGTGAAAGACAGTCATCTTGCATCTTAACACTAGCATGGTTATAAGATATCATTTTGTTAGTTTCAGTGGCCACAGCAATTTCCAAAGCTTTACTGAATAGAAGGCGTTCTCTAGATTCAGATGATACTTCGTATATCATGTAGATATTTGGCTCTTCCAATTAATTGATTCTCCTGCTCCAGACTTAGGTAACTACCAGAAATGAAGCACCTAACTCTGTTTTTCAAGCAAAATTAAAACTTGTACTATGTCTCATGGGTTTTCAGAAAAGAGGAGTGAATGTTGGGGTGAAGAAGGTGGTGAGAGTAAGTGAGCTTGGGAAGGAGACCTGTGTGGGGAAGTACCAGGAGAGACTGTGTACAGAATGGAAAAAGGTGAGAACAATGGAAGTAAGGGGAGTGGGGGAGGAATGGGATGTATTTAGGGAATCAGTGATGGATTGCGCAAAAGATGCTTGTGGCATGAGAAGAGTGGGAGGTGGGCTGTTTAGAAAGGGTAGTGAGTGGTGGGATGAAGAAGTAAGAGTATTAGTGAAAGAGAAGAGAGAGGCATTTGGACGATTTTTGCAGGGAAAAAATGCAATTGAGTGGGAGAAGTATAAAAGAAAGAGACAGGAGGTCAAGAGAAAGGTGCAAGAGGTGAAAAAAAGGGCAAATGAGAGTTGGGGTGAGAGACTATCAGTAAATTTTAGGGAGAATAAAAAGATGTTCTGGAAGGAGGTAAATAGGGTGCGTAAGACAAGGGAGCAAATGGGAACTTCAGTGAAGGGCGTAAATGGGGAGGTGATAACAAGTAGTGGTGATGTGAGAAGGAGATGGAATGAGTATTTTGAAGGTTTGTTGAATGTGTCTGATGACAGAGTGGCAGATATAGGGTGTTTTGGTCGAGGTGGTGTGCAAAGTGAGAGGGTTAGGGAAAATGATTTGGTAAACAGAGAAGAGGTAGTAAAAGCTTTGCGGAAGATGAAAGCCGGCAAGGCAGCAGGTTTGGATGGTATTGCAGTGGAATTTATTAAAAAAGGGGGTGACTGTATTGTTGACTGGTTGGTAAGGTTATTTAATGTATGTATGACTCATGGTGAGGTGCCTGAGGATTGGCGGAATGCGTGCATAGTGCCATTGTACAAAGGCAAAGGGGATAAGAGTGAGTGCTCAAATTACAGAGGTATAAGTTTGTTGAGTATTCCTGGTAAACTATATGGGAGGGTATTGATTGAGAGGGTGAAGGCATGTACAGAGCATCAGATTGGGGAAGAGCAGTGCGGTTTCAGAAGTGGTAGAGGATGTGTGGATCAGGTGTTTGCTTTGAAGAATGTATGTGAGAAATACTTAGAAAAGCAAATGGATTTGTATGTAGCATTTATGGATCTGGAGAAGGCATATGATAGAGTTGATAGAGATGCTCTGTGGAAGGTATTAAGAATATATGGTGTGGGAGGCAAGTTGTTAGAAGCAGTGAAAAGTTTTTATCGAGGATGTAAGGCATGTGTACGTGTAGGAAGAGAGGAAAGTGATTGGTTCTCAGTGAATGTAGGTTTGCGGCAGGGGTGTGTGATGTCTCCATGGTTGTTTAATTTGTTTATGGATGGGGTTGTTAGGGAGGTAAATGCAAGAGTCCTGGAAAGAGGGGCAAGTATGAAGTCTGTTGGGGATGAGAGAGCTTGGGAAGTGAGTCAGTTGTTGTTCGCTGATGATACAGCGCTGGTGGCTGATTCATGTGAGAAACTGCAGAAGCTGGTGACTGAGTTTGGTAAAGTGTGTGGAAGAAGAAAGTTAAGAGTAAATGTGAATAAGAGCAAGGTTATTAGGTACAGTAGGGTTGAGGGTCAAGTCAATTGGGAGGTGAGTTTGAATGGAGAAAAACTGGAGGAAGTGAAGTGTTTTAGATATCTGGGAGTGGATCTGTCAGCGGATGGAACCATGGAAGCGGAAGTGGATCATAGGGTGGGGGAGGGGGCGAAAATTCTGGGAGCCTTGAAAAATGTGTGGAAGTCGAGAACATTATCTCGGAAAGCAAAAATGGGTATGTTTGAAGGAATAGTGGTTCCAACAATGTTGTATGGTTGCGAGGCGTGGGCTATGGATAGAGTTGTGCGCAGGAGGATGGATGTGCTGGAAATGAGATGTTTGAGGACAATGTGTGGTGTGAGGTGGTTTGATCGAGTAAGTAACGTAAGGGTAAGAGAGATGTGTGGAAATAAAAAGAGCGTGGTTGAGAGAGCAGAAGAGGGTGTTTTGAAATGGTTTGGGCACATGGAGAGAATGAGTGAGGAAAGATTGACCAAGAGGATATATGTGTCGGAGGTGGAGGGAACGAGGAGAAGAGGGAGACCAAATTGGAGGTGGAAAGATGGAGTGAAAAAGATTTTGTGTGATCGGGGCCTGAACATGCAGGAGGGTGAAAGGAGGGCAAGGAATAGAGTGAATTGGAGCGATGTGGTATACAGGGGTTGACGTGCTGTCAGTGGATTGAATCAAGGCATGTGAAGCGTCTGGGGTAAACCATGGAAAGCTGTGTAGGTATGTATATTTGCGTGTGTGGACGTGTGTATGTACGTGTGTATGGGGGTTGGGCCATTTCTTTTGTCTGTTTCCTCGCGCTACCTCGCAAACGCGGGAGACAGCGACAAAGTATAAAAAAAAAAAAAAAAAAAAAAAAAAAAAATGTCTCATTTCAGAAGGGGTTATGGGAGTGTGTGATAGAGTATAAGGAAGTAAATTCTAAATTGATGTAGGTAAAATTGAGAGTGGATAGCAAGAGATGGGTGATTATTGGTGCTTATGCACTTGGTCATGAGAAGAAAGATTATGAGAAGCACGTGTTTTTGGAGCAGCTAATTGAGTGTGTCAACAGTTTTGGTGCACGAGACTGGGTATTAGTGATGGATGATTTGAATGCAAAGGTGAGTAATGTGGGAGTTTTAAGGTATAATTGGTATACATTGGGTATTCACCGTTGTAAATGGAAATGGTGAAGAGCTTCTGGATTTGAGTGCTGAAAAAGACTGGTGATTGGGAATACCTGGTTTAGAAAGAGGGATATACACAAGTATAGGTATGATGATTGGGAATACCTGGTTTAGAAAGAGAGATATACACAAGTATAGGTATGTGAGCAGGAGAGATGGTCAGAGTGCATTATTAGATTGCATATGATTGATGGGCATGTAAAAGAGAGACTTTTGGATGTAAACGTGCTGAGAGGGGCAGCTGGTGGGATGTCTGATCACTATCTTGTGGAGGAGAAGATGAAGATATGCAGAGGTTTTCGAAAAGAGAGAGAATGTTGGGGAGAAGAGAGTGGTAAGAGTAAGTGAGCTTGAAAAGAAGACTTGTGTGAAGAGATACTAGGAGAGATTAGTATAGAAGGCAAAAGGTGAGAGCAAAGGAAGTGAGGGAGTGGGTGAGGAATAGGATGTGTTTAGGGAAGCAGTGATTGCATGTGCAAGAGATGCCTGTGGCATGAGAAAGGTGTAAGATGGACAGATTAGAAAGGATAGTGAGTAGTGGGATGAATAAGTAAAGTTGTTAGCGAAAGAGAAAAGAGAGGCATTTGGATGATACTTATAAGAAAGGAGTGCTAATGATTGGGAGATGTATAGAATAATATGGCAGGAGGTCAAGAGGAAGGTGTGAGGTTTGAAAAAGAGGACAAATGAGAGTTGGGGTAAGAGAGCATCATTAAACTTTAGGGGGAATAAAAGATTTCTAGGAAGGAGGTAAATAATGTGCAAAAGACTAGAGAACAAATAGGATCATTGGTGAAGGGGACAAGGGGAGAAGAGATAACAGGTAATGAAGAAGTGAGGAGGTGATAGAGTGAGTATTTTTAAAGCTAGTTGAATGTGTTTGATAGAGTGGCAGATGTAGAGTGTTTTGGTCGGGATGGTGTGCGAAGTGAGAGAGTTAGGGAGAGTAGTTTGGGTAAGAGAGAAGAGGTGGTGAAAGCCCATAAGAAGATGGAATACAGCAAGGTGGCAGGATTGGGTTGTATTGCTGTTGAATTTATTAAGAATGGGGGTGTTTATGTTGTTGATTGGTTGGCAAAAAATTTTCAGTGTATGTATGAATCTTCATGAAGTGCCAAAGGACTGGTGGAATGCATGTATAGCGCCATTGCTTAAAGGCAAACGGCATAAAGGTAAGTGCTCAAGCTACAGAGGCAAAAGTTTGTTGATTATACCTTAAAAACTGTGTGGGAGGGTATTGATTGAGAGGGTGAATGCATGTACAGAGCATCTGATTGCAGAGGGGCATTGCGGTTTTAGAATTGTTAGAGGGTGTGTGAATTATCTGTTTACTTTGAAGAATGTATGTGAGAAATACTTAGAAAAAACAGATGGATTTCTATTTGGTATTTATGGATCTGGAAAAGGCATATGATAGCACTGAGAGAGATTCTCTGTGGGGGATCTTAAGAGTATATGGTATGGGAGGTAAGTTGCTAGAAGCAGTGAAAAGTTTTTACCAAGGATGTAAAGCATGTGTATGAGTAGAAAGAGAGGAAAGTGATTGGTTTCCAGTGAATGTTGGTTTGCAGCAGGGGTGCGTGATGTCTCCATGTGTTGTTTATGGATGGGGTGGTTAGGGAGGTGAATGAAGAGTTTTGGAGAGAGGGGCAATTATGCAGTCTTTTGTGGATGAGAGGGCTTGGGAAGTGAGTCTGTTGTTGTTTGCTGAGAATACAGCACTGGTGGCTGATTCAGGTGAGAAACTGCAGAAGTTGGTGACTGAGTTTGGTAAAGTGTGTGAAAGAAGAAAGCTGAGAGTAAATGTGAATAAGAGCAAGGTAATTAGGTTCAGTAGGGTTGAGGGACAAGTTAATTGGGAGGTAAGTTTGAATGGAGAAAAACTGGAGGAAGTGAAGTGTTTTAGATATCTGGGAGTGGATTTAGCAGCTGATGGAATCATGGAAGCGGAAGTGAGTCACAGGGTGGGGGGAGTGGGCGAAGGTTCTGAGATCATCGTTGAAGGGGGCTAATGGAGAAGTAATAACAAGTAGTGGTGAAGTGAGGAGATTGAGTGAGTATTTGGAAGGTTTGTTGTATGATTTTGATGACAAAGTGGCAGATATAGGGTGTTTTGGGTGAGATGGTGTGTGAAGTGAGAGGGTCAGGGAGAATGGTTTGGTAAACAGAGAAGAGGTAGTGAAAGTATTGTGGAAGATGAAAGCTGGAAAGGCAGTAGGTTTGGATGGTATTGTAGAGGAAGTTATTAAAAAATGGGGTGACTGTGTTGTTGACTGGTTGGTAAAGATATTAGTTGTATGTATGGTTCATGGTGAAGTGCCTGAGGATTGGCGGAATGCATGCTCAGTGCCTTTGTACAAAGGCAAAGGGGATAAAGGTGAATGTTCAAATTATAGAGGTATAAGTTTGTTGAGTATTCCTGGGAAATTATATAGGAGGGTATTGATTGAGAGGGTAAAGGCATGTACAGAGAATCAGATTGGGGAAGAGCAGTGTGGTTTCAGAAGTGGGAGAGGATGTGTGGGTCGGGTGTTTGCTTTGAAGAATGTATGTGAGAAATACTTAGAAAAACAGATGGGATTTGTTTTGTTTTTTGTTTTTTTTTTAAACTATTCACCATTTCCCGCATTAGCGAGGTAGCGTTAAGAACAGAGGACTGGGCCTTTTTTTTGGAATATCCTCACCTGGCCCCCTTCTCTGTTCCTTCTTTTGGAAAATTAAAAAAAAAAAACGAGAGGGGAGGATTTCCAGCCCCCCGCTCCCCCCCCTTTTAGTCGCCTTCTACGACACGCAGGGAATACGTGGATTTGTATGTAGCATTTATGGATCTGGAGATGGCATATGATAGGGTTGATAGAGATGCTTTGTGAAAGGTCTTAAGACTATATGGTGTGGGAGGTATGTTGTTAGAAGCAGTGAAATTTTTTTTACCAAGGATGTGAGGCATGTGTATGAATGAGTAGGAAAGTGATTGGTTCCCAGTGAATGTTGGTTTGTGGCAGGGGTGTGTGATGTCTCCATGGTTGTTTAATTTGTTTATGGATGGGGCTGTTTGGGAGGTGAATGCAAGAGTTTTGGAGAAGGGGCAAGTATGCAGTCTGTTGTGGTTGAGAGGGCTTAGGAAGTGAGTCACTTGTTGTTTGCTGATGATACAGTGCTGGTGGCTGATTCAGGTGAGAAACTGCAGAAGTTGATGACTGAGTTTGGTAAAGTTTGTGATAGAAGAAAGCTGAGAGTAAATGTGAATAAGAGCAAGGTAATTAGGTTCAGTAGGGTTGAGGGACAAGTTAATTGTGAGGTAAGTTTGAATGGAGAAAAACTGGAGGAAGTGACGCGCTTTAGGTATCTGGGAGTTGAATTGGCAGCGGATGGAACCATGGAAGTGGAAGTGAGTCACAGGATGGGAGAGGGAGTGAAGGTTGTGGGACCATTGAAGAATGTGTGGAAGGCAAAAACGTTATATCAGAGAGCAAAAATGGGTGTGTTTGAAGGAATAGTGGTTCCAACTATCCTCATATTCCACTAAAATACCTTCCAAACCCACCACCTTGCCAGCTTTCATCTTCCACAAAGCTTTCACTGCCTCTTCTCTGTTTACCAAACCATTCTCCCTGACCCCCTCACTTCGCACACCACCTCGACCAAAACACCTGATATCTGCCACTCTGTCATCAAGCATATTCATCAAACCATCAAAATAGTCCCTCCATTTCCTTTTCACTTCACCACTCATGGTTCCATCAATGTTATATGGTTGCAAGGCATGGGCTATAGATAGGGTTGTGTGGAGGAGGGTGGATGTGTTAGAAATGAAATGTTTGACAATAGTGTGTGGTGTGAGGTGGTTTGATTGAGTAAGTAATGAAAGGGTAAGAGAGATGTGTGGTAATAAAAAGAGAGCAGAAGAAGGTGTGTTGAAATGGTTTGGTCACATGAAGAGAATGAATGAGGAAAGATTGACAAAGAGGTAGAGGGAACGAGGAGAAGTGAGAGACCAAATTGGAGGTGGAAGTATGGAGTGAAAAAAGATTATGAGCGATCGGGGCCTGAAGATACAGGAGGGTGAAAGGCGTGCAAGGAATAAAGTGAATTGGAACAATTAACGTGCTGTTAATGGATTGAACCAGGGCATGTGAAGCAGCTGGGGTGTACCATGGAAAGTTTTGTGGGGACTGGATGTGGAGGGGGAGCTGTGGTTTCGGTGCATTGCACTTGACAGCTAGAGACTGACGGTGAATGAATATGGGGAATGATATTTTATGTGTGGTGGGGTGATGACGGGAATGGATGAAGGCAGCAAGTATGAATTTGTACATGTGTATTTATGTATGTGTCTGCGTACGTATACGTTGAAATTTATGGGTATGTTTATGTGCGTGTGTTGGTGTTTATGCATATACATGTGTATGTTGGTGGGTTGGGCCATTCTTTCGTCTGTTTCCTTGCACTACCTCACTAACACGGGAGACAGTGATTAAGTATGGTAGATATATGAAAATGAAAATATATGTATATGTTTGTGTATGTATATGTATGTATACATTGAAATGTATAGGTATGTATATGTACATGTGTGGGTGTTTATATGTATACATGTGTATTTGGTTGGAGTTGGGTCATTCTTTCATCTGTTTCCTTGTGTTACCTTGCTAATGCGGGACACAGTGACTAAGTATAATAGGTAAATTAAATAAATGTGTGTGTGTGTATGTGAGTGCATGAGTGTTTTTCGTCTGTTTCCTGGTGCCACCTCACTGATGGGGGAAACAGTGATCAAGTATAATGAAATTGAATTAAAAATGATTGTTTTTTTTTTTTGCTTTGTCGCTGTCTCCCGCGTTTGCGAGGTAGCACAAGGAAACAGATGAAAGAAATGGCCCAACCCACCCCCATACACATGTATATACATACGTCCACGCACGCAAATATACATACCTACACAGCTTTCCATGGTTTACCCCAGACGCTTCACATGCCTTGATTCAATCCACTGACAGCACGTCAACCCCGGTATACCACATCGCTCCAATTCACTCTATTCCTTGCCCTCCTTTCACCCTCCTGCATGTTCAGGCCCCGATCACACAAAATCTTTTTCACTCCATCTTTCCACCTCCAATTTGGTCTCCCTCTTCTCCTCGTTCCCTCCACCTCCGACACATATATCCTCTTGGTCAATCTTTCCTCACTCATTCTCTCCATGTGACCAAACCATTTCAAAACACCCTCTTCTGCTCTCTCAACCACGCTCTTTTTATTTCCACACATCTCTCTTACCCTTACGTTACTTACTCGATCAAACCACCTCACACCACACATTGTCCTCAAACATCTCATTTCCAGCACATCCATCCTCCTGCGCACAACTCTATCCATAGTCCACGCCTCGCAACCATACAACATTGTTGGAACCACTATTCCTTCAAACATACCCATTTTTGCTTTCCGAGATAATGTTCTCGACTTCCACACATTCTTCAAGGCTCCCAGAATTTTCGCCCCCTCCCCCACCCTATGATCCACTTCCGCTTCCATGTTTCCATCCGCTGCCAGATCCACTCCCAGATATCTAAAACACTTCACTTCCTCCAGTTTTTCTCCATTCAAACTCACCTCCCAATTGACTTGACCCTCAACCCTACTGTACCTAATAACCTTGCTCTTATTCACATTTACTCTTAACTTTCTTCTTTCACACACTTTACCAAACTCAGTCACCAGCTTCTGCAGTTTCTCACATGAATCAGCCACCAGCGCTGTATCATCAGCGAACAACAACTGACTCACTTCCCAAGCTCTCTCATCCCCAACAGACTTCATTCTTGCCCCTCTTTCCAAAACTCTTGCATTCACCTCCCTAACAACCCCATCCATAAACAAATTAAACAACCATGGAGACATCACACACCCCTGCCGCAAACCTACATTCACTGAGAACCAATCACTTTCCTCTCTTCCTACACGTACACATGCCTTACATCCTCGATAAAAACTTTTCACTGCTTCTAACAACTTGCCTCCCACACCATATATTCTTAATACCTTCCACAGAGCATCTCCATCAACTCTATCATATGCCTTCTACAGATCCATAAATGCTACATACAAATCCATTTGCTTTTCTAAGTATTTCTCACATACATTCTTCAAAGCAAACACCTGATCCACACATCCTCTACCACTTCTGAAACCACACTGCTCTTCCCCAATCTGATGCTCTGTACATGCCTTCACCCTCTCAATCAATACCCTCCCATACAATTTGCCAGGAATACTCAACAAACTTATACCTCTGTAATTTGAGCACTCACTCTTATCCCCTTTGCCTTTGTACAATGGCACTATGCACGCATTCCGCCAATCCTCAGGCACCTCACCATGAGTCATACATACATTAAATAACCTTACCAACCAGTCACCAATACAGTCACCCCCTTTTTTTAATAAATTCCACTGCAATACCATCCAAACCTGCTGCCTTGCCGGCTTTCATCTTCCGCAAAGCTTTTACTACCTCTTCTCTGTTTACCAAATCATTTTCCCTAACCCTCGCACTTTGCACACCACCTCAACCAAAACACCCTATATCTGCCACTCTATCATCAAACACATTCAACAAACCTTCAAAATATTCACTCCATCTCCTTCTCACATCACCACTACTTGTTATCACCTCCCCATTTGCGCTCTTCACTGAAGTTCCCATTTGCTCCCTTGTCTTACGCACTTTATTAACCTCCTTCCAGAACATCTTTTTATTCTCCCTAAAATTTAATGATACTCTCTCACCCCAACTCTCATTTGCCCTTTGATTGTATGATTGTATATTGATAATAATAATGATAATAATAATAGATATTTGACTCTTTCATGACAGCTAGAGACTGAGTGTGAACGAAAGTGGCCTTTATTGTCTTTCCCTAGCACTACCTCGCACACATTTGGGGGGAGGGGGTAGTTATTTCATGTGTGGCGGGGTGGCAATGGGAATGAATAAAGGCAGACTATGAATTATGTACATGTGTATATATGTATATGTCTGTGTGTGTATACGTTGAGATGTATAGGTATGTATATTTGTGTGTGTAGACGTGTATGTATATACATGTGTATGTGGGTGGGTTGGGCCATTCTTTCGCCTGTTTCCTTGCGCTACCTCGCTAATGCGGGAGACAGCGACAAAGCAAAATAGATAAACAGATAAATAAAATAAATTGACTCTTGCAATTAATTGAATCCCTAGCTCTTGACTTAGTCAATTCCAGAAATGAAGTACCTTACTCTCTTCTTCAAACAAAATTAAAACTTGTTCCATGTCTCATTGACTTTGTATAACATGTTCCTGAACTTTGTTCTTTCAATCCTGGCATATCTGGCTGTACTGCAATTGTATATCTGTAGATTTTATCTTAGGGCTTGGCTCAATACAGAACTCTTTAGTTTTTAATACTGGTGAACAGTTACTCCTATGATGAGCATGGGCACCTTTAACTCACC
Source organism: Panulirus ornatus (assembly GCF_036320965.1). NCBI lineage: Eukaryota > Metazoa > Arthropoda > Malacostraca > Decapoda > Palinuridae > Panulirus > Panulirus ornatus. The sequence continues at coordinate 1,952,822 of NC_092286.1, forward strand.
TTATTTTTTTTTTTTTTTTTTCAGCAAAATGGCACCAACTGTTCATGTGTCCCAATCTTTTTCTCCCTTTAGAAAAGTATGTCCTCTTGCAGCCACTTTAACTCATCACCATTGTAGTATAGATGATTGTGTGTGAGGAGGGTATATAGATATACAGGATCAAGTAGTAGCTATACTGTTTAACAAGATGATTTCATATACAACAGTTTTTGAGGGATATAAGAGATTGCAAGAAGTTATTTGAAACTCCCTGAGATTGCCAGAAGACATTTGAAACTCCCTTTCATGAGGTTAAAGAACAGAAAAGTGTTTCTACTAATTGTATATCCCTCTTCAACTATCTAAAGTCTTCCATGAGACTGTGACATCCTCTCACCCGCAAGCCAAGATCTTCTACCTCGGGAATTTCAGCGTTCAACATAAGGAATGGTTGAATTCTGCTCCCTCCTCTCTCTCAATCTGCATCTTATTTTAGCACTGCTTCGTTAATAAGCTCAGACTTGGACAGGATATCTCAGTAGAGCAGACAAAATCTTGTTTTTAATATCTCCAAGACCCAGTTTCTACTCTTCTCTCAATTGAAAACTCACAGCTCTCGTCTTTCCTTTGACGGTTCTGTAATTCCACCCCTTGACTCGATGCACATACTTGGTATTACTGTAACATCCACTCTTTCTTGAAAGCCCCACAATACAGGAATAACCAAGTCTGCCTATCAGAAACTGGGTGTCCTGTTTAGATGTCAAAACTTCTCTTCTGAACAATTGCTCTATTTACATAAGGAATTGATTCATCTTTGTATGGAGTACTGCTCTCTTATTTGGGGTGGTTCTAGTTCTCTATGCTTATTTGACAGAGTTGAGTCGAAAGCGATCCGACTTATAGACTCTCCCAGGCTTACTTCCAAACTTGACCCCCTTGCCCTACGCCATAATGTTGGTTCACTTTCCCTCTTCTATTGGTATTACTATGGTTTCCACGCCCAAGAGCAGGCTGCTTGTGTACCCTCACAACTAGCCAGACCATGCAATACTCAGCAAACTGCTGCATCATATGGTTATTGTGTGACCATTGGCAACTCAAGGGGTGGGCTGTTTTGATAACTGCTTCTTTCCCTACGTGTCAGAGCTTTGGAACTCTCTATCTATGACCTGGCAAATTTCAAAAGACAGGTCTTTCACTTTCTCAAAAATTTATAAACACTTTTCCTTGTCTTTTCTTTTTCCATTTCATAATTTGCTTTATTTTTAATTAAGGTCTGGCCTTGATGTAGACTTCTGTCCATGACTGGAGCCTTCAATATAATAAAAAAGGCAGAAATTATTGAAAAGTCCTCCTGAAATTGTATAATTTATACAGAATATGTAAGAAGACAAATGGATTGATATTAGGTAAGAAACAAAACTAATGTTAAGAGCATGTACCAAGACACTAAGTGTGGATTGGAGAAAGAAGCCTAAAAATAAAGAGACAGAATATGATATTAGTAAAAACAAGCTGAAAGATGAGGAATGCCTTCTTCTATACTGTGTGAGTACAGTGATATAAAAAATGATGTAACCTTATCAAAAAGACACTGAAGAGATAATAGCAAAATTGCTGCTGCTGTTTTTTAAAACTGACAAAAACAGTGTTAAAATTGAAAACAGGAAAAGCATAGTAAAATGGATATAGAGAAAAAGAAAATGATTGATGGAAAAGGAAGCACAGACAGCAATTACCTAAACAGAGAAAAAAGGAAATAGATGCTTTGAGGGCAAAATAATCTTGGATTTCATCACAGCTATGTCAAGCATCAAGGCAGCAGAATAAGTTGGAAGGCAATCCACAGTATTTTATTCCCCATCTCAATACTGACACCAATCTCCAATTTGTGGGTGGATGTTGAAAAGGATTAATAGGTGATTACTTTTCCTTCTGTCAGTTCTTGGAGCTTCCCTTTCTTTACAGTCTCTGCAAAAAAATCTGATGATTACCATTTATGAATAAGCTTTCAGGTGTCAGATTTTATTGACAGAACAAATCCTACCATTTCCTTATGGTGGGAATATCCTGTGTTTGGCAGAATAGTGCAGTCTTAGAAGTCAGAAGACATTCACTGCCTTAAGTCACCCAGCAGTATTGAGAGTGGAGGGATACATTTTTTGCTCACTGTTCTCTCGCTTCATGACATTTTTGCTATTTCTGCACCGAGTAATATTTTTCCTGTACCAGTAAGAAGGTGTATCAGGAAGAAAAGGCCCATATTCTTACTTGGAAGAAAGAAAATGTGTCCATCCCTGAAAAGCTGGGTCTGTTTGACCTAGGAAGACAAGTCAGATGCCAGATAACTTGATAGGGAAAGATTTTTTCCCACCCCCATGCTTCACTGGGTTAACACTCTCCTTACTTGTCTTCCTGGATCAACCAAACCCAGCTTTTCAGAGAGGGATGATGTTACAATGAAGGAAAAAAAAAGTGGATGGTGAATTCAGCCCTGCTTGGACATACTGACATCTGTCTCAGTTGTAGACACTTCCATTTTCCATGCTGGAATACTGGCCTTTACTTCTTGGCTAAGCTTCTTGTGACCTATGATTAATTATTGATAGAGGAGGAATATCAACAGGAACAGAAATATCAAAAATATTACTGAAAACAAGGACAACAAGTAAAAGTTGCTTCTCTCCACTCTCAATACCGTGATATAATTGGGCTGGCAAATTATATTATCTGACTTTTAAGACTGTCCCTTGCTGCTAGGCATATGATGTACCCACCATAATTGGATTCATTCTGCAGATCATACCTGATGCATGAAAGCCTTATTTTAAAAGGAAATCATTAGATTCTTCTGTGGAGATTGTATATGACCAGCATTTGTTAAATTAATGAGTCGAGACTACCAATCCAGCTAACTTTTGCCCTCTGCAGAAGAATGTGAACTTTATTTACTAATCATTAGTAATAACTGATACTAAGATTGAAGCCCATTTCTTAAATTCTCTTGTTTGCCTTTTTTACAGGTTGTGAAAAACTATGGAGGATCCTACTCCCCGCGTTGGTGGAAAGATCTATTCCAGATAGTGTTTAGGATCTTCGATAATATGAAGCTACCAGAACAACAAACTGAGGTTTGCTGTCATATATTATGGCCTCACCTTGTTGATAGTTGATTATTGTCTGGAGATATCCACTTTCATTTATTTATATTGCTTGAGCATGTTTAATGATGTATTGCATTTCTGGGAAAGGGGATTATTTCATGATGTTCCATCTCTTCACTTGATATTTTTATCATATAGATTTCAAACAATGGATCCAACAATCTTATATGGTTGTGAGACATGGGCTGTAGATAGGGTTGAGCGGAGGAGGGTGAATGTGTTGGAAATGAGATGTTTAAGGACAATATTTGGTGTGAGGTGGTTTGATCCAGTAAGTAATGAATGGGTAAGGGAGTTGTATGGTAATAAGAAGAGTATGGTTGAGAGAGCAGAAGAGGGTGTATTGAAATGGTTTAATTACATGGAGAGAATGAGTGAGGAAAGATTGACAAAGAGGATATATCTGTCAGAGGTGAGGGGGAACGAGAAGTGGGAGACCAAATTGGAGGTGGAGGGATGGAGTGAAAAGATTTTGAGCAATCGGGGCCTGTACATGCAAGAGGGTGAAAGGTGTGCTAGGAATAGAGTGAATTGGAACTATTTGGTATACCAGGGTGGACGTGCTGTCAATGGATTGAACCAGGGCATGTGAAGCGTCTAGGGTAAACCATGGAAAGTTTTGTGGGGCCTAGATGTGGAAAGGGAGCTGTGGTTTGCGTTCATTAAACATGACAGCTAGAGACTGAATGTGAATGAATGTGACCTTTGTTGTCTTTTCCTAGTGCCACATCGCACGCACGCATGGTGGGGGTGCCATTTCATGTGTGGCGAGGTGGTGGCGGGAATGGATGAAGGCAGCAGGAATTTTTTTTTTTTTTTTTTTTTTTTTTTTCCAAAAGAAGGAACAGAGAAGAGGGTCAGGTGAGGATACTCCCTCAAAGGCCCAGTCCTCTGTTCTTAACGCTACCTCGCTATCGCGGGAAATGGCGAATAGTATGAAAAAAAAAAATACATATATATATATATGGATGGTATTGCAGTGGAATTTATTAAAAAAGGGGGTGACTGTATTGTTGACTGGTTGGTAAGGTTATTTAATGTATGTATGACTCATGGTGAGGTGCCTGAGGATTGGC